>NC_090409.1:12148951-12457940 GCF_036365525.1 Heterodontus francisci | reverse complement strand
TGACCACTCTATTTACCTGCGTTGCCACCTTCAGGGAACAGTGGACCTGCACACCCAAATCTCTCTGTTCATCAATTTTCCCCAGGACTTTTCCATTTACTGTATAGTTCACTCTTGAATTGGATCTTGCAAAATGCATCTCCTCGCATTTGCCCTGATTGAACTCCATCTGCCATTTCTCTGCCCAACTGTCCAATCTATCCATATTCTGCTGTATTCTCTGACAGTCCCCTTCACTATCTGCTACTCCACCAATCTTAGTGTCGTCTGCAAACTTGCTAATCAGTCCACCTATACCTTCCTCCAAATCATTAATGTATATCACAAACAACAGTGGTCCCAGCACGGATCCCTGTGGAACACCACTGGTCACACGTCTCCATTTTGAGAAACTCCCTTCTACTGCTGCTCTCTGTCTTCTGTGGCATCGCCAGTTCTTTATCCATCCAGCTAGTACACCTTGGACCCCATGCGCCTTCACTTTCTCCATCAGCCTGCCATGGGGAACCTTATCAAACGCCTTACTGAAGTCCATGTATATGACATCGACAGCCCTTCCCTCATCAATCAACTTTGTCACTTCCTCAAATAATTCTATTAAGTTGGTAAGACATGACCTTCCCTGCACAAAACCATGTTGCCTATCACTGATAAGCCCATTTTCTTCCAAATGGGAATAGATCCTATCCCTCAGTATCTTCTCCAGCAGCTTCCCTACCACTGACGTCAGGTTCACCAGTCTATAATTACCTGGATTATCCCTGCTACCCTTCTTAAACAAGGGGACAACATTAGCAATTCTCCAGTCCTCCGGGACCTCACCCGTGTTTAAGGATGCTGCAAAGATATCTGTTAAGGCCCCAGCTATTTCCTCTCTCGCTTCCCTCAGTAACCTGGGATAGATCCAATCCGGACCTGGGGACTTGTCCACCTTAATGCCTTTTAGAATACCCAACACTTCCTCCCTCCTTATGCCGACATGACCTAGTGTAATCAAACATCTGTTCCGAACCTCAACATCCGTCATGCCCCTCTCCTCGGTGAATACCGATGCAAAGTACTCGTTTAGAATCTCACCCATTTTCTCTGAGTCCAAGCATAATATTCCTCCTTTGTCCTTTAGTGGGCCAATCCTTTCTCAAGTTACCCTCTTTCTCCTTATATATGAATAAAAGGCTTTGGGATTTTCTTTAACCCTGTTTGCTAAAGATATTTCATGACCCCTTTTAGCTCTCTTAATTCCTCGTTTCAGATTGGTCCTCCATTCCCGATATTCTTTCAAAGCTTCGTCTTTCATCAGCCGCCTAGACCTTATGTATGCTTCCTTTTTCCTCTTAGCTTGTCTCACAATTTCACCTGTCATCCATGGTTCCATAATCTTGCCATTTCTATCCTTCATTTTCACAGGAACATGTCTCTCCTGCACGCTAATCAACCTCTCTTTAAAAGCCTCCCACATATCACATGTGGATTTACCTTCAAACAGCTGCTCCCAATCAACATTCCCCATCTTCTGCCGAATTTTGGTATAGTTGGCCTTCCCCCAATTTTGCACTCTTCCTGGAGGACCACTCTCGTCTTTGTACATTGAGGGGCTGCATTAGTTTGAGCGGCTGTCTCAGTTTGAGAGGCTGCCTGAGATTGAGGGGCTGCCTTGGACTGAGGGGCTGCATTAGTTTGAGCGGCTGTCTTAGTTTGAGGGGCTGCCTTAGTTTGAGGGGCTGCCTTGGACTGAGGGCCTGCATTAGTTTGAGCGGCTGTCTCAGTTTGAGGGGCTGCCTTAGTTTGACCAGCTGCCTTAGTTTGAGGGGCTGCCTTAGTTTGAGCGGCTGCCTTAGTCTGAGGGGCTGCCTTAGTTTGAGCGGATGACTTATTTTGTGCGGCTCGCATAGTTTGAGGGGCTGCCTTAGTTTGAGCGGCTGCCTTGGTTCGAGGGGCTGCATTAGTTTGAGGGGCAGCCTTAGATAAAGGGGCTGCCTTAGATTGAGGGGCTGCATTTGTTTGAGGGCCTGCTTCACTTTGAGAGGCTGCCTTAGTTTGAGCAGTTGGCTTAGTTTGAGGGTTTGCCTTTGATTGAGTGGCTGCATTAGTTTGCGGGTCTGCCTTAGTTTGAGGGGATGCCTTAGTTTGATGTGTTGGCTTAGTTAGAGGGGCTGCCTTTGATTGAGTAGCTACATTAGTTTGAGGGGCTGGCTTAGTTTAAGGGGCTGCCTTAGTTTGAGGGGCTGCATTAGTTTGAGGGGGTGCCTTTGGTTGAGAGGCTCCCTTAGTTTGAGGGTCTGCCTTACTTTAAGGGGCAGCATTAGTTTGAGAGGCTGCCTTAGTTTGAGGGGCTGCCTTAGTTTGAGGGGTTGGCTTAGTTTGAGGGGCTGCCTTTGATTGAGTGGCTGCATTAGTTTGAGAGACTGCCTTTGATTGAGTGGCTGCATTAGTTTGAGGGGCTGACTTAGTTTGAGGGGCTGACTTAGTTTGAGGGGCTGCATTTGTTTGAGGGTCTGCCTTAGATTGAGTGGCTGCATTAGTTTGAGGGGCTGCCTTAGTTTGACGGGCTGCCTTTGATTGAGGTGCTGCATTAGTTTGATGGGCTGCTTTAGTTTGAGCGACTGCCTTAGTTGAGGGGCTGCCTTAGATTGAGGGGCTGCATTAGTTTGAGCGGCTGCCTTAGTTTGAGGGGCTGCCTTAGTTTGAGTGGCTGCCTTAGATTGAGCGGCTGACTTAGTTTGAGAGGTTGACTTCGTTTGAGAGTCTGCCTTAGTTTGAGCGGCTGCATTAGTTTGAGGGTCTGCCTTACTTTGAGAGGCTGCCTTAGTTTGAGGGGCTGCCTTAGTTTGAGCGGCTGCCTTAGTTTAAGGGGATGGCTTAGTTTGAGGGGCTGCCTTTGATTGAGTGGCCGCATTAGTTTGAGAGTCTGCCTCTGATTGAGTGGCTGCATTATATTGAGGGGCTGCCTTAGATTGAGGGGCTGCATTAGTTTGAGGGGCTGGCTTAGTTTGAGGGGCTGCCATAGTTTGAGGGGCTGCATTAGTTTGAGGAGCTGACTTAGAATGAGGGGGTGCCTTAGACTGAGGGGCTGCATTAGTTTGAGGGGCTGCCTTAGTTTGAGCGGTTGGCTTAGTTTGAGGGGCTGCCTTTGATTGAGTGGCTGCATTAGTTTGGGAGACTGCCTTTGATTGAGTGGCTGCATTAGTTAGAGGGGCTGACTTAGTTTGAGGGGCTGACTTAGTTTGAGGGGCTGACTTAGAATGAGGGGTGCCTTTGACTGAGGGGCTGCATTAGTTTGAGGGGGTGCCTTAGTTTGAGAGGCTGCCTTAGTTTGAGGTGATGCCTTAGTTTGAGGGGTTGGCTTAGTTTGAGGGGCTGCCTTTGATTGAGTGGCTGCATTAGTTTGAGAGACTGCCTTTGATTGAGTGGTTGCATTAGTTTGAAGGGCTGACTTAGTTTGAGGGGCTGACTTACTTGGAGGTGCTGCATTTGCTTGAGCGGCTGCCTTAGATTGAGGGGCTGCATTAGTTTGAGGGGCTGCCTTTGTTTGAGGGCTGCCTGAGATTGAGGTGCTGCATTAGTTTGTTGGGCTGCTTTAGTTTGAGCGGCTGCCTTAGTTGAGGGGCTGCCTTAGATTGAGGGGCTGCATTAGTTTGAGCGGCTGCCTTAGTTTGAGGGGCTGCCTTAGTTTGAGGGGCTGCCTTAGTTTGAGGGGCTGCCTTAGATTGAGCGGCTGACTTAGTTTGAGAGGTTGCCTTAGTTTGAGGGGCTGCCTTAGTTTCCGAAGTTGGCTTAGTTTGAGGGGCTGCCTTTGATTGAGTGGCTGCATTAGTTTGGGAGACTGCCTTTGATTGAGTGGCTGCATTAGTTTGAGGGGCTGACTTAGTTTGAGGGGCAGACTTAGTTTGAGGGGCTGATTAGAATGAGGGGTGCCTTAGACTGAGGGGCTGCATTAGTTTGAGGGGGTGCCTTCGTTTGAGAGGCTGCCTTAGTTTGAGGGGCTGCCTCAGTTTGAGGGGTTGGCTTAGTTTGAGGGGCTGCCTTTGATTGAGTGGCTGCATTAGTTTGAGAGACTGCCTTTGATTGAGTGGCTGCATTAGTTTGAAGGGCTGACTTAGTTTGAGTGGCTGACTTAGTTTGAGGGGCTGCCTTTGTTTGAGGGGCTGCCTTAGATTGAGGTGCTGCATTAGTTTGATGGGCTGCTTTAGTTTGAGCGGCTGCCTTAGTTGAGGGGCTGCCTTAGAGTGAGGGGCTGCATTAGTTTGAGCGGCTGCCTTAGTTTGAGGGGCTGACTTAGTTTGAGCGGCTGACTTAGTTTGAGAGGTTGCCTTAGTTTGAGAGTCTGCCTTAGTTTGAGCGGCTGCCTTAGTTTGAGGGTCTGCCTTACTTTGAGAGGCTGCCTAGTTTGACAGGCTGCCTTTGTTTGAGCGGCTGCCTTAGATTGTGAGGCTGCCTGAGTTTGAGGGGCTTCCTTAGTTTGAGCGGCTGCATGAGTTTGAGGGGCTGCCTTTGGTTGAGGGGCTCCCTTAGTTTGAGGGGCTGCCTTACTTTAAGGGGCTGCATTAGTTTGAGAGTCTGTCTTAGTTTGAGGGGCTGCCTTAGTTTGAGGGGATAGCTTAGTTTGAGGGGCTGCCTTTGATTGAGTGGCTGCATTAGTTTGAGTGTCTGCCTCTGTGTGAGTGGCTGCATTATTTTGAGGGGCTGCCTTAGATTGAGTGGCTGCATTAGTTTGAGGGGCTGGCTTAGTTTCAGGGGCTGCCTTAGTTTGAGGGGCTGCATTAGTTTGAGGGGCTGACTTAGAATGAGGGGGTGCCTTAGATTGAGGGGCTGCATTAGTTTGAGGGGGTGCCTTAGTTTGAGAGGCTGCCTTAGTTTGAGGGGCTGCCTCAGTTTGAGCGGCTGCCTTAGTTTGAGGGGCTGCATTAGTTTGAGCGGCTGCCTTAGTTTGAGGGGCTGCCTTGGACTGAGGGGCTGCATTAGTTTGAGCGGCTGCCTTAGTTTGAGCGGCTGCCTTAGTTTGAGGGGCTTCCTTAGTTTGAGCGGCTGCCTTAGTTTGAGGGGCTGCCTTAGTTTGAGAGGCTGCCTTCGTTTGAGATGCTTCCTTAGTTTGAGAGGCTGCCTTAGATTGAGGTGCTGCCTTAGTTTGAGGGGCTGCCTTAGTTTGAGGGGCTGCCTTAGTTTGAGAGGCTGCCTTAGTTTGAGCGGCTGATATAGTTTGAGAGGCTGCCTTAGTTTGAGAGTCTGCCTTATTTTGAGGGGCAGCCTTAGTTTGAGGGGTCGGCTTAGTTTGAGGGGCTGCCTTTGATTGAGAGGCTGCATTCGTTTGAGAGTCTGCCTTTGATTGAGTGGCTGAATTAGTTTGAGTGGCTGACTTAGTTTGAGGGGCTGCCTGAGATTGAAGGGCTGCCTGAGATTGAGGGGCTGCCTTAGTTTGACGGGCTGCCTTAGTTTGAGGGGCTGCCTTAGATTGAGGGGCTGCATTAATTTGATGGGCTGCTTTAGATTGAGGGGCTGCCTTAGTTTGAGTGGCTGCATTTGTTTGAGGGGCTGCCTTTGGTTGAGGGGCTCCCTTAGTTTGAGGGGCTGCCTTACTTTAAGGGGCAGCATTAGTTTGAGAGTCTGCCTTAGTTTGAGGGGCTGCCTTCGTTTGAGGGGTTTGCTTAGTTTGAGGGGCTGCCTTTGATTGAGTGGCTGCATTAGTTTGAGAGACTGCCTTTGATTGAGTGGCTGCATTAGTTTGAGGGCCTGACTTAGTTTGAGGGGCTCACTTAGTTTGAGGGGCTGCCTTAGATTGAGGTGCTGCATTAGTTTGATGGGCTGCTTTAGTTTGAGCGGCTGCCTTACTTGAGGGGCTGCCTTAGATTGAGGGGCTGCATTAGTTTGAGCGGCTGCCTTTATTTGAGGGGCTGCCTTAGTTTTAGGGTCTGCCTTAGTTTAAGGGGCTGCCATAGTTTGAGGGGATGGCTTAGTTTGAGGGGCTGCCTTTGATTGAGTGGCTGCATTAGTTTGAGAGTCTGCCTCTGATTGAGTGGCTGCATTATTTTGAGTGGCTGCCTTAGATTGAGGGGCTGCATTAGTTTGAGGGTCTGCCTTATTTTGAGAGGCTGCCTTAGTTTGACAGTCTGCCTCAGTTTGAGCGGCTGCCTTAGATTGAGAGGCTGCCTGAGTTTGAGGGGCTGCCTTAGTTTGAGCGGCTGCATTAGTTTGATGGGCTGACTTTGGTTGAGGCGCTCCCTTAGTTTGTGGGGCTGTCTTACTTTAAGGGGCTGCATTAGTTTTAGAGTCTGCCTTAGTTTGAGGGGCTGCCATAGTTTGAGGGGATGGCTTAGTTTGAGGGGCTGCCTTTGATTGAGTGGCTGCATTAGTTTGAGAGTCTGCCTCTGATTGAGTGGCTGCATTATTTTGAGTGGCTGCCTTAGATTGAGGGGCTGCATTAATTTGATGGGCTGCTTTAGTTTGAGCGGCTGACTGAGTTTGAGAGTCTGCCTTAGTTTGAGAGTCTGCCTTAGTTTGAGCGGCTTCCTTAGTTTGAGGGGCTGCCTTAGTTTGAAAGTCTGCCTTAGTTTGAGCGGCTGCCTTACTTTGAGGGTCTGCCTTACTTTGAGAGGCTGCCTTAGTTTGACAGGCTGCCTCAGTTTGAGCGGCTGCCTTAGGTTGAGGGGCTGACTGAGTTTGAGGGGCTGCCTTAGTTTGAGAGGCTGCATTTGTTTGAGGGGCTGCCTTTGGATGAGGGGCTGCCTTACTTTGAGGGGCAGCATTAGTTTAAGAGTCTTCCTTAGTTGGAGGGGCTGCCTTAGTTTGAGTGGTTGGCTTAGTTTGAGGGGCTGCCTTTGATTGAGTGGCTGCATTAGTTTGAGAGACTGCCTTTGATTGAGTGGCTGCATTAGTTTGAGGGGCTGGCTTATTTTGAGAGGCTGCATTAGTTTGACAGGCTGCCTTAGTTTGAGCGGCTGCCTTAGATTGAGAGGCTGCCTGAGTTTGAGGGGCTGCCTTAGTTTGAGCGGCTGCCTTAGTTTGAGCGGCTGCCTTAGATTGAGAGGCTGCCTGAGTTTGAGAGGCTCCCTTAGTTTGTGGGGCTGCCTTACTTTAATGGGCTGCATTAGTTTTAGAGTCTGCCTTAGTTTGAGGGGCTGCCATAGTTTGAGGGGATGGCTTAGTTTGAGGGGCTGCCTTTGACTGAGTGGCTGCATTAGTTTGAGAGTCTGCCTCTGATTGAGTGGCTGCATTATTTTGAGTGGCTGCCTTAGATTGAGGGGCTGCATTAATTTGATGGGCTGCTTTAGTTTGAGCGGCTGACTGAGTTTGAGAGGCTGCCTTAGTTTGAGAGTCTGCCTTAGTTTGAGCGGCTTCCTTAGTTTGAGGGGCTGCCTTAGTTTGAGCGGCTGCCTTAGTTTGAGGGGCTGCATTAGTTTGAGCGGCTGCCTTAGTTTGAGGGGCTGCCTTAGACTGAGGGGCTGCATTAGTTTGAGCGGCTGCCTTAGTTTGAGTGTCTGCCGTAGTTTGAGAAGCTTCCTTAGTTTGAGCGGCTGCCTTAGTTTGAGGGCCTGACTTAGTTTGAGGGGCTCACTTAGTTTGAGGGGCTGCCTTAGATTGAGGTGCTGCATTAGTTTGATGGGCTGCTTTAGTTTGAGCGGCTGCCTTACTTGAGGGGCTGCCTTAGATTGAGGGGCTGCATTAGTTTGAGCGGCTGCCTTTATTTGAGGGGCTGCCTTAGTTTTAGGGTCTGCCTTAGTTTAAGGGGCTGCCATAGTTTGAGGGGATGGCTTAGTTTGAGGGGCTGCCTTTGATTGAGTGGCTGCATTAGTTTGAGAGTCTGCCTCTGATTGAGTGGCTGCATTATTTTGAGTGGCTGCCTTAGATTGAGGGGCTGCATTAGTTTGAGGGTCTGCCTTATTTTGAGAGGCTGCCTTAGTTTGACAGTCTGCCTCAGTTTGAGCGGCTGCCTTAGATTGAGAGGCTGCCTGAGTTTGAGGGGCTGCCTTAGTTTGAGCGGCTGCATTAGTTTGATGGGCTGACTTTGGTTGAGGCGCTCCCTTAGTTTGTGGGGCTGTCTTACTTTAAGGGGCTGCATTAGTTTTAGAGTCTGCCTTAGTTTGAGGGGCTGCCATAGTTTGAGGGGATGGCTTAGTTTGAGGGGCTGCCTTTGATTGAGTGGCTGCATTAGTTTGAGAGTCTGCCTCTGATTGAGTGGCTGCATTATTTTGAGTGGCTGCCTTAGATTGAGGGGCTGCATTAATTTGATGGGCTGCTTTAGTTTGAGCGGCTGACTGAGTTTGAGAGGCTGCCTTAGTTTGAGAGTCTGCCTTAGTTTGAGCGGCTTCCTTAGTTTGAGGGGCTGCCTTAGTTTGAAAGTCTGCCTTAGTTTGAGCGGCTGCCTTACTTTGAGGGTCTGCCTTACTTTGAGAGGCTGCCTTAGTTTGACAGGCTGCCTCAGTTTGAGCGGCTGCCTTAGGTTGAGGGGCTGACTGAGTTTGAGGGGCTGCCTTAGTTTGAGTGGCTGAATTTGTTTGAGGGGCTGCCTTTGGATGAGGGGCTGCCTTACTTTGAGGGGCAGCATTAGTTTAAGAGTCTGCCTTAGTTGGAGGGGCTGCCTTAGTTTGAGTGGTTGGCTTAGTTTGAGGGGCTGCCTTTGATTGAGTGGCTGCATTAGTTTGAGAGACTGCCTTTGATTGAGTGGCTGCATTAGTTTGAGGGGCTGGCTTATTTTGAGAGGCTGCATTAGTTTGACAGGCTGCCTTAGTTTGAGCGGCTGCCTTAGATTGAGAGGCTGCCTGAGTTTGAGGGGCTGCCTTAGTTTGAGCGGCTGCCTTAGTTTGAGCGGCTGCCTTAGATTGAGAGGCTGCCTGAGTTTGAGAGGCTCCCTTAGTTTGTGGGGCGGCCTTACTTTAATGGGCTGCATTAGTTTTAGAGTCTGCCTTAGTTTGAGGGGCTGCCATAGTTTGAGGGGATGGCTTAGTTTGAGGGGGTGCCTTTGACTGAGTGGCTGCATTAGTTTGAGAGTCTGCCTCTGATTGAGTGGCTGCATTATTTTGAGTGGCTGCCTTAGATTGAGGGGCTGCATTAATTTGATGGGCTGCTTTAGTTTGAGCGGCTGACTGAGTTTGAGAGGCTGCCTTAGTTTGAGAGTCTGCCTTAGTTTGAGCGGCTTCCTTAGTTTGAGGGGCTGCCTTAGTTTGAGCGGCTGCCTTAGTTTGAGGGGCTGCATTAGTTTGAGCGGCTGCCTTAGTTTGAGGGGCTGCCTTAGACTGAGGGGCTGCATTAGTTTGAGCGGCTGCCTTAGTTTGAGCGGCTGCCGTAGTTTGAGGGGCTTCCTTAGTTTGAGCGGCTGCCTTAGTTTGAGGGGCTGCCTTAGTTTGAGAGGCTGCCTTAGTTTGACGGGCTGCCTTAGTTTGAGGGGCTGCCTTAGATTGAGGGGCTGCATTAATTTGATGGGCTGCTTTAGATTGAGGGGCTGCCTTTGGTTGAGGGGCTCCCTTAGTTTGAGGGGCTGCCTTTCTTTAAGGGGCAGCATTAGTTTGAGAGTCTGCCTTAGTTTGAGGGGCTGCCTTCGTTTGAGGGGTTTGCTTAGTTTGAGGGGCTGCCTTTGATTGAGTGGCTGCATTAGTTTGAGAGACTGCCTTAGATTGAGGTGGTGCATTAGTTTGATGGGCTGCTTTAGTTTGAGCGGCTGCCTTACTTGAGGGGCTGCCTTAGATTGAGGGGCTGCATTAGTTTGAGCGGCTGCCTTTATTTGAGGGGCTGCCTTAGTTTTAGGGTCTGCCTTAGTTTGAGGGGCTGCCATAGTTTGAGGGGATGGCTTAGTTTGAGGGGCTGCCTTTGATTGAGTGGCTGCATTCGTTTGAGAGTCTGCATCTGATTGAGTGGCTTCATTATTTTGAGTGGCTGCCTTAGATTGAGGGGCTGCATTAGTTTGAGGGTCTGCCTTACTTTGAGAGGCTGCCTTAGTTTGACAGGCTGCCTCAGTTTGAGCGGCTGCCTTAGTTTGAGAGGCTGACTGAGTTTGAGGGGCTGCCTTAGTTTGAGTGGCTGCATTTGTTTGAGGGGCTGCCTTTGGTTGAGGGGCTGCCTTACTTTGAGGGGCAGCATTAGTTTAAGAGTCTGCGTTAGTTGGAGGGGCTGCCTTAGTTTGAGTGGTTGGCTTAGTTTGAGGGGCTGCCTTTGATTGAGTGGCTGCATTAGTTTGAGAGACTGCCTTTGATTGAGTGGCTGCATTAGTTTGAGGGGCTGCCTTATTTTGAGAGGCTGCATTAGTTTGACAGGCTGCCTTAGTTTGAGCGGCTGCCTGAGATTGAGAGGCTGCCTGAGTTTGAGCGGCTGCCTTAGTTTGAGCGGCTGCATTAGTTTGAGGGGCTGACTTTGGTTGAGGCGCTCCCTTAGTTTGTGGGGCTGCCTTACTTTAATGGGCTGCATTAGTTTTAGAGTCTGCCTTAGTTTGAGGGGCTGCCATAGTTTGAGGGGATGGCTGAGTTTGAGGGGCTGCCTTTGATTGAGTGGCTGCATTAGTTTGAGAGTCTGCCTCTAATTGAGTGGCTGCATTATTTTGAGTGGCTGCCTTAGATTGAGGGGCTGCATTAATTTGATGGGCTGCTTTTGTTTGAGCGGCTGACTGAGTTTGAGAGGCTGCCTTAGTTTGAGAGTCTGCCTTAGTTTGAGGGGCTTCCTTAGTTTGAGGGGCTGCCTGAGTTTGAGAGTCTGCCTTAGTTTGAGCGGCTGCCTTAGTTTGAGGGTCTGCCTTACTTTGAGAGGCTGCCTTAGTTTGACAGGCTGCCTTAGTTTGAGCGGCTGCCTTAGTTTGAGAGGCTGACTGAGTTTGAGGGGCTGCCTTAGTTTGAGTGGCTGCATTTGTTTGAGGGGCTGCCTTTGGTTGAGGGGCTGCCTTTGGTTGAGGGGCTGCCTTTGGTTGAGGGGCTCCCTTAGTTTGAGGGGCAGCCTTACTTTGAGGGGCAGCATTAGTTTAAGAGTCTGCGTTAGTTGGAGGGGCTGCCTTAGTTTGAGTGGTTGGCTTAGTTTGAGGGGCTGCCTTTGATTGAGTGGCTGCATTAGTTTGAGAGACTGCCTTTTATTGAGTGGCTGCATTAGTTTGAGGGGCTGACTTAGTTTGAGGGGCTGACTTCGTTTGAGGGGCTGCATTTGTTTGAGGGGCTGCCTTAGATTGAGGGTCTGCATTAGTTTGAGGGGCTGCCTTAGTTTGAGGGGCTTCCTTAGATTTAGGTTCTGCATTAGTTTGTTCGGCTGCTGTAGTTTGAGCGGCTGCCTGAGATTGAGGGGCTGCATTAGTTTGAGCGGCTGCCTCAGTTTGAGGGGCTGCCTTAGTTTGAGGGGCTGCCTGAGATTGAGCAGCTGACTTAGTTTGAGAGGTTGCCTTAGTCTGAGAGTCTGCCTTAGTTTGAGCGGCTGCCTTAGTTTGAGGTTCTGCCTTACTTTGAGAGGCTGCCTTAGTTTGAAAGGCTGCCTTAGTTTGACAGGCTGCCTTAGTTTGAGCGGCTGCCTGAGATTGAGAGGCTGCCTGAGTTTGAGGGGCTGCCTTAGTTTGAGCGGTTGCCTTAGTTTGAGGGGCTGCCTTAGTTTGAGAGGCTGCCTTAGTTTGAGCGGCTGATATAGTTTGAGAGGCTGCCTTAGTTTGAGAGTCTGCCTTAGTTTGAGGGGCTGCCTTCGTTTGAGGGGTAGGCTTAGTTTGAGGGGCTGCCTTTGATTGAGAGGCTGCATTCGTTTGAGAGTCTGCCTTTGATTGAGTGGCTGAATTATTTTGAGTGGCTGACTTAGTTTGAGGGGCTGCCTGAGATTGAGGGGCTGCCTGAGATTGAGGGGCTGCCTTAGTTTGACGGGCTGCCTTAGTTTGAGGGGCTGCCTTAGATTGAGGGGCTGCATTAATTTGATGGGCTGCTTTAGATTGAGGGTCTGCCTTAGTTTGAGTGGCTGCATTTGTTTGAGGGGCTGCCTTTGGTTGAGGGGCTCCCTTAGTTTGAGGGGCTGCCTTACTTTAAGGGGCAGCATTAGTTTGAGAGTCTGCCTTAGTTTGAGGGGCTGCCTTCGTTTGAGGGGTTGGCTTCGTTTGAGGGGCTGCCTTTGATTGAGTGGCTGCATTAGTTTGAGAGACTGCCTTTGATTGAGGGGCTGCCTTAGATTGAGGGGCTGCATTAGTTTGAGGGGCTGCCTTAGTTTGAGGGGCTGCCTTAGATTGAGGTGCTGCATTAGTTTGATGGGCTGCTTTAGTTTGAGCGGCTGCCTTAGTTGAGGGGCTGCCTTAGATTGAGGGGCTGCATTAGTTTGAGCGGCTGCCTTAGTTTGATGGGCTGCCTTAATTTGAGGGGCTGCCTTAGATTGAGCGGCTGACTTAGTTTGAGAGGTTGCCTTAGTTTGACAGTCTGCCTTAGTTTGAGCGGCTGCCTTAGTTTGAGGGTCTGCCTTACTTTGAGAGGCTGCCTTAGTTTGACAGGCTGCCTGAGTTTGAGCGGCTGCCTTAGATTGTCAGGCTGCCTGAGTTTGAGGGGCTTCCTTAGTTTGAGCGGCTGCATGAGTTTGAGGGGCTGCCTTTGGTTGAGGCGCTCCCTTAGTTTGTGGGGCTGCCTTACTTTAAGGGGCTGCATTAGTTTGAGAGTCTGTCTTAGTTTGAGGGGCTGCCTTAGTTTGAGGGGATGGCTTAGTTTGAGGGGCTGCCTTTGATTGAGTGGCTGCATTAGTTTGAGAGTCTGCCTCTGATTGAGTGGCTGCATTATTTTGAGGGGCTGCCTTCGATTGAGGGGCTGCATTAGTTTGAGGGGCTGGCTTAGTTTAAGGGGCTGCCTTAGTTAGAGGGGCTGCATTAGTTTGAGGGGCTGAATTAGAATGAGGGGTGCCTTAGATTGAGGGGCTGCATTAGTTTGAGGGGGTGCCTTAGTTTGAGAGGCTGCCTTAGTTTGAGGGGCTGCCTTAGTTTGAGTGCCTGCCTCTGATTGAGTGGCTGCATTATTTTGAGGGGCTGCCTTAGATTGAGGGGCTGCATTAGTTTGAGGGGCTGGCTTAGTTTAAGGGGCTGCCTTAGTTTGAGGGGCTGCATTAGTTTGAGGGGCTGACTTAGAATGAGGGGGTGCCTTAGATTGAGGGGCTGCATTAGTTTGAGGGGGTGCCTCAGTTTGAGCGGCTGCCTTAGTTTGAGGGGCTGCATTAGTTTGAGCGGCTGCCTTAGTTTGAGGGGCTGCCTTAGATTGAGTCGCTGCATTAGTTTGAGCGGCTGCCTTAGTTTGAGCGGCTGCCTTAGTTTGAGGGGCTTCCTTAGTTTGAGCGGCTGCCTCAGTTTGAGGGGCTGCCTTAGTTTGAGGGGCTACCTTAGTCTGAGCGGCTGCCTTAGTTTGAGGTTCTGCCTTACTTTGAGAAGCTGCCTTAGTTTGACAGGCTGCCTTAGTTTGAGCGGCTGCCTTAGATTGAGAGGCTGCCTGAGTTTGAGGGGCTGCCTTAGTTTGAGCGGTTGCATTAGTTTGAGGGGCTGCCTTTGGTTGAGGCGCTCCCTTAGTTTGTGGAGCTGCCTTACTTTAAGGGGCTGCATTAGTTTTAGAGTCTGCATTAGTTTGAGGGGCTGCCTTAGTTTGAGGGGATGGCTTAGTTTGAGGGGCTGCCTTTGATTGAGTGGCTGCATTAGATTGAGAGTCTGCCTCTGATTGAGTGGCTGCATTATTTTGAGTGGCTGCCTCAGATTGAGGGGCTGCATTAGTTTGAGTGGCTGCATTAGTTTGAGGGGGTGCATTATTTTGAGGGGCTGCCTTAGATTGAGGGGCTGCATTAGTTTGAGGGGCTGGCTTAGTTTAAAGGGCTGCCTTAGTTTGAGGGGCTGCATTAGTTTGGGAGACTGCCTTTGATTGAGTGGCTGCATTAGTTTGAGGGGCTGACTTAGTTTGAGGGGCTGACTTAGTTTGAGGGGCTGACTTAGAATGAGGGGGTGCCTTAATTTGATGGGCTGCTTTAGATTGAGGGTCTGCCTTAGTTTGAGTGGCTGCATTTGTTTGAGGGGCTGCCTTTGGTTGAGGGGCTCCCTTAGTTTGAGGGGCTGCCTTACTTTAAGGGGCAGCATTAGTTTGAGAGTCTGCCTTAGTTTGAGGGGCTGCCTTCGTTTGAGGGGTTGGCTTCGTTTGAGGGGCTGCCTTTGATTGAGTGGCTGCATTAGTTTGAGAGACTGCCTTTGATTGAGGGGCTGCCTTAGATTGAGGGGCTGCATTAGTTTGAGGGGCTGCCTTAGTTTGAGGGGCTGCCTTAGATTGAGGTGCTGCATTAGTTTGATGGGCTGCTTTAGTTTGAGCGGCTGCCTTAGTTGAGGGGCTGCCTTAGATTGAGGGGCTGCATTAGTTTGAGCGGCTGCCTTAGTTTGATGGGCTGCCTTAGTTTGAGGGGCTGCCTTAGATTGAGCGGCTGACTTAGTTTGAGAGGTTGCCTTAGTTTGACAGTCTGCCTTAGTTTGAGCGGCTGCCTTAGTTTGAGGGTCTGCCTTACTTTGAGAGGCTGCCTTAGTTTGACAGGCTGCCTGAGTTTGAGCGGCTGCCTTAGATTGTCAGGCTGCCTGAGTTTGAGGGGCTTCCTTAGTTTGAGCGGCTGCATGAGTTTGAGGGGCTGCCTTTGGTTGAGGCGCTCCCTTAGTTTGTGGGGCTGCCTTACTTTAAGGGGCTGCATTAGTTTGAGAGTCTGTCTTAGTTTGAGGGGCTGCCTTAGTTTGAGGGGATGGCTTAGTTTGAGGGGCTGCCTTTGATTGAGTGGCTGCATTAGTTTGAGAGTCTGCCTCTGATTGAGTGGCTGCATTATTTTGAGGGGCTGCCTTCGATTGAGGGGCTGCATTAGTTTGAGGGGCTGGCTTAGTTTAAGGGGCTGCCTTAGTTAGAGGGGCTGCATTAGTTTGAGGGGCTGAATTAGAATGAGGGGTGCCTTAGATTGAGGGGCTGCATTAGTTTGAGGGGGTGCCTTAGTTTGAGAGGCTGCCTTAGTTTGAGGGGCTGCCTTAGTTTGAGTGCCTGCCTCTGATTGAGTGGCTGCATTATTTTGAGGGGCTGCCTTAGATTGAGGGGCTGCATTAGTTTGAGGGGCTGGCTTAGTTTAAGGGGCTGCCTTAGTTTGAAGGGCTGCATTAGTTTGAGGGGCTGACTTAGAATGAGGGGGTGCCTTAGATTGAGGGGCTGCATTAGTTTGAGGGGGTGCCTCAGTTTGAGCGGCTGCCTTAGTTTGAGGGGCTGCATTAGTTTGAGCGGCTGCCTTAGTTTGAGGGGCTGCCTTAGATTGAGTCGCTGCATTAGTTTGAGCGGCTGCCTTAGTTTGAGCGGCTGCCTTAGTTTGAGGGGCTTCCTTAGTTTGAGCGGCTGCCTCAGTTTGAGGGGCTGCCTTAGTTTGAGGGGCTACCTTAGTCTGAGCGGCTGCCTTAGTTTGAGGTTCTGCCTTACTTTGAGAAGCTGCCTTAGTTTGACAGGCTGCCTTAGTTTGAGCGGCTGCCTTAGATTGAGAGGCTGCCTGAGTTTGAGGGGCTGCCTTAGTTTGAGCGGCTGCATTAGTTTGAGGGGCTGCCTTTGGTTGAGGCGCTCCCTTAGTTTGTGGGGCTGCCTTACTTTAAGGGGCTGCATTAGTTTTAGAGTCTGCATTAGTTTGAGGGGCTGCCTTAGTTTGAGGGGATGGCTTAGTTTGAGGGGCTGCCTTTGATTGAGTGGCTGCATTAGATTGAGAGTCTGCCTCTGATTGAGTGGCTGCATTATTTTGAGTGGCTGCCTCAGATTGAGGGGCTGCATTAGTTTGAGTGGCTGCATTAGTTTGAGGGGGTGCATTATTTTGAGGGGCTGCCTTAGATTGAGGGGCTGCATTAGTTTGAGGGGCTGGCTTATTTTAAAGGGCTGCCTTAGTTTGAGGGGCTGCATTAGTTTGGGAGACTGCCTTTGATTGAGTGGCTGCATTAGTTTGAGGGGCTGACTTAGTTTGAGGGGCTGACTTAGTTTGAGGGGCTGACTTAGAATGAGGGGGTGCCTTAGACTGAGGGGCTGCATTAGTTTGAGGGGGTGCCAAGGTTTGAGAGGCTGCCTTCGTTTGAGGGGCTGCCTCAGTTTGAGCGGTTGGCTTAGTTTGAGGGGCTGCCTTTGATTGAGTGGCTGCATTAGTTTGGGAGACTGCCTTTGATTGAGTGGCTGCATTAGTTAGAGGGGCTGACTTAGTTTGAGGGGCTGACTTAGTTTGAGGGGCTGACTCAGTTTGAGGGGCTGCATTTGTTTGAGGGGCTGCCTTAGATTGAGGGGCTGCATTAGTTTGAGGGGCTGCCTTAGTTTGAGGGGCTGCCTTAGATTGAGGTGCAGCATTAGTTTGATGGGCTGCTTTAGTTTCCAGCGGCTGCCCTAGTTGAGGGGCTACCTTAGATTGAGGGGCTGCATTAGTTTGAGCGGCTGCCTTAGTTTGAGGGGCTGCCTTAGTTTGAGGGGCTGCCTTAGATTGAGCGGCTGACTTAATTTGAGAGGTGACCTTAGTTTGAGAGTCTGCCTTAGCTTGAGCGGCTGCCTTAGTTTGAGGGTCTGCCTTACTTTGAGAGGCTGCCTTAGTTTGACAGGCTGCCTTAGTTTGAGCGGCTGCCTTAGATTGTGAGGCTGCCTGAGTTTGAGGGGCTTCCTTAGTTTGAGCGGCTGCATGAGTTTGAGGGGCTGCCTTTGGTTGAGGCGCTCCCTTAGTTTGTGGGGCTGCCTTACTTTAAGGGGCTGCATTAGTTTGAGAGTCTGTCTTAGTTTGAGGGGCTGCCTTAGTTTGAGGGGATGGCTTAGTTTGAGGGGCTGCCTTTGATTGAGTGGCTGCATTAGTTTGAGAGTCTGCCTTTGATTGAGTGGCTGCATTAGTTAGAGGGGCTGACTTAGTTTGAGGGGGTGACTTAGTTTGAGGGGCTGACTTAGAATGAGGGGGTGCCTTAGACTGAGGGGCTGCATTAGTATGAGGGGGTGCCTTAGTTTGAGAGGCTGCCTTAGTTTGAGGGGCTGCCTTAGTTTGAGGGGTTGGCTTAGTTTGAGGGGCTGCATTTGTTTGATGGGATGCTTTAGTTTGAGCGGCTGCCCTAGTTGAGGGGCTACCTTAGATTGAGGGGCTGCATTAGTTTGAGCGGCTGCCTTAGTTTGAGGGGCTGCCTTAGTTTGAGGGGCTGCCTTAGATTGAGCGGCTGACTTAATTTGAGAGGTTGCCTTAGTTTGAGAGTCTGCCTTAGTTTGAGCGACTGCCTTAGTTTGAGGGTCTGCCTTACTTTGAGAGGCTGCCTTAGTTTGACAGGCTGCCTTAGTTTGAGCGGCTGCCTTAGATTGTGAGGCTGCCTGTGTTTGAGGGGCTTCCTTAGTTTGAGCGGCTGCATGAGTTTGAGGGGCTGCCTTTGGTTGAGGCGCTCCCTTAGTTTGTGGGGCTGCCTTACTTTAAGGGGCTGCATTAGTTTGAGAGTCTGTCTTAGTTTGAGGGGCTGCCTTAGTTTGAGGGGATGGCTTAGTTTGAGGGGCTGCCTTTGATTGAGTGGCTGCATTAGTTTGAGAGTCTGCCTTTGATTGAGTGGCTGCATTAGTTAGAGGGGCTGACTTAGTTTGAGTGGGTGACTTAGTTTGAGGGGCAGACTTAGAATGAGGGGGTGCCTTAGACTGAGGGGCTGCATTAGTATGAGGGGGTGCCTTAATTTGAGAGGCTGCCTTAGTTTGAGGGGCTGCCTTAGTTTGAGGGGTTGGCTTAGTTTGAGGGGCTGCCTTTGATTGAGTGGCTGCATTAGTTTGAGAGACTGCCTTTGATTGAGTGGCTGCATTAGTTTGAAGGGCTGACATGGTTTGAGGGGCTGACTTAGTTTGAGGGGCTGCATTTGTTTGAGGGGCTGCCTCAGATTGAGGGGCTGCATTAGTTTGAGGGGCTGCCTTAGTTTGAGGGGCTGCCTTAGATTGAGGTGCAGCATTAGTTTGATGGGCTGCTTTAGTTTGAGCGGCTGCCCTAGTTGAGGGGCTAAATTAGATTGAGGGGCTGCATTAGTTTGAGGGGCTGCCTTAGTTTGAGGGGCTGCCTTAGTTTGAGGGGTTGCCTTAGATTGAGCGGCTGACTTAATTTGAGAGGTTGCCTTAGTTTGAGAGTCTGCCTTAGTTTGAGCGGCTGCCTTCGTTTCAGGGTCTGCCTTACTTTGAGAGGCTGCCTTAGTTTGACAGGCTACCTTAGTTTGAGCGGCTGCCTTAGATTGTGAGGCTGCCTGAGTTTGAGGGGCTTCCTTAGTTTGAGCGGCTGCATGAGTTTGAGGGGCTGCCTTTGGTTGAGGCGCTCCCTTAGTTTGTGGGGCTGCCTTACTTTAAGGGGCTGCATTAGTTTGAGAGTCTGTCTTAGTTTGAGGGGCTGCCTTAGTTTGAGAGGAAGGCTTAGTTTGAGGGGCTGCCTTTGATTGAGTGGCTGCATTAGTTTGAGAGTCTGCCTTTGATTGAGTGCCTGCATTAGTTAGAGGGGCTGACTTAGTTTGAGGGGGTGACTTAGTTTGAGGGGCTGACTTAGAATGAGGGGGTGCCTTAGACTGAGGTGCTGCATTAGTATGAGGGGGTGCCTTAGTTTGAGAGGCTGCCTTAGTTTGAGGGGCTGCCTTACTTTGAGGGGTTGGCTTAGTTTGAGGGGCTGCCTTTGATTGAGTGGCTGCATTAGTTTGAGAGACTGCCTTTGATTGAGTGGCTGCATTAGTTTGAAGGGCTGACATGGTTTGAGGGGCTGACTTAGTTTGAGGGGCTGCATTTGTTTGAGGGTCTGCTTTAGATTGAGGGGCTGCATTAGTTTGAGGGGCTGCCTTAGTTTGAGGGGCTGCCTTAGATTGAGGTGCTGCATTAGTTTGATGGGCTGCTTTAGTTTGAGCGACTGCCTTAGTTGAGGGGCTGCCTTAGATTGAGGGGCTGCATTAGTTTGAGCGGCTGCCTTAGTTTGAGGGGCTGCCTTAGTTTGAGGGGCTGCCTTAGATTGAGCGGATGACTTAATTTGAGAGGTTGCCTTAGTTTGAAGGTCTGCCTTAGTTTGAGGGGCTGCCTTAGTTTGAGGGTCTGCCTTACTTTGAGAGGCTGCCTTAGTTTGAGCGGCTGCCTTAGATTGTGAGGCTGCCTGAGTTTGAGGGGCTTCCTTAGTTTGAGCGGCTGCATGAGTTTGAAGGGCTGCCTTTGGTTGAGGCGCTCCCTTAGTTTGTGGGGCTGCCTTACTTTAAGGGGCTGCATTAGTTTGAGAGTCTGTCTTAGTTTGAGGGGCTGCCTTAGTTTGAGGGGATGGCTTAGTTTGAGGGGCTGCCTTTGATTGAGTGGCTGCATTAGTTTGAGAGTCTGCCTCTGATTGAGTGGCTGCATTATTTTGAGGGTCTGCCTTAGATTGAGGGGCTGCATTAGTTTGAGGGGCTGGCTTAGTTTAAGTTGCTGCCTTAGTTTGAGGGGCTGCATTAGTTTGAGGGGCTGACTTAGAATGAGGGGGTGCCTTAGTTTGAGAGGCTGCCTTAGTTTGAGGGGCTGCCTTAGTTTGAGCGGCTGCCTTAGTTTGAGGGGCTGCATTAGTCTGAGCGGCTGCCTTAGTTTGAGTGGCTGCCTTAGATTGAGGGGCTGCATTAGTTTGAGTGGCTGCCTTAGTTTGAGGGGCTGCCTTAGTTTGAGGGGCTGCCTTAGATTGAGCGGCTGACTTAATTTGAGAGGTTGGCCTTAGTTTGAGAGTCTGCCTTAGTTTGAGCGGCTGCCTTAGTTTCAGGGTCTGACTTACTTTGAGAGGCTGCCTTAGTTTGACAGGCTACCTTAGTTTGAGCGGCTGCCTTAGATTGTGAGACTGCCTGAGTTTGAGGGGCTTCCTTAGTTTGAGCGGTTGCATGAGTTTGAGGGGCTGCCTTTGGTTGAGGCGCTCCCTTAGTTTGTGGGGCTGCCTTACTTTAAGGGGCTGCATTAGTTTGAGAGTCTGTCTTAGTTTGAGGGGATGCCTTAGTTTGAGGGGAAGGCTTAGTTTGAGGGGCTGCCTTTGATTGAGTGGCTGCATTAGTTTGAGAGTCTGCCTTTGATTGAGTGGCTGCATTAGTTAGAGGGGCTGACTGAGTTTGAGGGGGTGACTTAGTTTGAGGGGCTGACTTAGAATGAGGGGGTGCCTTAGACTGAGGTGCTGCATTAGTATGAGGGGGTGCCTTAGTTTGAGAGGCTGCCTTAGTTTGAGGGGCTGCCTTAGTTTGAGGCGTTGGCTTAGTTTGAGGGGCTGCCTTTGATTGAGTGGCTGCATTAGTTTGAGAGACTGCCTTTGATTGAGTGGCTGCATTTGTTTGAAGGGCTGACATGGTTTGAGGGGCTGACTTAGTTTGAGGGGCTGCATTTGTTTGAGGGTCTGCCTTAGATTGAGGGGCTGCATTAGTTTGAGGGGCTGCCTTAGTTTGAGGGGCTGCCTTAGATTGAGGTGCTGCATTAGTTTGATGGGCTGCTTTAGTTTGAGCGACTGCCTTAGTTGAGGGGCTGCCTGAGATTGAGGGGCTGCATTAGTTTGAGCGGCTGCCTTAGTTTGAGGGGCTGCCTTAGTTTGAGGGGCTGCCTTAGATTGATCGGCTGACTTAGTTTGAGAGGTTGCCTTAGTTTGAGAGTCTGCCTTAGTTTGAGCGGCTGCATGAGTTTGAGGGGCTGCCTTTGGTTGAGGCGCTCCCTTAGTTTGTGGGGCTGCCTTACTTTAAGGGGCTGCATTAGTTTGAGAGTCTGTCTTAGTTTGAGGGGCTGCCTTAGTTTGAGGGGATGGCTTAGTTTGAGGGGCTGCCTTTGATTGAGTGGCTGCATTAGTTTGAGAGTCTGCCTCTGATTGAGTGGCTGCATTATTTTGAGGGTCTGCCTTAGATTGAGGGGCTGCATTAGTTTGAGGGGCTGGCTTAGTTTAAGGTGCTGCCTTAGTTTGAGGGGCTGCCTTAGTTTGAGGGGCTGACATAGAATGAGGGGGTGCCTTAGTTTGAGAGGCTGCCTTAGTTTGAGGGGCTGCCTTAGTTTGAGCGGCTGCCTTAGTTTGAGGGGCTGCATTAGTCTGAGAGGCTGCCTTAGTTTGAGTGGCTGCCTTAGATTGTGGGGCTGCATTAGTTTGAGTGGCTGCCTTAGTTTGAGCGGCTGCCTTAGTTTGAGGGGCTTCCTTAGTTTGAGCGGCTGCCTTAGTTTGAGGGGCTGCCTTAGTTTGACAGGCTGCCTTCGTTTGAGATGCTGCCTTAGCTTGAGAGGCTGCCTTAGATTGAGGTTCTGCCTTAGTTTGAGGGGCTGCCTTACTTTGAGGGGCTGCCTCAGTTTGAGAGGCTGCCTTAGTTTGAGCGGCTGACTTAGTTTGAGAGGCTGCCTTAGTTTGAGAGTCTGCCTTAGTTTGAGGGGCAGCCTTAGTTTGAGGGGTAGGCTTAGTTTGAGGGGCTGCCTTTGATTGAGAGGCTGCATTAGTTTGAGAGTCTGCCTTTGATTGAGTGGCTAAATTAGTTTGAGGGGCTGACTTAGTTTGAGGGGCTGCATTGGTTTGAGGGGCTGCCTGAGATTGAGGGGCTGCCTTAGTTTGAGGGGCTGCCTTAGTTTGAGCGGCTGCCTTAGTTGAGGGGCTGCCTTAGATTGAGGGGCTGCATTAGTTTGAGCGGCTGCCTTAGTTTGATGGGCTGCCTTAATTTGAGGGTCTGCCTCAGATTGAGCGGCTGACTGAGTTTGAGAGGCTGCCTTAGTTAGAGAGTCTGCCTTAGTTTGAGCGGCTTCCTTAGTTTGAGGGGCTGCCTGAGTTTGAGAGTCTGCCTTAGTTTGAGCGGCTGCCTTAGTTTGAGGGTCTGCCTTACTTTGAGAGGCTGCCTTAGTTTGACAGGCTGCCTTAGTTTGAGCGGCTGCCGTAGTTTGAGAGGCTGCCTGAGTTTGAGGGGCTGCCTTAGTTTGAGTGGCTGCATTTGTTTGAGGGGCTGCCTTTGGTTGAGGGGCTCCCTGAGTTTGAGGGGCTGCCTTACTTTAAGGGGCAGCATTAGTTTGAGAGTCTGCCTTAGTTTGAGGGGCTGCTTTAGTTTGAGGGGTTGGCTTAGTTTGAGGGGCTGCCTTTGATTGAGTGGCTGCATTAGTTTGAGAGACAGCCTGTGATTGAGTGGCTGCATTAGTTTGAGGGGCTGACTTAGTTTGAGGGGCTGACTTAGTTTGAGGGGCTGCATTTGTTTGAGGGGCTGCCTTAGATTGAGGGTCTGCATGAGTTTGAGGGGCTGCCTTAGTTTGAGGGGCTGCCTTAGATTGAGGTGCTGCATTAGTTTGATGGGCTGCTTTAGTTTGAGCGGCTGCCTTAGTTGAGGGGCTGCCTTAGATTGAGGGGATGCATTAGTTTGAGCGGCTGCCTTTATTTGAGGGGCTGCCTTAGATTGAGGGGCTGCCTTAGATTGAGCGGCTGACTTAGTTTGAGAGGTTGCCTTAGTCTGAGAGTCTGCCTTAGTTTGAGCGGCTGCCTTAGTTTGAGGGTCTGCCTTATTTTGAGAGGCTGCCTTAGTTTGACAGGCTGCCTTAGTTTGAGCGGCTGCCTTAGATTGAGAGGCTGCCTGAGTTTGAGGGGCTGCCTTAGTTTGAGCGGCTGCATTAGTTTGAGGGGCTGACTTTGGTTGAGGAAATCCCTTAGTTTGTGGGGCTGCCTGACTTGAAGGGGCTGCATTAGTTTTAGAGTCTGCCTTAGTTTGAGGGGCTGCCTTAGTTTGAGGGGATGGCTTAGTTTGAGGGGCTGCCTTTGATTGAGTGGCTGCATTAGTTTGAGTGTCTGCCTCTGATTGAGTGGCTGCATTATTTTGAGTGGCTGCCTTAGATTGAGGGGCTGCATTAATTTGATGGGCTGCTTTAGTTTGAGCGGCTGCCTTAGTTGAGGGGCTGCCTTAGATTGAGGGGCTGCATTAGTTTGAGCGGCTTCCTTAGTTTGAGGTGCTGCCTTAGTTTGAGGGGCTGCCTTAGATTGAGCGGCTGACTGAGTTTGAGAGGCTGCCTTAGTTTGAGAGTCTGCCTTAGTTTGAGCGGCTTCCATAGTTTGAGGGGCTGCCTTAGTTTGAGAGTCTGCCTTACTTTGAGCGGCTGCCTCAGTTTGAGGGTCTGCCTTACTTTGAGAGGCTGCCTTCGTTTGACAGGCTGCCTTAGTTTGAGCGGCTGCCTTAGTTTGTGAGGCTGCTTGAGTTTGAGGGGCTGCCTTAGTTTGAGTGGCTGCATTTGTTTGAGGGGCTGCCTTTGGTTGAGGGGCTCCCTTAGTTTGAGGGGCTGCCTTACTTTGAGGGGCAGCATTAGTTTAAGAGTCTGCCTTAGTTGGAGGGGCTGCCTTAGTTTGAGGGGTTGGCTTAGTTTGAGGGGCTGCCTTTGATTGAATTGCTGCATTAGTTTGAGAGACTGCCTTTGATTGAGTGGCGGCATTAGTTTCAGGGGCTGACTTAGTTTGAGGGGCTGACTTCGTTTGAGGGGCAGCATTTGTTTGAGGGGCTGCCTTAGAGTGAGGGTCTGCATTAGTTTGAGGGGCTGCCTTAGATTGAGGGGCTTCCTTAGATTTAGGTTCTGCATCAGTTTGATGGGCTGCTTTAGTTTGAGCGACTGCCTTAGATTGAGGGGCTGCATTAGTTTGAACAGCTGCCTCAGTTTGAGGGGCTTCCTTAGTTTGAGGGGCTGCCTGAGATTGAGCAGCTGACTTAGTTTGAAAGGTTGCCTTCGTCTGAGAGTCTGCCTCAGTTTGAGCGGCTGCCTTAGATTGAGAGGCTGCCTGAGTTTGAGGGGCTGCCTTAGTTTGAGCGGCTGCATTAGTTTGAGGGGCTGCCTTTGGTTGAGGCGCTCCCTTAGTTTTTGGGGGCTGCCTTACTTGAAGGGGCTGCATTAGTTTGAGGGGCTGCATTAGTTTGAGGGGCTGCCTTAGTTTGAGGGGATGGCTTAGTTTGAGGGGCTGCCTTTGATTGAGTGGCTGCATTAGTTTGAGAGTCTGCCTCTGATTGAGTGGCTGCATTATTTTGAGTGGCTGCCTTAGATTGAGGGGCTGCATTAATTTGATGGGCTGCTTTAGTTTGAGTGGCTGCCTTAGTTGAGGGGCTGCCTTAGATTGAGGGGCTGCATTAGTTTGAGCGGCTTCCTTAGTTTGAGGGGCTGCATTAGTCTGAGCGGCTGCCTTAGTTTGAGCGGCTGCCTTAGTTTGAGGGGCTTCCTTAGTTTGAGCGGCTGCCTTAGTTTGAGGGGCTGCCTTAGTTTGACAGGCTGCCTTCGTTTGAGATGCTGCCTTAGCTTGAGAGGCTGCCTTAGATTGAGGTTCTGCCTTAGTTTCAGGGGCTGCCTTAGTTTGAGGGGCTGCCTCAGTTTGAGAGGCTGCCTTAGTTTGAGCGGCTGACTTAGTTTGAGAGGCTGCCTTAGTTTGAGAGTCTGCCTTAGTTTGAGGGGCAGCCTTAGTTTGAGGGGTAGGCTTAGTTTGAGGGGCTGCCTTTGATTGAGAGGCTGCATTAGTTTGAGAGTCTGCCTTTGATTGAGTGGCTAAATTAGTTTGAGGGGCTGACTTAGTTTGAGGGACTGCATTGGTTTGAGGGGCTGCCTGAGATTGAGGGGCTGCCGTAGTTTGAGGGGCTGCCTTAGTTTGAGCGGCTGCCTTAGTTGAGGGGCTGCCTTAGATTGAGGGGCTGCATTAGTTTGAGCGGCTGCCTTAGTTTGATGGGCTGCCTTAGTTTGAGGGTCTGCCTCAGATTGAGCGGCTGACTGAGTTTGAGACGCTGCCTTAGTTTGAGAGTCTGCCTTAGTTTGAGCGGCTTCCTTAGTTTGAGGGGCTGCCTGAGTTTGAGAGTCTGCCTTAGTTTGAGCGGCTGCCTTAGTTTGAGGGTCTGCCTTACTTTGAGAGGCTGCCTTAGTTTGACAGGCTGCCTTAGTTTGAGCGGCTGCCGTAGTTTGAGAGGCTGCCTGAGTTTGAGGGGCTGCCTTAGTTTGAGTGGCTGCATTTGTTTGAGGGGCTGACTTTGGTTGAGGGGCTCCCTGAGTTTGAGGGGCTGCCTTACTTTAAGGGGCAGCATTAGTTTGAGAGTCTGCCTTAGTTTGAGGGGCTGCTTTAGTTTGAGGGGTTGGCTTAGTTTGAGGGGCTGCCTTTGATTGAGTGGCTGCATTAGTTTGAGAGACTGCCTGTGATTGAGTGGCTGCATTAGCTTGAGGGGCTGACTTAGTTTGAGGGGCTGACTTAGTTTGAGGGGCTGCATTTGTTTGAGGGGCTGCCTTAGATTGAGGGTCTGCATTAGTTTGAGGGGCTGCCTTAGTTTGAGGGGCTGCCTTAGATTGAGGTGCTGCATTAGTTTGATGGGCTGCTTTAGTTTGAGCGGCTGCCTTATTTGAGGGGCTGCCTTAGATTGAGGGGCTGCATTAGTTTGAGCGGCTGCCTTTATTTGAGGGGCTGCCTTAGATTGAGGGGCTGCCTTAGATTGAGCGGCTGACTTAGTTTGAGAGGTTGCCTTAGTCTGAGAGTCTGCCTTAGTTTGAGCGGCTGCCTTAGTTTGAGGGTCTGCCTTATTTTGAGAGGCTGCCTTAGTTTGACAGGCTGCCTTAGTTTGAGCGGCTGCCTTAGATTGAGAGGCTGCCTGAGTTTGAGGGGCTGCCTTAGTTTGAGCGGCTGCATTAGTTTGAGGGGCTGACTTTGGTTGAGGAAATCCCTTAGTTTGTGGGGCTGCCTTACTTGAAGGGGCTGCATTAGTTTTAGAGTCTGCCTTAGTTTGAGGGGCTGCTTTAGTTTGAGGGGCTGGCTTAGTTTGAGGGGCTGCCTTTGATTGATTGGCTGCATTAGTTTGAGAGTCTGCCTCTGATTGAGTGGCTGCATTATTTTGAGTGGCTGCCTTAGATTGAGGGGCTGCATTAATTTGATGGGCTGCTTTAGTTTGAGCGGCTGCCTTAGTTGAGGGGCTGCCTTAGATTGAGGGGCTGCATTAGTTTGAGCGGCTTCCTTAGTTTGAGGTGCTGCCTTAGTTTGAGGGGCTGAACAAAGAACAAAGAACAAAGATAATTACAGCACAGGAACAGGCCCTTCGGCCCTCCAAGCCTGCGTCGATTCGGATCCTCTCTCTAAACATGTCGCTTATTTTCTATGGCTCTTTATCTCTTTTCTTCCTGCCCATTCATGTATCTGTCTAGATACATCTTAAAAGACGCCATCGTGCCCGCATCTACCACCTCCGCTGGCAACGCGTTCCAGGCGTAAAGAACTTTCCACGCATATCCCCCCTAAACATTTCTCCTTTCACTTTGAACTCGTGTCCTCTAGTAATTGAATCCCCCACTCTGGGAAAAAGCCTCTTGCTGTCCACCCTGTCTATACCTCTCATGATTTTGTACACCTCAGTCAGGTCCCCCCTCAACCTCCGTCTTTCTAATGAAATAAATCCGAATCTACTCGACCTCTCTTCATAGCTAGCGCCCTCCATAGCAGGCAACATCCTGGTGAACCTCCTCTGCACCCTCTCCAAAGCATCCACATCCTTTTGGTAATGTGGCGACCAGAACTGCACGCAGTATTCCAAATGTGGCCGAACCAAAGTCCTATACAACTGTAACATGACCTGCCAACTCTTGTACTCAATACCCCGTCCGATGAAGGAAAGCATGCCGTATGCCTTCTTGACCACTCTATTTACCTGCGTTGCCACCTTCAGGGAACAGTGGACCTGCACACCCAAATCTCTCTGTACATCAATTTTCCCCAGGACTTTTCCATTTACTGTATAGTTCACTCTTGAATTGGATCTTCCAAAATGCATCACCTCGCATTTGCCCTGATTGAACTCCATCTGCCATTTCTCTGCCCAACTCTCCAATCTATCTATATTCTGCTGTATTCTCTGACAGTCCCCTTCACTATCTGCTACTCCACCAATCTTTGTGTCGTCTGAAAACTTGCTAATCAGTCCACCTATACTTTCCTCCAAATCATTAATGTATATCACAAACAACAGTGGTCCCAGCACGGATCCCTGTGGAACACCACTGGTCACCCGTCTCCATTTTGAGAAACTCCCTTCTACTGCTACTCTCTGTCTCCTGTTGCCCAGCCAGTTCTTTATCCATCTAGCTAGTACACCTTGGACCCCATGCGCCTTCACTTTCTCCATCAGTCTGCCATGGGGAACATTATCAAACGCCTTACTGAAGTCCATGTATATGACATCGACAGCCCTTCCCTCATCAATCAACTTTGTCACTTCTTCAAAGAATTCTATTAAGTTGGTAAGACATGACCTTCCCTGCACAAAACCATGTTGCCTATCACTGATAAGCCCATTTTCTTCCAAATGGGAATAGATCCTATCCCTCAGTATCTTCTCCAGCAGCTTCCCTACCACTGACGTCAGGCTCACCGGTCTATAATTACCTGGATTATCCCTGCTACCCTTCTTAAACAAGGGGACAACATTAGCAATTCTCCAGTCCTCCGGGACCTCACCCGTGTTTAAGGATGCTGCAAAGATATCTGTTAAGGCCCCAGCTATTTCCTCTCTCGCCTCCCTCAGCAACCTGGGATAGATCCCATCCGGACCTGGGGACTTGTCCACCTTAATGCCCTTTAGAATACCCAACACTTCCTCCCTCCTTATGCCGACTTGACCGAGTGTAATCAAACATCTGTTCCTAACCTCAACATCCGTCATGTCCCTCTCCTCGGTGAATACCGATGCAAAGTACTCGTTTAGAATCTCACCCATTTTCTCTGAGTCCAAGCATAACATTCCTCCTTTGTCCTTTAGTGGGCCAATCCTTTCTCAAGTTACCCTCTTTCTCCTTATATATGAATAAAAGGCTTTGGGATTTTCTTTAACCCTGTTTGCTAAAGATATTTCATGACCCCTTTTAGCCCTCTTGATTTGTCGTTTCAGATTGGTCCTACTTTCCCGATATTCTTTCAAAGCTTCGTCTTTCATCAGCCGCCTAGACCTTATGTATTCTTCCTTTTATTCTTAACTTGTCTCACAATTTCACCTGTCATCCATGGTTCCCTAATCTTGCCATTTCTATCCTTCATTTTCACAGGAACATGTCTCTCCTGCACGCTAATCAACCTCTCTTTAAAAGCCTCCCACATATCACATGTGGATTTACCTTCAAACAGCTGCTCTCAATCTACATTTCCAAGCTCCTGGCGAATTTTGGTATAGTTGGCCTTCCCCCAATTTAGCACTCTTCCTTTAGGACCACTCTCGTCTTTGTCCATTGAGGGGCTGCCTTAGTTTGAGCGGCTGCCTTGGTTTGAGGGGCTGCATTAGTTTGAGGGGCTGCATTTGTTTGAGGGGCTGCTTTACTTTGAGAGGCTGCCTTAGTTTGAGCGGTTGGCTTAGTTTTAGGGGCTGCCTTTGATTGAGTGGCTGCATTAGTTTGAGAGTCTGCCTTAGTTTGAGGGGATGCCTTAGTTTGAGGTGTTGGCCTAGTTAGAGGGGCTGCCTTTGATTGAGTGGCTGCATTAGTTTGAGCGGCTGGCTTAGTTTAAGGGGCTGCCTTAGTTTGTGGGGCTGCATTAGTTTGAGGGGCTGACTTAGAATGAGGGGGTGCATTTGTTTGAGGGGCTGCCTTAGATTGAGGGGCTGCATTAGTTTGAGGGGCTGCCTTAGTTTGTGGGGCTGCCTTAGATTGAGGGGCTGCATTAGTTTGAGAGGCTGCCTTAGTTTGAGAGTCTGCCTTAGTTTGAGCGGCTGCCTTAGTTTGAGGGGCTGCCTTAGTTTGAGAGTCTGCCTTAGTTTGAGCGGCTGCCTTCGTTTGAGGGTCTGCCTTAGGTTGAGCGGCTGCCTTAGTTTGAGAGGCTGCCTGAGTTTGAGGGGCTGACTTAGTTTGAGCGGCTGCATTAGTTTGAGGGGCTGCCTTTGGTTGAGGGGCTCCGTTAGTTTGAGGGTCTGCCTTACTTTGAGAGGCTGCCTTAGTTTGACAGGCTCCCTTAGTTTGAGGAGCTGCCTTAGTTTGAGAGGCTGCCTGAGTTTGAGGGGCTGCCTTAGTTTGAGCGGCTGCATTTGTTTGAGGGGTAGGCTTAGTTTGAGGGGCTGCCTTTGATTGAGTGGCTGCATTATTTTGAGAGTCTGCCTTTGATTGAGTGGCTGCATTAGCTTGAGGGGCAGACTTAGTTTGAGGGGCTGACTTAGTTTGAGGGGCTGCATTTGTTTGAGGGGCAGCCTTAGATTGACCGGCTGCATTAGTTTGAAGGGCTGCCTTAGTTTGTGGGGCTGCCTTAGATTGAGTGGCTGCATTAGTTTGAGGGGCAGACTTAGTTTGAGGGGCTGCCTTAGACTGAGGGGCTGCATTAGTTTGAGGGGCAGACTTAGTTTGAGGGGCTGACTTAGTTTGAGGGGCTGCATTTGTTTGAGGGGCAGCCTTAGATTGGGGGGCTGCTTTAGTTTGAAGGGCTGCCTTAGTTTGAGTGGCTGCCTAAGTTTGAGGGGCTGCCTTAGATTGAGGGATTGCATTAGTTTGAGCGGCTGCCTTAGTTTGAGGGGCTGCATTAGTTTGAGGGGCTGCCTTAGATTGAGCGGCTTCCTAAGTTTGAGGGGCTGCTCTAGTTTGAGAGTCTGCCATAGTTTGAGGGGCTGCCTTAATTTGAGGTGCTGCCTGAGGTTGAGGCGCTGCCTTAGTTTGAGGGGCTGGCTTAGTTTGAGGGGGTACATTAGATTGAGGGGCTGCATTAGTTTGATGGGCTGCTTTAGTTTGAGCGGCTGCCTGAGTTGAGGGGCTGCGTTAGATTGAGGGGCTGCATCAGTTTGAGATGCTGCCTTAGTTTGAGGGGCTGCCTTAGTTTGAGGGGCTGCCTTAGATTGAGCGGCTGACTGAGTTTGAGAGGCTGCCTTAGTTTGAGGGGCTGCCTTAGTTTGAGAGTCTGCCTCAGTTTGAGCGGCTGCCTTAGTTTGAGCGTCTGCCTTACTTTGAGAGGCTGCCTTAGTTTGACAGGCTGCCTTAGTTTGAGCGGCTGCCTTAGTTTGAGAGGCTGCCTTTGTTTGAAGGGCTGCCTTACTTTAAGGGGCTGCATTAGTTTGAGAGTCTGCCTTAGTTTGAAGGGCAGCCTTAGTTTGAGGGGTTGGCTTAGTTTGAGGGGCTGCCTTTGATCGAGTGGCTGCATTAGTTTGAGAGTCTGCCTTTGATTGAGTACTGCATTAGTTTGAGGGGCTGACTTAGTTTGAGGGGCTGACTTAGTTTGAGGGGCTGCATTTGTTTGAGGGGCTGCCTTAGATTGAGGGGCTGCATTAGTTTGAGGGGCTGCCTTAGTTTGAGGGGCTGCCTAAGATTGAGGGGCTGCATTAGTTTGAGAGGCTGCCTTAGTTTGAGGGGCTGCCTTAGTTTGAGGAGTTGGCTTAGTTTGAGGGGCTGCCTTTGATTGAGTGGCTGCATTAGTTTGAGAGACTGCCTTTGATTGAGTGGCTGCAATAGTTCGAGGGGCTGCATTAGATTGAGGGTCTGCATTAATTGATGGGCTGCATTATTTTGAGGGGCTGCCTTAGTTTGAGGGGCTGCCTTTGTTTGAGGGGTTGGCTTAGTTTGAGGGGCTGCCTTAGATTGAGGGGCTGCCTTAGTTTGAGAGTCTGCCTTAGTTTGAGGGGTTGGCTTAGTTTGAGGGGCTGCCTTTGATTGAGTGGCTGCATTAGTTTGAGAGTCTGCCTTTGATTGAGTGGCTGCATTATTTTGAGGGGCTGCATTATTTTGAGGGGCTGCCTTAGATTGAGGGGCTGCATTAGTTTGAGGGGCTGCATTAGTTTGAGGGGGTGCATTACTTTGAGGGGCTGCCTTAGATTGAGGGGCTGCATTAGTTTGAGGGGCTGCATTAGTTTGAGGGGCTGCATTACATTGAGGGGATGCCTTAGTTTGAGGGGCTGCCTTAGATAGAGTTCTGCATTAGTTTGAGGGGCTGCATTAGTTTGAGGGGCTGCCATAGTTTGAGAGGCTGCCTAAGTTTGAGGGGCTGCCTGAGATTGAGGCGCTGCCTTAGTTTGAGGGGCTGCCTTAGTTTGAGGGGCTGCCTTAGTTTGAGGGGCTGCCTGAGATTGATGGGCTGCATTAGTTTGATGGGCTGCTTTAGTTTGAGCGGCTTCCTTAGTTGAGTGGCTGCCTTAGATTGATGGGCTGCATCAGTTTGAGCGGCTGCCTTAGTTTGAGGGGCTGCCTTAGTTTGAGGTGCTGCCTTAGATTGAGCGGCTGACTGAGTTTGAGAGGCTGCCTTAGTTTGAGGGGCTGCCTTAGTTTGAGAGTCTGACTTCGTTTGAGCGGCTGCCTTAGTATGAGCGTCTGCCTTACTTTGAGAGGCTGCCTTAGTTTGAGGGGCTGCCTTAGATTGAGGGGCTGCATTAGTTTGAGAGACCGCCTTTGATTGAATGGCTGCAATAGTTTGAGGGGCTGCATTAGATTGAGGGGCTTCCTTAGTTTGAGGGGCTGCCTTTGTTTGAGGGGTTGGCTTAGTTTGAGGGGCTGCCTTTGATTGAGTGGCTGCATTAGTTTGAGAGACCGCCTTTGATTGAATGGCTGCAATAGTTTGAGGGGCTGCATTAGATTGAGGGGCTTCCTTAGTTTGAGGGGCTGCCTTTGTTTGAGGGGTTGGCTTAGTTTGAGGGGCTGCCTTAGATTGAGGGGCTGCATTAGTTTGAGGGGGTGCCTTAGTTTGAGAGGCTGCCTGAGTTTGAGCGGCTGCCTTAGTTTGAGCGGCTGCCTTAATTTGAGAGGCTGACTTAGATTGAGAGTCTGCCTTAGTTTGAGCGGCTGCCTTAGTTTGTGCGGCTGCCTTAGTTTGAGGGGCTGCCTTAGTTTGTGCGGCTGCCTTAGTTTGTGCGGCTGCCTTAGTTTGAGAGTCTGCCTTAGTTTGAGCGGCTGCCTTACTTTGAGGGGCTGCCTTAGTTTGAGAGTCTGCCATAGTTTGAGCGGCTGCCTTAGTTTGAGCGGGTGCCTTAGTTTGAGAGTCTGCCTTAGTTTGAGCGGCTGCCTTACTTTGAGGGGCTGCCTTAGTTTGAGAGTCTGCCTTAGTTTGAGGGGTTGGCTTAGTTTGAGGGGCTGCCGATGATTGAGTGGCTGCATTAGTTTGAGAGTCTGCCTTTGATTGAGTGGCTGCATTATTTTGAGGGACTGCATTATTTTGAGGGGCTGCCTTAGATTGAGGGGCTGCATTAGTTTGAGGGCCTGCATTAGTTTGAGGGGGTGCATTAGTTTAAGGGGCTGCCTTAGATTGAGGGGCTGCATTAGTTTGAGGGGCTGCATTAGTTTGAGGGGCTGCATTAGTTTGAGGGGCTGCATTACTTTGTGGGAATGCCTTAGTTTGAGGGGCTGCCTTCGATAGAGTTCTGCATTAGTTTGAGGGGCTGCATTAGTTTGAGGGGCTGCCACAGATTGAGAGGCTGCCTAAGTTTGAGGGGCTGCTCTAGTTTGAGAGTCTGCCTCAGTTTGAGCGGCTGCCTTAGTTTGAGCGTCTGCCTTACTTTGAGAGGCTACCTTAGTTTGACAGGCTGCCTTAGTTTGAGCGGCTGCCTTAGTTTGAGAGGCTGCCTGTGTTTGAAGGGCTGCCTTAGTTTGAGTGGCTGCATTACTTTGAACGGCTGCCTTTGGTTGAGGGTCTCCCTTAGTTTGAGGGGCTGCCTTACTTTAAGGGGCTGCATTAGTTTGAGAGTCTGCCTTAGTTTGAAGGGCAGCCTTAGTTTGAGGGGTTGGCTTAGTTTGAGGGGCTGCCTTTGATTGAGTGGCTGCATTAGTTTGAGAGTCTGCCTTTGATTGAGTACTGCATTAGTTTGAGGGGCTGACTTAGTTTGAGGGGCTGCATTTGTTTGAGGGGTTGCCTTAGATTGAGGGGCTGCATTAGTTTGAGCGGCTGCCTTACTTTGAGGGGCTGCCTTAGTTTGAGAGTCTGCCATAGTTTGAGCGGCTGCCTTAGTTTGAGCGGGTGCCTTAGTTTGAGAGTCTGCCTTAGTTTGAGCGGCTGCCTTACTTTGAGGGGCTGCCTTAGTTTGAGAGTCTGCCTTAGTTTGAGGGGTTGGCTTAGTTTGAGGGGCTGCCGATGATTGAGTGGCTGCATTAGTTTGAGAGTCTGCCTTTGATTGAGTGGCTGCATTATTTTGAGGGACTGCATTATTTTGAGGGGCTGCCTTAGATTGAGGGGCTGCATTAGTTTGAGGGGCTGCATTAGTTTGAGGGGGTGCATTAGTTTAAGGGGCTGCCTTAGATTGAGGGGCTGCATTAGTTTGAGGGGCTGCATTAGTTTGAGGGGCTGCATTAGTTTGAGGGGCTGCATTACTTTGTGAGGATGCCTTAGTTTGAGGGGCTGCCTTCGATAGAGTTCTGCATTAGTTTGAGGGGCTGCATTAGTTTGAGGGGCTGCCACAGATTGAGAGGCTGCCTAAGTTTGAGGGGCTGCTCTAGTTTGAGAGTCTGCCTCAGTTTGAGCGGCTGCCTTAGTTTGAGCGTCTGCCTTACTTTGAGAGGCTACCTTAGTTTGACAGGCTGCCTTAGTTTGAGCGGCTGCCTTAGTTTGAGAGGCTGCCTGTGTTTGAAGGGCTGCCTTAGTTTGAGTGGCTGCATTACTTTGAACGGCTGCCTTTGGTTGAGGGTCTCCCTTAGTTTGAGGGGCTGCCTTACTTTAAGGGGCTGCATTAGTTTGAGAGTCTGCCTTAGTTTGAAGGGCAGCCTTAGTTTGAGGGGTTGGCTTAGTTTGAGGGGCTGCCTTTGATTGAGTGGCTGCATTAGTTTGAGAGTCTGCCTTTGATTGAGTACTGCATTAGTTTGAGGGGCTGACTTAGTTTGAGGGGCTGCATTTGTTTGAGGGTTTGCCTTAGATTGAGGGGCTGCATTAGTTTGAGGGGCTGCCTTAGTTTGAGGGGCTGCCTAAGATTCAGGGGCTGCATTACTTTGAGAGGCTGCCTTAGTTTGAGGGGCTGCCTTAGTTTGAGGAGTTGGCTTAGTTTGAGGGGCTGCCTTTGATTGAGTGGCTGCATTAGTTTGAGAGGCTGCCTTAGTTGAGGGGCTGCCTTAGTTTTAGAGTCTGCCTTAGTTTGAGCGGCTGCCTCAGTTTGAGCGTCTGCCTTACTTTGAGAGGCTGCCTTAGTTTGAGGGGCTGCCTTAGATTGAGGGGCTGCATTAGTTTGAGGGGCTGCCTTAGTTTGAGGGGCTGCCTAAGATTGAGGGGCTGCATTAGTTTGACAGGCTGCCTTAGTTTGAGGGGCTGCCTAAGTTTGAGTAGTTGGCTTAGTTTGAGGGGCTGCCTTTGATTGTGTGGCTGCATTAGTTTGAGAGACTGCCATTGATTGAGTGGCTGCAATAGTTTGAGCGGCTGCATTAGATGGAGGGTCTGCATTAGTTGATGGGCTGCATTATTTTGAGGGGTTGGCTTAGTTTGAGGGGCTGCCTGAGATTGAGGAGCTGCATTAGTTTGAGGGGCTGCATTAGTTTGAGGGGCTGCATTACTTTGTGGGGATGCCTTAGTTTGAGGGGCTGCCTTCGATAGAGTTCTGCATTAGTTTGAGGGGCTGCATTAGTTTGAGGGGCTGCCATAGTTTGAGAGGCAGCCTAAGTTTGAGGGGCTGCTCTAGTTTGAGATTCTGCCATAGTTTGAGGGGCTGCCTTAATTTGAGGTGCTGCCTGAGATTGAGGCGCTGCCTTAGTTTGAGGGGCTGCCTTAGTTTGAGGGGCTGCCTTAGTTTGAGGGGCTGCCTTAGATTGAGGGGCTGCATTAGTTTGATGGGCTGCTTTTGTTTGAGCGGCTGCCTGAGTTGAGGTGCTGCCTTAGATTGAGGGGCTGCATCAGTTTGAGCGGCTGCCTTAGTTTGAGGGGCTGCCTTAGTTTGAGGGGCTGCCTTAGATTGAGCGGCTGACTGAGTTTGAGAGGCTGCCATAGTTTGAGGGGCTGCCTTAGTTTGAGAGTCTGCCTCAGTTTGAGCGGCTGCCTTAGTTTGAGCATCTGCCTTACTTTGAGAGGCTGCCTTAGTTTGACAGGCTGCCTTAGTTTGAGCGGCTGCCTTAGTTTGAGAGGCTGCCTGTGTTTGAAGGGCTGCCTTAGTTTGAGTGGCTGCATTAGTTTGAACGGCTGCCTTTGGTTGAGGGTCTCCCTTAGTTTGAGGGGCTGCCTTACTTTTAGGGGCTGCATTAGTTTGAGAGTCTGCCTCAGTTTGAAGGGCAGCCTTAGTTTGAGGGGATGGCTTAGTTTGAGGGGCTGCCTTTGATTGAGTACTGCATTAGTTTGAGGGGCTGACTTAGTTTGAGGGGCTGACTTAGTTTGAGGGGCTGCATTTGTTTGAGAGTCTGCCTTTGATTGAGTACTGCATTAGTTTGAGGGGCTGACTTAGTTTGAGGGGCTGACTTAGTTTGAGGGGCTGCATTTGTTTGAGGGGCTGCCTTAGATTGAGGGGCTGCATTAGATTGAGGGGCTGCCTTAGTTTGAGGGGTTGCCTAAGATTGAGGGGCTGCATTAGTTTGAGAGGCTTCCTTAGTTTGAGGGGCTGCCTTAGTTTGAGGAGTTGGCTTAGTTTGAGGGGCTGCCTTTGATTGAGTGGCTGCATTAGTTTGAGGGGCTGCCTTAGTTTGAGAGTCTGACTTATTTTGAGCGGCTGCCTTAGTTTGAGCGTCTGCCTTACTTTGAGAGGCTGCCTTAGTTTGAGGGGCTGCCTTAGATTGAGGGGCTGCATTAGTTTGAGGGGCTGCCTTAGTTTGAGTGGCTGCCTAAGATTGAGCGGCTGCATTAGATTGAGAGGCTGCCTTAGTTTGAGGGTCTGCCTTTGTTTGAGGAGTTGGCTTAGTTTGAGGGGCTGCCTTTGATTGAGGGGCTGCATTAGTTTGAGAGAATGCCTTTGATTGAGTGGCTGCAATAGTTTGAGGGGCTGCATTAGATTGAGGGTCTGCATTAGTTGATGGGCTGCATTATTTTGAGCGGCTGCCTTAGTTTGAGGGGCTGCCTTTGTTTGAGGGGTTGGCTTAGTTTGAGGGGCTGCCTTAGATTGAGGGGCTGCATTAGTTTGAGGGGCTGCATTAGTTTGAGGGGCTGCATTACTTTGTGGGGATGCCTTAACAAAGAACAAGAACAAAGATAATTACAGCACAGGAACAGGCCCTTCGGCCCTCCAAGCCTGCGCCGATCCAGATCCTCTCTCAAAACATGTCGCCTATTTTCTAAGCTTCTGTATCTCTTTTCTTACTGCCCATTCATGTATCTGTCTAGATACATCTTAAAAGACTCCATCGTGCCCGCATCTACCACCTCCGCTGGCAATGCGTTCCAGGTGCCCACCACCCTCTGCGTAAAGAACTTTCCACGCATATCCCCCCTAAACTTTTCCCCTTTCACTTTGAACTCGTGTCCTCTAGGAATTGAAACCCCCACCCTGGGAAAAAGCTTCTTGCTATCCACCCTGTCTATACCTCTCATGATTTTGTACACCTCAATCAGGTCCCCCCTCAACCTCCGTCTTTCTAATGAAAATAATCCTAATCTACTCAACCTCTCTTCATAGCTAGCGCCCTCCATACCAGGCAACATCCTGGTGAACCTCCTCTGCACCCTTTCCAAAGCATCCACATCCTTTTGATAATGTGGCGACCAGAACTGTACGCAGAATTCCAAATGTGGCCGAACCAAAGTCCTATACAACTGTAACATGACCTGCCAACTCTTGTACTCAATGCCCCGACCGATGAAGGAAAGCATGCCGTATGCCTTCTTGATCACTCTATTTACCTGCGTTGCCACCTTCAGGGAACAGTGGACCTGAACACCCAAATCTCTCTGGACATCAATTTTCCCCAGGACTTTTCCATTTACTGTATAGTTCACTCTTGAATTGGATCTTCCAAAATGCATCACCTCGCATTTGCCCTGATTGAACTCCATCTGCCATTTCTCTGCCCAACTCTCCAATCTATCTATATTCTGCTGTATTCTCTGACAGTCCCCTTCACTATCTGCTACTCCACCAATCTTAGTGTCGTCTGCAAATTTGCTAATCAGTCCACCTATACTTTCCTCCAAATCATTAATGCATATCACAAACAACAATGGTCCCAGCACGGATCCCTGTGGAACACCACTGGTCACACGTCTCCATTTTGAGAAACTCCCTTCTACTGCTACTCTCTGTCTCCTGTTGCCCAGCCAGTTCTTTATCCATCTAGCTAGTACACCTTGGACCCCAAGCGCCTTCACTTTCTCCATCAGTCTGCCATGGGGAACCTTATAAATCGCCTTACTGAAGTCCATGTATATGACATCGACAGCCCTTCCGTCATCAATCAACTTTGTCACTTCCTCAAAGAATTCTATTAAGTTGGTAAGACATGAGTTTGAGGGGCTGCCTTCGATAGAGTTCTGCATTAGTTTGAGGGGCTGCATTAGTTTGAGGGGCTGCCATAGTTTGAGAGGCTGCCTAAGTTTGAGGGGCTGCTCTAGTTTGAGAGTCTTCCATAGTTTGAGGGGCTGCCTTAATTTGAGGTGCTGCCTGAGATTGAGGCGCTGCCTTAGTTTGAGGGACTGCTTTAGTTTGAGGTGCTGCCTTAGATTGAGGGGCTGCATTAGTTTGATGGGCTGCTTTAGTTTGAGCGGCTGCCTGAGTTGAGGGGCTGCCTTAGATTGAGGGGCTGCATCAGTTTGAGCGGCTGCCTTAGTTTGAGGGGCTGCCTTGGTTTGAGGGGCTGCCTTAGATTGAGCGGCTGACTGAGTTTGAGAGGCTGCCTTAGTTTTAGGGGATGCCTTAGTTTGAGAGTCTGCCTCAGTTTGAGCGGCTGCCTTAGTTTGAGCGTCTGCCTTTCTTTGAGAGGCTGCCTTAGTTTGACAGGCTGCCTTAGTTTGAGGGGCTGCCTTAGTTTGAGAGGCTGCCTGTGTTTGAAGGGATGCCTTAGTTTGAGTGGCTGCATTAGTTTGAACGGCTGCCTTTGGTTGAGGGGCTCCCTTAGTTTGAGGGGCTGCCTTACTTTAAGGGGCTGCATTAGTTTGAGAGTCTGCCTTAGTTTGAAGGGCAGCCTTAGTTTGAGGGGTTGGCTTAGTTTGAGGGGCTGCCTTTGATTGAGTGGCTGCATTAGTTTGAGAGTCTGCCTTTGATTGAGTACTGCATTAGTTTGAGGGGCTGACTTAGTTTGAGGGGCTGACTTAGTTTGAGGGGCTGCATTTGTTTGAGGGGCTGCCTTAGATTGAGGGGCTGCATTAGTTTGAGGGGCTGCCTTAGTTTGAGGGGCTGCCTAAGATTGAGGGGCTGCATTAGTTTGAGAGGCTGCCTTAGTTTGAGGGGTTGCCTTAGTTTGAGGGGCTGCCTTAGTTTGAGGAGTTGGCTTAGTTTGAGGGGCTGCCTTTGATTGAGTGGCTGCATTAGTTTGAGAGACTGCCTTTGATTGAGTGGCTGCAATAGTTTCAGGGGCTGCATTAGATTGAGGGTCTGCATTAGTTGATGGGCTGCATTATTTTGAGGGGCCTGCTTAGTTTGAGGGGCTGCCTTTGTTTGAGGAGTTGGCTTAGTTTGAGGGGCTGCCTTAGATTGAGGGGCTGCCTTAGTTTGAGAGTCTGCCTTAGTTTGAGGGGTTGGCTTAGTTTGAGGGACTGCCTTTGATTGAGTGGCTGCATTAGTTTGAGAGTCTGCCTTTGATTGAGTGGCTGCATTATTTTGAGGGGCTGCATTATTTTGAGGGGCTGCCTTAGATTGAGGGGCTGCATTAGTTTGAGGGGCTGCCTTAGTTTGAGGAGTTGGCTTAGTTTGAGGGGCTGCCTTTGATTGAGTGGCTGCATTAGTTTGAGAGACTGCCTTTGATTGAGTGGCTGCAATAGTTTCAGGGGCTGCATTAGATTGAGGGTCTGCATTAGTTGATGGGCTGCATTATTTTGAGGGGCCTGCTTAGTTTGAGGGGCTGCCTTTGTTTGAGGAGTTGGCTTAGTTTGAGGGCCTGCCTTAGATTGAGGGGCTGCCTTAGTTTGAGAGTCTGCCTTAGTTTGAGGGGTTGGCTTAGTTTGAGGGGCTGCCTTTGATTGAGTGGCTGCATTAGTTTGAGAGTCTGCCTTTGATTGAGTGGCTGCATTATTTTGAGGGGCTGCATTATTTTGAGGGGCTGCCTTAGATTGAGGGGCTGCATTAGTTTGAGGGGCTGCATTAGTTTGAGGGGGTGCATTAGTTTGAGGGGCTGCCTTAGATTGAGGGGCTGCATTAGTTTGAGGGGCTGCATTAGTTTGAGGGGCTGCATTACTTTGAGGGGATGCCTTAGTTTGAGGGGCTGCCTTAGATAGAGTTCTGCATTAGTTTGAGGGGCTGCATTAGTTTGAGGGGCTGCCATAGTTTGAGAGGCTGCCTAAGTTTTAGGGGCTGCTTTAGTTTGAGAGTATGCCATAGTTTGAGGGGCTGCCTTAATTTGAGGTGCTGCCTGAGATTGAGGCGCTGCCTTAGTTTGAGGGGCTGCCTTAGATTGAGGGGCTGCATTAGTTTGATGGGCTGCTTTAGTTTGAGCGGCTGCCTTAGTTGAGTGGCTGCCTTAGATTGAGGGGCTGCATTAGTTTGAGGGGCTGCCTTAGATTGAGCGGCTGACTGAGTTTGAGAGGCTGCCTTAGTTTGAGGGGCTGCCTTAGTTTGAGAGTCTGCCTTAGTTTGAGAGTCTGCCTTAGTTTGAGCGGCTGCCTTAGTTTGAGCGTCTGCCTTACTTTGAGAGGCTGCCTTAGTTTGAGGGGCTGCCTTAGTTTGAGAGGCTGCCTAAGATTGAGGGGCTGCCTTAGTTTGAGGAGTTGGCTTTGTTTGAGGGGCTGCCTTTGATTGAGTGGCTGCATTAGTTTGAGAGACTGCCTTTGATTGAGTGGCTGCAATAGTTTGAGGGGCTGCATTAGATTGAGAGTCTGCATTAGTTGATGGGCTGCATTATTTTGAGGGGCTGCCTTAGTTTGAGGGGCTGCCTTTGTTTGAGGGGTTGGCTTAGTTTGAGGGGCTGCCTTAGATTGAGGGGCTGCATTAGTTTGAGGGGGTTCCTTAGTTTGAGAGGCTGCCTTAGTTTGAGGGGCTGCCTTAGTTTGAGCGGCTGCCTTAATTTGAGAGGCTGCCTTAGTTTGAGCGGCTGCCTTAGTTTGTGCGGCTGCCTTAGTTTGAGAGTCTGCCTTGGTTTGAGCGGCTGCCTTACTTTGAGGGGCTGCCTTAGTTTGAGAGTCTGCCTTAGTTTGAGCGGCTGCCTTAGTTTGAGGTTCTGCCTTACTTTTGGAGGCTGCCTTAGTTTGACAGGAAGCCTTAGTTTGAGCGGCTGCATTAGTTTGAGGGGCTGCCTTTGGTTGAGGCGCTCCACTAGTTTGAGTGTCTGCCTTACTTTGAGAAGCTGCCTTAGTTTGACAGGCTTACTTAGTTTGAGCGGCTGCCTTAGTTTGAGAGGCTGCCTGAGTTTGAGGGGCTGCATTAGTTTGTGCGGCTGCATTAGTTTGAGGGGTAGGCTTCGTTTGAGGGGCTGCATTAGTTTGATGGGCTGCTTTAGTTTGAGCGGCTGCCTTAGTTGAGGGGCTGCCTTAGCTTCAGAGGCTGCCTGAGTTTGAGGGGCTGCCTTAGTTTGAGCGGCTGCATTAGTTTGAGGGGCTGACTTAATTTGAACGGCTGCATTAGTTTGAGGTGCTGCCTTTGTTTCAGGGGCTCCCTTAGATTGAGGGTCTGCCTTACTTTGAGAGGCTGCCTTAGTTTGACAGGCTGCCTTAGTTTGAGGGGATGCCTTAGTTTGAGAGGCAGCCTGAGTTTGAGGGGCTGCCTTAGTTTGAGGGTCTGCCTTACTTTGAGAGGCTGCCTGAGTTTGAGGGGCTGCCTTAGTTTGAGCGGCTGCCTGAGTTTGAGGGGCTGCCTTAGTTTGAGCGGCTGCATTAGTTTGAGGGGGAGGCTTAGTTTGAGGGGCTGCCTTTGATTGAGTGGCTGCATTAGTTTGAGAGTCTGCCTTTGATTGAGTGGCTGCATTAGTTTGAGGGGCTGCCTTAGATTGAGGGGCTGCCTTAGATTGAGGGGCTGCATTAGTTTGATGAGCTGCTTTAGTTTGAGCGGATGCCTTCGTTGAGCGGCTGACTTAGATTGAGGGACTGCATTAGTTTGAGCGGCTGCCTTAGTTTGAGGGGCTGCCTTAGTTTGAGGGGCTGCCTTAGATTGAGCGGCTGACTTAGTTTGAGAGGTTGGCTTAGTTTGAGAGTCCGCCTTAGTTTGAGCGGCTGCCTTAGTTTGAGGGCCTGCCGTAGTTTGTGGGGCTGCCTTAGGTTGAGTGGTAGGCTTAGTTTGAGGGACTGCCTTTGGTTGAGGCGCTCCCTTAGTTTGTGGGGCTGCCTTAGTTTGAGTGGTTGGCTTAGTTTGAGGGGCTGCCTTTGATTTAGTTGCTGCATTAGTTTGAGAGTCTGCCTTTGAATGAGTGGCTGCATTATTTTGAGGGGCTGCCTTAGATTGAGGGGCTGCATTAGTTTGAGGGGCTGCATTAGTTTGAGGGGTTGCAATAGTTTGAGGTGCTGCCTTAGATTGAGGGGCTGCATTAGTTTGAGGGGCTGCATTAGTTTGAGGGGCTGCATTACTTTGAGGGGATGCCTTAGTTTGAGGGGCTGCCTTGGATAGAGTTCTGCATTAGTTTGAGGGGCTGCATTAGTTTGAGGGGCTGCTTTAGTTTGAGAGTCTGCCATAGTTTGAGGGGCTGCCTTAATTTGAGCGGCTGCCTTAGTTTGAGGGGCTGCTTTAGTTTGAGCGGCTGTCTTAGTTTGAGGGGCTGCCTCAGTTTGAGCGGCTGCCTTAGTTTGAGAGGCTGCCTGAGTTTGAGCGGCTGCCTTAGATTCATGGGCTGCATTAGTTTGAGCGGCTGTCTCAGTTTTAGAGGCTGCCTTAGTTTGAGCGGCAATCTTAGTTTGAGGGGTTGCCTTAGTTTGAGCGGAAGACTTAGTTTGAGCGGCTGCCATAGTTTGAGGGGTTGGCTTAGTTTGAGGGGCTGCCTTTGATTGAGTGGCTGCATTAGTTTGAGAGTCTGCCTTTGATTGAGTGGCTGCATTATTTTGAGGGGCTGCATTATTTTGAGGGGCTGCCTTAGATTGAGGGGCTGCCTTAGATTGAGGGGCTGCATTAGTTTGAGGGGCTGCCTTAGTTTGAGGAGTTGGCTTAGTTTGAGGGGCTGCCTTTGATTGAGTGGCTGCATTAGTTTGAGAGACTGCCTTTGATTGAGTGGCTGCAATAGTTTCAGGGGCTGCATTAGATTGAGGGTCTGCATTAGTTGATGGGCTGCATTATTTTGAGGGGCCTGCTTAGTTTGAGGGGCTGCCTTTGTTTGAGGAGTTGGCTTAGTTTGAGGGGCTGCCTTAGATTGAGGGGCTGCCTTAGTTTGAGAGTCTGCCTTAGTTTGAGGGGTTGGCTTAGTTTGAGGGGCTGCCTTTGATTGAGTGGCTGCATTAGTTTGAGAGTCTGCCTTTGATTGAGTGGCTGCATTATTTTGAGGGGCTGCATTATTTTGAGGGGCTGCCTTAGATTGAGGGGCTGCATTAGTTTGAGGGGCTGCATTAGTTTGAGGGGGTGCATTAGTTTGAGGGGCTGCCTTAGATTGAGGGGCTGCATTAGTTTGAGGGGCTGCATTAGTTTGAGGGGCTGCATTACTTTGAGGGGATGCCTTAGTTTGAGGGGCTGCCTTAGATAGAGTTCTGCATTAGTTTGAGGGGCTGCATTAGTTTGAGGGGCTGCCATAGTTTGAGAGGCTGCCTAAGTTTTAGGGGCTGCTTTAGTTTGAGAGTATGCCATAGTTTGAGGGGCTGCCTTAATTTGAGGTGCTGCCTGAGATTGAGGCGCTGCCTTAGTTTGAGGGTCTGCCTTAGTTTGAGGGGCTGCCTTAGATTGAGGGGCTGCATTAGTTTGATGGGCTGCTTTAGTTTGAGCGGCTGCCTTAGTTGAGTGGCTGCCTTAGATTGAGGGGCTGCATTAGTTTGAGGGGCTGCCTTAGATTGAGCGGCTGACTGAGTTTGAGAGGCTGCCTTAGTTTGAGGGGCTGCCTTAGTTTGAGAGTCTGCCTTAGTTTGAGAGTCTGCCTTAGTTAGAGCGGCTGCCTTAGTTTGAGCGTCTGCCTTACTTTGAGAGGCTGCCTTAGTTTGAGGGGCTGCCTTAGTTTGAGAGGCTGCCTAAGATTGAGGGGCTGCCTTAGTTTGAGGAGTTGGCTTTGTTTGAGGGGCTGCCTTTGATTGAGTGGCTGCATTAGTTTGAGAGACTGCCTTTGATTGAGTGGCTGCAATAGTTTGAGGGGCTGCATTAGATTGAGAGTCTGCATTAGTTGATGGGCTGCATTATTTTGAGGGGCTGCCTTAGTTTGAGGGGCTGCCTTTGTTTGAGGGGTTGGCTTAGTTTGAGGGGCTGCCTTAGATTGAGGGGCTGCATTAGTTTGAGGGGGTTCCTTAGTTTGAGAGGCTGCCTTAGTTTGAGGGGCTGCCTTAGTTTGAGCGGCTGCCTTAATTTGAGAGGCTGCCTTAGTTTGAGCGGCTGCCTTAGTTTGTGCGGCTGCCTTAGTTTGAGAGTCTGCCTTGGTTTGAGCGGCTGCCTTACTTTGAGGGGCTGCCTTAGTTTGAGAGTCTGCCTTAGTTTGAGCGGCTGCCTTAGTTTGAGGTTCTGCCTTACTTTTGGAGGCTGCCTTAGTTTGACAGGAAGCCTTAGTTTGAGCGGCTGCATTAGTTTGAGGGGCTGCCTTTGGTTGAGGCGCTCCACTAGTTTGAGTGTCTGCCTTACTTTGAGAAGCTGCCTTAGTTTGACAGGCTTACTTAGTTTGAGCGGCTGCCTTAGTTTGAGAGGCTGCCTGAGTTTGAGGGGCTGCATTAGTTTGTGCGGCTGCATTAGTTTGAGGGGTAGGCTTCGTTTGAGGGGCTGCATTAGTTTGATGGGCTGCTTTAGTTTGAGCGGCTGCCTTAGTTGAGGGGCTGCCTTAGCTTCAGAGGCTGCCTGAGTTTGAGGGGCTGCCTTAGTTTGAGCGGCTGCATTAGTTTGAGGGGCTGACTTAATTTGAACGGCTGCATTAGTTTGAGGTGCTGCCTTTGTTTCAGGGGCTCCCTTAGATTGAGGGTCTGCCTTACTTTGAGAGGCTGCCTTAGTTTGACAGGCTGCCTTAGTTTGAGGGGATGCCTTAGTTTGAGAGGCAGCCAGAGTTTGAGGGGCTGCCTTAGTTTGAGGGTCTGCCTTACTTTGAGAGGCTGCCTGAGTTTGAGGGGCTGCCTTAGTTTGAGCGGCTGCCTGAGTTTGAGGGGCTGCCTTAGTTTGAGCGGCTGCATTAGTTTGAGGGGGAGGCTTAGTTTGAGGGGCTGCCTTTGATTGAGTGGCTGCATTAGTTTGAGAGTCTGCCTTTGATTGAGTGGCTGCATTAGTTTGAGGGGCTGCCTTAGATTGAGGGGCTGCCTTAGATTGAGGGGCTGCATTAGTTTGATGAGCTGCTTTAGTTTGAGCGGATGCCTTCGTTGAGCGGCTGACTTAGATTGAGGGACTGCATTAGTTTGAGCGGCTGCCTTAGTTTGAGGGGCTGCCTTAGTTTGAGGGGCTGCCTTAGATTGAGCGGCTGACTTAGTTTGAGAGGTTGGCTTAGTTTGAGAGTCCGCCTTAGTTTGAGCGGCTGCCTTAGTTTGAGGGCCTGCCGTAGTTTGTGGGGCTGCCTTAGTTTGAGTGGTAGGCTTAGTTTGAGGGGCTGCCTTTGGTTGAGGCGCTCCCTTAGTTTGTGGGGCTGCCTTAGTTTGAGTGGTTGGCTTAGTTTGAGGGGCTGCCTTTGATTTAGTTGCTGCATTAGTTTGAGAGTCTGCCTTTGATTGAGTGGCAGCATTATTTTGAGGGGCTGCCTTAGATTGAGGGGCTGCATTAGTTTGAGGGCTGCATTAGTTTGAGGGGTTGCAATAGTTTGAGGGGCTGCATTAGTTTGAGGGGCTGCATTACTTTGAGGGGATGCCTTAGTTTGAGGGGCTGCCTTGGATAGAGTTCTGCATTAGTTTGAGGGGCTGCATTAGTTTGAGGGGCTGCTTTAGTTTGAGAGTCTGCCATAGTTTGAGGGGCTGCCTTAATTTGAGCGGCTGCCTTAGTTTGAGGGGCTGCTTTAGTTTGAGCGGCTGTCTTAGTTTGAGGGGCTGCCTCAGTTTGAGCGGCTGCCTTAGTTTGAGAGGCTGCCTGAGTTTGAGCGGCTGCCTTAGATTCATGGGCTGCATTAGTTTGAGCGGCTGTCTCAGTTTTAGAGGCTGCCTTAGTTTGAGCGGCAATCTTAGTTTGAGTGGTTGCCTTAGTTTGAGCGGAAGACTTAGTTTGAGCGGCTGCCATAGTTTGAGGGGCTGCCTTAGTTTGAGCGGCTGCCTTTGTTTGAGGGGCTGCATTAGTTTGAGGGGCTGCCTTAGTTTAACGGGCTGCCTTAGATTGAGGTGCTGCAAATGTTTGAGGGGCTGCATTAATTTGAGGGGCTGCCTTAGTTTGAGGTGCTGCCTTAGTTTGACTGGTTGGCTTAGTTTGAGTGGCTGCTTTTGATTGAGTGGCTGCATTGGTTTGAGAGTCTGCCTTAGTTTGAGGGGATGCCTCAGTTTGAGGTGTTGGCTAGTTAGAGGGGCTGCCTTTGATTGAGTGGCTGCATTAGTTTGAGGGGCTGGCTTAGTTTAAGGGGCTGTCTTCGTTTGATGTGCTGCCTTAATTTGAGCGGCTGCCTTAGTGTGACGGGATGCCTTAGTTTGAGGGGCTGCCTTGGTTTGAGGGGCTGCATTAGTTTGAGGGGCTGCCTTCGTTTGAGTGGATGGCTTAGTTTGAGGGGCTGCCTTTGATTGAGTAACTGCATTGGTTTGAGTGTCTGCCTTCGTTTGAGGGGATGCCTTAGTTTGAGGTATTGGCTTAGTTAGAGTGGCTGCATTTGATTGAGTGGCTACATTAGTTTGAGGGGCTGGCTTAGTTTAAGCGGCTGCCTTCGTTTGAGGGGATGCATTAGTTTGAGGGGCTGCCTTAGAAAGATGGGCTGCCATTGATTGAGGGGCTGCATTAGTTTGAGGGGCTGCATTAGTTTGAGCGGCTGCGTTAGTTTGAGCGGCTGCCTTAGTTTGAGGGGCTTCCTTAGTTTGAGCGGCTGCCTTAGTTTGAGGGGCTGCCTTAGTTTGAGAGGCTGCCTTAGTTTGAGAGGCTGCCTTAGTTTGAGTTGCTGCCTCAGTTTGAGGGGCTGCCTTAGATTTAGGGGCTGCCTTAGTTTGAGAGTCTGCCTTAGTTTGAGTGGCTGACATAGTTTGAGAGGCTGCCTTAGTTTGAGAGTCTGCCTTACATTGAGCGGCTGCCTTAGTTTGAGGGGCTGCCTTAGTTTGAGAGTCTGCCTTAGTTCGAGCGGCTGCCTTAGTTTGAGAGGCCGCCTTAGTTTGACAGGCTGCCTTAGTTTGAGCAGCTGCCTTATTTTGAGAGGCTGCCTGAGTTTGACAGCCTGCCTTAGTTTGAGGGGCTGCCTTACTTTGAGAGGCTGCCTTAGTTTGACAGGCTGCCTTAGTTTGACAGGCTGCCTTAGTTTGAGCGGCTGCCTTAGTTTTTGAGGCTGCCTGAGTTTGAGGGGCTGCCTTAGTTTGAGCGACTGCATTAGTTTTAGGGGCTGCATTTGGTTGAGGCGCTCCCTTAGTTTGAGGGGCTGCATTACTTTAAGGGGCTGCATTAGTTTGAGAGGCTGCCTTAGTTTGAGGGGCTGCCTTAGTTTGAGCGGCTGCCTTAGTTTGAGGGGCTGCATTAGTTTGAGCGGCTGCCTCAGTTTGAGCGGCCGCCTCAGATTGAGGGGCTGCATCAGTTTGAACGGCTGCCTTTGTTTGAGCGGCTGCCTGAGTTTGAGGGGCTGCCTTAGTTTGAGGGGCTGCCTTAGTTTGAGGGGCTTCCTTAGTTTGAGCGGCTGCCTTACTTTGAGAGGCTGCCTGAGTTTGAGGGGCTGCCTTAGTTTGAGCGGCGGCATTAGTTTGAGGGGCTGCCTTTGGTTGAGGCTGTCCGTTAGTTTGTGGGTCTGCTTTACTTTCAGGGGCTGCATTAGTTTGAGAGTCTGTCTTAGTTTGAGGGGCTGCCTTAGTTTGAGGGGTTGGCTTAGTTTGAGGGGCTGCCTTTCATTGAGTGGCTGCATTAGTTTGAGAGTCTGCCTTTGATTGAGCGGCTGCATTATTTTGAGGGGCTGCCTTAGATTGAGTGGCTGCATTAGTTTGAGAGGCTGCATTAGTTTGAGGGGGCGCATTAGTTTGAGGGGCTGCCTTAGATTGAGGGGCTGCATTAGTTTGAGGGGCTGCATTAGATTGAGGGGCTGCATTACTTTGAGGGGATGCCTTAGTTTGAGGGGCTGCCTTAGATAGAGTTCTGCATTAGTTTGAGGCGCTGCATTAGTTTGAGGGGCTGCCATAGTTTGAGGGGCTGCCTTAGTTTGAGGAGTTGGCTTAGTTTGAGGGGCTGCCTTTGATTTCGTGGCTGCATTATTTTGAGAGGCTGCCTTAGTTTGAGGGGCTGCCTTAGTTTGAGAGTCTGACTTAGTTTGAGCGGCTGCCTTAGTTTGAGCGTCTGCCTTACTTTGAGAGGCTGCCTTAGTTTGAGGGGCTGCCTTAGATTGAGGGGCTGCATTAGTTTGAGGGGCTGCCTTAGTTTGAGGGGCTGCCTAAGATTGAGGGGCTGCATCAGATTGAGGGGCTGCCTTAGTTTGAGGGGCTGCCTTAGTTTGAGGAGTTGGCTTAGTTTGAGGGGCTGCCTTTGATTTCGTGGCTGCTTTAGTTTGAGAGGCTGCCTCAGTTTGAGGGGCTGCCTTAGTTTGAAAGTCTGACTTAGTTTGAGCGGCTGCCTTAGTTTGAGGGGCTGCCTTAGTTTGAGAGGCTGCCTTAGTTTGAGAGGCTGCCTTAGTTTGAGTTGCTGCCTCAGTTTGAGGGGCTGCCTTAGATTTAGGGGCTGCCTTAGTTTGAGAGTCTGCCTTAGTTTGAGTGGCTGACATAGTTTGAGAGGCTGCCTTAGTTTGAGAGTCTGCCTTACTTTGAGCGGCTGCCTTAGTTTGAGGGGCTGCCTTAGTTTGAGAGTCTGCCTTAGTTCGAGCGGCTGCCTTAGTTTGAGAGGCCGCCTTAGTTTGACAGGCTGCCTTAGTTTGAGCAGCTGCCTTAGTTTGAGAGGCTGCCTGAGTTTGACAGCCTGCCTTAGTTTGAGGGGCTGCCTTACTTTGAGAGGCTGCCTTAGTTTGACAGGCTGCCTTAGTTTGACAGGCTGCCTTAGTTTGAGCGGCTGCCTTAGTTTTTGAGGCTGCCTGAGTTTGAGGGGCTGCCTTAGTTTGAGCGGCTGCATTAGTTTTAGGGGCTGCATTTGGTTGAGGCGCTCCCTTAGTTTGAGGGGCTGCCTTACTTTAAGGGGCTGCATTAGTTTGAGAGGCTGCCTTAGTTTGAGGGGCTGCCTTAGTTTGAGCGGCTGCCTTAGTTTGAGGGGCTGCATTAGTTTGAGCGGCTGCCTCAGTTTGAGCGGCTGCCTCAGATTGAGGGGCTGCATCAGTTTGAACGGCTGCCTTTGTTTGAGCGGCTGCCTGAGTTTGAGGGGCTGCCTTAGTTTGAGGGGCTGCCTTAGTTTGAGGGGCTTCCTTAGTTTGAGCGGCTGCCTTAGTTTGAGGGGCTGCCTTAGTTTGAGGGGCTGCCTTAGTTTGAGCGGCTGCATTAGTTTGAGGGGCTGCCTTTGGTTGAGGCACTCCGTTAGTTTGTGGGTCTGCTTTACTTTCAGGGGCTGCATTAGTTTGAGAGTCTGCCTTAGTTTGAGGGGCTGCCTTAGTTTGAGGGGTTGGCTTAGTTTGAGGGGCTGCCTTTCATTGAGTGGCTGCATTAGTTTGAGAGTCTGCCTTTGATTGAGCGGCTGCATTATTTTGAGGGGCTGCCTTAGATTGAGGGGCTGCATTAGTTTGAGAGGCTGCATTAGTTTGAGGGGGTGCATTACTTTGAGGGGATGCCTTAGTTTGAGGGGCTGCCTTAGATAGAGTTCTGCATTAGTTTGAGGCGCTGCATTAGTTTGAGGGGCTGCCATAGTCTGAGGGGCTGCCTTAATTTGAGCGGCTGCCTTAGTTTGAGGGGCTGCATTAGTTTGAGGGGCTGCATTAGCTTGAGCGGCTGTCTTAGTTTGAGCGGCTGTCTTAGTTTGAGGGGCTGCCTTAGTTTGTGCGGCTGCCTTAGTTTGAGAGGCTGCCTGAGTTTGAGGGGCTGCCTTAGACTGAGGGGCTGCATTAGTTTGAGCTGCTGTCTCAGTTTGAGGGGCTGCCTTAGTTTGAGCGGCTGCCTTAGTTTGAAAGGGCTGCCTTAGTTTGAGCGGCTGCCTCAGTTTGAGCGGCTGCCATAGTTTGAGGGGCTGCCTTAGTTTGAGGGGCTGCCTTAGTTTGAGAGGCTGCCTGAGTTTGAGGGGCTGCCTTAGACTGAGGGGCTGCATTAGTTTGAGCGTCTGTCACAGTTTGAGGGGCTGCCTTAGTTTGAGCGCCAGCCTTAGTTTGAGGGGCTGCCTTAGTTTGAGCGGATGACTTAGTTTGAGGGGCTGCATTAGTTTGAGCGGCTGCCTTGGTTTGAGGGGCTGCATTAGTTTGAGGGGCTGCATTAGTTTGAGGGGTTGCCTTAGTTTAAGGGGCTGCCTTAGATTGAGGGGCTCAATATGTTTGAGGGGCTGCCTTAGTTTGAGGTGCTGCCTTAGTTTGAGGTGCTGCCTTAATTTGAGAGTTTGGCTAAGTTAGAGGGGCTGCCGTTGATTGAGTGGCTGCATTAGTTTGAGGGGCTGCCTTAGTTTGAGGGGCTGCATTAGTTTGAGGGGGTGCCTTAGTTTGAGAAGCTGCCTTAGTTTGAGGGGATGCCTTAGTTTGAGCGGCTGCCTTAGACTGAGGGGCTGCATTAGTTTGAGGGTGTGCCTTAATTTGAGGGGCTGCCTTAGTTTGAGGGGATGCCTTAGTTTGAGCGGCTGCCTTAGTTTGAGGGGCTTACTTAGTATGAGCGGCTGCCTTAGTTTGAGAGGCTGCCTTCGTTTGAGATGCTGCCTTAGTTTGAGAGGATGCCTCAGTTTGAGCTGCTGCCTTCGTTTGAGGGGCTGCCTCAGTTTGAGGGGCTGCCTCAGTTTGAGGGGCTGCCTTAGTTTGAGAGGCTGCCTTAGTTTGAGCGGCTGACATAGTTTGAGAGGCTGCCTTAGTTTGAGATGCTGCCTTAGTTTGAGCGGCTGCCTTAGTTTGAGGGGCTGCCTTAGTTTGAGAGGCTGTCTTAGTTTGAGCGGCCGTGTTAGTTTGAGAGCTGCCTTAGCTTGAGCGGCTGCCTTAGCTTGAGCGGCTGCCTTAGTTTGAGCGGCTGACTTAGTTTGAGAGGCTGCCTGAGTTTGAAAGGCTGCCTTACTTTGAGAGGCTGCCTAACTTTGAGAGGCTGCCTTACTTTGAGAGGCTGCCTTAGTTTGACAGGCTGCCTTAGTTTGAGCGGCTGCCTCAGTTTGAGAGGCTGCCTGAGTTTGAGGGGCTGCCTTAGTTAGAGCGGCTGCATTAGTTTTAGGGGCTGCCTTTGGTTGAGGCGCTCCCTTAGTTTGAGGGGCTGCCTTACTTTAAGGGGCTGCATTAGTTTGAGAGGCTGCCTTAGTTTTAGGGGCTGCCTTAGTTTGAGCGGCTGCCTTAGTTTGAGGGGCTGCATTAGTTTTAGCGGCTGCCTCATATTGAGGGGCTGCATTAGTTTGAGCGGCTGCCTTAGTTTGAGCGGATGCCTTAGTTTGAGGGGCTTCCTTAGTTTGAGCGGCTGCCTTAGTTTGAGAGGCTGACTCATATTGAGGGGCTGCATTAGGTTGAGCGGCTGCCTTAGTTTGAGCGGCTGCCTTAGTTTGAGGGGCTTCCTTAGTTTGAGCGGCTGCCGTAGTTTGAGAGGCTGCCTTAGTTAGAGATGTTGCTGCCTTGGGTTGAGGCGCTCCCTTAGTTAGATGGGCTGCATTAGTTTGAGCGAATGCCCAGAGTTTGAGAGTCTGCCTTAGATTGAGCGGCTGCCTTAGTTTGAGGGGCTGCCTTAGTTTGAGAGTCTGCCTTAGTTTGAGCGGCTGCCTTACTTTGAGTGGCTGCCTTACTTTGAGTGGCTGCCTTAGTTTGACAGGCTGCCTTAGTTTCAGCGGCTGCCTTAGTTTGAGAGGCTGCCTGAGTTTGAGGGGCTGCCTTAGTTTGAGCGGCTGCATTAGTTTGAGGGGCTGCCTTTTGTTGAGGCGCTCCCTTAGTTTGTAGGGCTGCCTTACTTTAAGGGGCAGCGTCAGTTTGAGAGTCTGCCTTAATTTGAGGGGCTGCCTTAGTTTGAGGGGCTGCCTTTGATTGAGTGGCTGCATTAGTTTGAGAGTCTGCCTTTGATTGAGTGGCTGCATTAGTTTGAGGGGCTGCCTTAGATTGAGGGACTGCATTAGTTTGAGGGGCTGCATTGGTTTGAGTGGGTACATTAGTTTGAGGGGCTGCCTTAGATTGAGGGGCTGCATTAGTTTGAGGGGTTGCATTAGTTTGAGGGGCTGCCTTAGTATGAGGGGCTGCCTCAGGTAGAGTTCTGCATTAGTTTGAGGGGCTGCATTAGTTTAAGGGGCAGCCTTAGTTTGAGAGGCTGCCTAAGTTTGAGGGGCTGCCTTCGTTTGAGAGTCTGCCATAGTTTGAGGGGCTGCCTTAATTTGAGCGGCTGCCTTAGTTTGAGTGGCTGCATTAGTTTGAGCGACTGTCTTAGTTTGAGGGGCTGCCTTAGTTTGAGCGGCTGCCTTAGTTTGAGCGGCTGCCTTAGATTGAGAGGCTGCCTGAGTTTGAGGGGCTGCTTTAGACTGAGGGGCTGCATTAGTTTGAGCGGCTGTCTCAGTTTGAGGGGCTGCCTTAGTTTGAGCGGCTGCCTGAGTTTGAGGGGCTGCCTTAGTTTCAGCAGCTGCCTTGGTTTGAGCGGCTGCCTTGGTTTGAGGGGCTGCATTAGTTTGAGGGGCTGCCTTAGATTATGGGGCTGCCTTAGATTGAGGGGCTGCCTTAGTTTGAGAGTCTGCCTTAGTTTGAGGGGATGCCTTCGTTTGAGGGCTTGGCTTTGTTTGAGGGGCTGCCTGAGATTGAGTGGGTGCATTAGATTGACAGTCTGCCTTAATATGAGGGGTGCCTTAGTTTGATGGGTTGGCTTAGTTAGAGGGGCTGCCTTAGTTTGAGGGGCTGCATTAGTTTGAGAGTCTGCCTTTGATTGAGTGGCTGCATTAGTTTGAGAGCTTGCCTTTGATTGAGTGGCTGCATTAGTTTGAGGGGCTGCATTAGATTGAGGATCTGCATTTGTTTGAGGGGCTGCATTATATTGAGGGGCTGCCTTAGTTTGAGGGGCTGTCTTAGTTTGAGGGGTTGGCTTAGTTTGAGGGGCTGCCTTAGATTGAGTGGCTGCATTAGTTTGAGAGTCTGCCTTAGTTTGAGGGGATTCCTTAGTTTGAGGGGTTGGCTTAGTTTGAGGGGCTGCCTTAGTTTGAGGGGTTGCATTAGCTTGAGGGGTTGCATTAGAATGAGGGGCTGCCTTAGATAGAGGGGCTGCATTAGTTTGAGAGTCTGCCTTAGTTTGAGGGGCTGCCTTAGTTTGAGGGGTTGGCTGAGTTTGAGGGGCTGCCTTTGATTGAGTGGCTGCATTAGTTTGAGAGTCTGCCTTTGATTGAGTGGCTGCATTAGTTTGAGGGGCTGCATTAGATTGAGGGTCTGCATTAGTTTGAGGGGCTGCAGTATTTTGAAGGGCTGCCTTAGTTTGAGGGGTTGGCTTAGTTTGAGGGGCTGCCTTAGATTGAGTGGCTGCATTCGTTTGAGAGTCTGCCTTAGTTTGAGGGGATGCCTTCGTTTGAGGGGTTGGCTTAGTTAGAGGGGCTGCCTTAGTGTGAGGGGCTGCATTAGTTTGAGGGGTTGCATTAGAATGAGGGGCTGCCTTTTATTGAGGGGCTGCATTACTTTGAGGGAGTCCCTTAGTTTGAGAGGCTGCCTTACTTTGAGGGGCTGCCTTAGTTTGAGCGGCTGCCTTAGTTTGAGAGTCTGCATCAGTTTGAGCGGCTGCCTTAGTTTGAGGGGCTGCCTTAGCTTGAGCGGCTGCCTTAGTTTGAGAGTCTGCCTTAGTTTGAGCAGCTGCCTTAGTTTGAGCGGCTGCCTTAGTTTGAGAGTCTGCCTTCGATTGAGCGGCTGCCTTCGATTGAGGGGCTGCCTTAGTTTGAGAGTCTGCCTTAGTTTTAGCGGCTGCCTTAGTTTGAGTGTCTGCCTTACTTTTAGAGGCTGTATTAGTTTGAGGGGCTGCCTTAATTTGAGCGGCTGCATTAGTTTGAGTGGCTGCTTTTAGTTGAGGCGCTCCCTTAGTTTGAGGGTCTGCCTTAGTTTGAGAGTCTGCCTTAGTTTGAGAGTCTGCCTTAGTTTGAGCGGCTGCCTTAGTTTGAGGGTCTGCCTTACTTTTAGAGATTGCCTTAGTTTGAGGGGCTGCCTTAATTTGAGCGGCTGCATTGTTTTGAGGGGCTGCCTTTGGTTGAGGCGCTCCCTTAGTTTGAGGGTCTGCCTTACTTTGAGAGGCTGCATTATTTTGACCGGCTGCGTTAGTTTGAGAGGCTGCCTGGGTTTGAGGGGCTGACTTAGTTTGAGCGGCTGCATTAGTTTGAGAGTCTGCCTTTGATTGAGTGGCTGCATTAGTTTGAGGGGCTGACTTAGTTTGAGGGGCTGACGTAGTTTCAGGGGCTGCATTTGTTTGATGGGCTGCCTTAGATTGAGGGCTGCCTTAGATTGAGGGCTGCCTTAGTTTGAGGGGCTGCCTTAGTTTGAGGGGCTGCCTTAGTTTGAGGGGCTGCATTAGTTTGATGGGATGCTTTATTTTGAGCGGCTGCCTTAGTTGAGGGGCTGCCTCAGATTGAGGGGCTGCCTTAGTTTGAGGGTCTGCCTTAGTTTGAGGGTCTGCCTTAGTTTAAGGGGCTGCCTTAGATTGAGCGGCTGACTTAGTTTGAGAGGCTGCCTTAGTTTGAGAGCCTGCCTTAGTTTGAGCGGCTGCCTTAGTTTGAGCGGCTGCCTTAGTTTGAGGGGTTGCCTTAGTTTGAGGGGTTGCCTTAGTTTGAGGGGTTGCCTTAGTTTGAGGGGTTGCCTTAGTTTGAGAGTCTTCCTTAGTTTGAGCGGCTGCCTTGGTTTGACAGGCTGCCTTAGTTTCAGCGGCTGCCTTAGTTTGAGAGGCTGCCTGAGTTTGAGGGGCTGCCTTTGTTTGAGCGGCTGCATTAGTTTTAGGGGCTGCCTTTTGTTGAGGCGCTCCCTTAGTTTGTAGGGCTGCCTTACTTTAAGGGGCAGCGTCAGTTTGAGAGTCTGCCTTAGTTTGAGGGGCTGCCTTAGTTTGATGAGCTGCCTTTGATTGAGTGGCTGCATTAGTTTGAGAGTCTGCCTTTGATTGAGTGGCTGCATTAGTTTGAGGGGCTGCCTTATGTTGAGGTGCTGCATTTGTTTGAGGGGCTGCATTGGTTTGAGTGGGTACATTAGTTTGAGGGGCTGCCTTAGATTGAGGGGCTGCATTAGTTTGAGGGGCTGCATTAGTTTGAGGGGCTGCATTAGTTTGAGGGGCTGCCTTAGTATGAGGGGCTGCCTCAGGTAGAGTTCTGCATTAGTTTGAGGGGCTGCATTAGTTTAAGGGGCAGCCTTAGTTTGAGAGGCTGCCTACGTTTGAGGGGCTGCCTTCGTTTGAGAGTCTGCCATAGTTTGAGGGGCTGCCTTAATTTGAGCGGCTGCCTTAGTTTGAGGGGCTGCATTAGTTTGAGCGACTGTCTTAGATTGAGGGGCTGCCTTAGTTTGAGCGGCTGCCTTAGATTGAGAGGCTGCCTGAGTTTGAGGGGCTGCTTTAGACTGAGGGGCTGCATTAGTTTGAGCGGCTGTCTCAGTTTGAGGGGATGCCTTAGTTTGAGCGGCTGCCTGAGTTTGAGGGGCTGCCTTAGTTTGAGCGGCTGCCTTAGTTTGAGGGGCTGCCTTAATTTGAGCGGCTGCCTTGGTTTGAGGGTCTGCATTAGTTTGAGGGGCTGTCTTAGATTGAGGGGCTGCATTAGTTTGAGAGTCTACCTTAGTTTGAGGGGATGCCTTAGTTTGAGGGGTTGGCTTTGTTTGAGGGGCTGCCTGAGATTGAGTGGCTGCATTAGTTTGACACTCTGCGTTAATATGAGGGGATGCCTTAGTTTGATGGGTTGGCTTAGTTAGAGGGGCTGCCTTAGTTTGAGGGGCTGCCTTTGGTTGAGGCGCTCCCTTAGTTTGAGAGGCTGCCTTACTTTAAGGGGCTGCATTTGTTTGAGAGTCTGCCATAGTTTGAGGGGTTGCCTTAGTTTGAGTGGTTGGCTGAGTTTGAGGGGCTGCCTTCGATTGAGGGGCTGCATTAGTTTGAGAGTCTGCCTTAGTTTGAGAGGCTGCCTTAGTTTGAGGGGTTGGCTGAGTTTGAGGGGCTGCCTTTGATTGAGGGGCTGCATTAGTTTGAGACTCTGCCTTTGATTGAGTGGCTGCATTAGTTTGAGGGGCTGCATTAGATTGAGGGTCTGCATTAGTTTGAGGGGCTGCATTATTTTGAGGGGCTGCCTTAGTTTCAGGGGTTGGCTTAGTTTGTGGGGCTGCCTTAGATTGAGTGGCTGCATTAGTTTGAGAGTCTGCTTTAGTTTGAGGGGATGCCTTCGTTTGAGGGGTTGGCTTAGTTAGTGGGGCTGCCTTAGTTTGAGGGGCTGCATTAGTTTGAGGGGCTGCATTAGTTTGAGGGGTTGCATTAGAATGAGGGGCTGCCTTAGATTGAGGGGCTGCATTACTTTGAGGGAGTGCCTTAGTTTGAGAGGCTGCCTTACTTTGAGTGGCTGCATTAGTTTGAGAGTCTGCCTTAATATGAGGGGATGCCTTAGTTTGATGGGTTGGCTTAGTTAGAGGGGCTGCCTTAGTTTGAGGGGCTGCCTTTGGTTGAGGCGCTCCCTTAGTTTGAGGGGCTGCCTTACTTTAAGGGTTTGCATTAGTTTGAGAGTCTGCCTTAGGTTGAGGGGCTGCCTTAGTTTGAGTGGATGGCTGAGTTTGAGGGGCTGCCTTTGATTGAGTGTCTGCATTAGTTTGAGTGCTTGCCTTTGATTGAGGGTCTGCATTTGTTTGATCGGCTGCATTATTTTGAGGGGCTGCCTTAGATTGAGGGGCTGTCTTAGTTTGAGGGCTTGGCTTAGTTTGAGGGGCTGCCTTAGATTGAGTGGCTGCAATAGTTTGAGAGTCTGCCTTAGTTTGAGGGGATTCCTTAGTTTGAGGGGTTGGCTTAGTTTGAGGGGCTGCCTTAGTTTGAGGGGCTGCATTAGTTTGAGGGGTTGCATTAGAATGAGGGGCTGCCTTCGATTGAGGGGCTGCATTAGTTTGAGAGTCTGCCTTCGTTTGAGGGGCTGCCTTACTTTGAGGGGTTGGCTGAGTTTGAGGGGCTGCCTTTGATTGAGGGGCTGCATTAGTTTGAGAGTCTGCCTTTGATTGAGTGGCTGCATTAGTTTGAGGGGCTGCATTAGATTGAGGGTCTGCATTAGTTTGAGGGGCTGCATTATTTTGAGGGGCTGCCTTAGTTTGAGGGGTTGGCTTAGTTTGTGGGGCTGCCTTAGATTGAGTGGCTGCTTTAGTTTGAGAGTCTGCTTTAGTTTGAGGGGATGCCTTCGTTTGAGGAGTTCGCTTCGTTCGAGGGGCTGCCTTAGATTGAGGGGCTGCATTACTTTGAGGGGCTGCCTTAGTTTGAGCGGCTGCCTTAGTTTGAGCGGCTGCCTTAGTTTGAGCGGCTGCCTTAGTTTGACGGCTGCCTTAGTTTGACGGCTGCCTTAGTTTGAGAGTCTGCATTAGTTTGAGCGGCTGCCTTAGTTTGAGGGGCTGCCTTAGTTTGAGAGTCTGCCTTACTTTTAGAGGCTGCCTTAGTTTGAGCGGCTGCCTTAATTTGAGGGTCTGCCTTACTTTTAGAGGCTGCATTAGTTTGAGGGGCTGCCTTAATTTGAGCGGCTGCATTAGTTTGAGGGGCTGCTTTTAGTTGAGGCGCTCCCTTAGTTTGAGGGTCTGCCTTAGTTTGAGAGTCTGCCTTAGATTGAGCGGCTGCCTTAGTTTGAGGGTCTGCCTTACTTTTAGAAGATGCCTTTGTTTGAGCGGCTGCGTTAGTTTGAGAGGCTGCCTGGGTTTGAGGGGCTGCCTTCGTTTGTGCGGCTGCATTCGTTAGAGAGTCTGCCTTTGATTGAGTGGCTGCATTAGTTTGAGGGGCTGACTTAGTTTGAGGGGCTGACGTAGTCTGAGGGGCTGCATTTGTTTGATGGGCTGCCTTAGATTGAGGGCTGCATTAGTTTGAGGGGCTGCCTTAGTTTGAGGGGCTGCATTAGTTTGAGGGGCTGCATTAGATTGAGGGTCTGCATTAGTTTGAGGGGCTGCAGTATTTTGAAGGGCTGCCTTAGTTTGAGGCGTTGGCTTAGTTTGAGGGGCTGCCTTAGATTGAGTGGCTACATTAGTTTGAGAGTCTGCCTTAGTTTGAGGGGATGCCTTCGTTTGAGGGGTTGGCTTAGTTAGAGGGGCTGCCTTAGTTTGAGGGGCTGCCTTAGTTTGAGGGGCTGCCTCAGTTTGAGGGGCTGCATTAGTTTGAGGGGTTGCATTAGAATGAGGGGCTGCCTTAGATTGAGGGGCTGCATTACTTTGAGGGAGTGCCTTATTTTGAGGGGCTGCCTTACTTTGAGGGGCTGCCTTAGTTTGAGCGGCTGCCTTAATTTGAGAGGCTGCCTTAGTTTGAGCGGCTGACTTAGTCTGAGCGGCTGCCTTAGTTTGAGAGTCTGCATTAGTTTGAGCGGCTGCCTTAGTTTGAGGGGCTGCCTTAGTTTGAGAGTCTGCCTGAGTTTGAGCGGCTGCCTTAGTTTGAGGGTCTGCCTTACTTTTAGAGGCTGCATTAGTTTGAGGGGCTGCCTTAATTTGAGCGGCTGCATTAGTTTGAGGGGCTGCTTTTAGTTGAGGCGCTCCCTTAGTTTGAGGGTCTGCCTTAGTTTGAGAGTCTGCCTTAGTTTGAGCGGTTGCCTTAGTTTGAGGGTCTGCCTTACTTTTAGAGGCTGCCTTAGTTTGAGGGGCTGCCTTAATTTGAGCGGCTGCATTAGTTTGAGGGGCTGCCTTTGGTTGAGGCGCTCCCTTAGTTTGAGGGTCTGCCTTACTTTGACAGGCTGCCTTATTTTGAGCGGCTGCGTTAGTTTGAGAGGCTGCCTGGGTTTGAGGGGCTGCCTTACTTTGAGCGGCTGCATTAGTTTGAGAGTCTGCCTTTGATTGAGTGGCTGCATTAGTTTGAGGGGCTGACGTAGTTTGAGGGGCTGACGTATTTTGAGGGGCTGCATTTGTTTGATGGGCTGCCTTAGATTGAGGGGTGCATTAGTTTGATGGGATGCTTTATTTTGAGCGGCTGCCTTAGTTGACGGGCTGCCTCAGATTGAGGGGCTGCATTAGTTTGAGGGGCTGCCTTAGTTTGAGGGGCTGCCTTAGTTTGAGGGGCTGCCTTGGATTGAGCGGCTGACTTAGTTTGAGAGGCTGCCTTAGTTTGAGAGGCTGCCTTAGTTTGAGAGTCTGCCTTAGTTTAAGCGGCTGCCTTAGTTTGAGGGGTTGCCTTAGTTTGAGAGTCTGCCTTAGTTTGAGCGGCTGCCTTAGTTTGAGAGTCTGCCTTAGTTTGAGCGGCTGCCAGTTTGACAGGCTGCCTTAGTTTCAGCGGCTGCCTTAGTTTGAGAGGCTGCCTGAGTTTGAGGGGAGGCCTTAGTTTGAGCGGCTGCATTAGTTTGAGGGGCTGCCTTTGGTTGAGGCGCTCCCTTAGTTTGTAGGGCTGCCTTACTTTAAGGGGCAGCGTCAGTTTGAGAGTCTGCCTTAGTTTGAGGGGCTGCCTTAGTTTGAGGGGCTGCATTATTTTGAGGGGCTGCATTATTTTGAGGGGCTGCCTTAGTTTGAGGGTTTGGCTTAATTTGAGGGGCTGCCTTAGATTGAGTGGCTACATTAGTTTGAGAGTCTGCCTTAGTTTGAGGGGATGCCTTCGTTTGAGGGGTTGGCTTAGTTAGAGGGGCTGCCTTAGTTTGAGGGGCTGCCTTAGTTTGAGGGGCTGCCTCAGTTTGAGGGGCTGCATTAGTTTGAGGGGTTGCATTAGAATGAGGGGCTGCCTTAGATTGAGGGGCTGCATTACTTTGAGGGAGTGCCTTATTTTGAGAGGCTGCCTTACTTTGAGGGGCTGCCTTAGTTTGAGCGGCTGCCTTAATTTGAGAGGCTGCCTTAGTTTGAGCGGCTGACTTAGTCTGAGCGGCTGCCTTAGTTTGAGAGTCTGCATTAGTTTGAGCGGCTGCCTTAGTTTGAGGGGCTGCCTTAGTTTGAGAGTCTGCCTGAGTTTGAGCGGCTGCCTTAGTTTGAGGGTCTGCCTTACTTTTAGAGGCTGCATTAGTTTGAGGGGCTGCCTTAATTTGAGCGGCTGCATTAGTTTGAGGGGCTGCTTTTAGTTGAGGCGCTCCCTTAGTTTGAGGGTCTGCCTTAGTTTGAGAGTCTGCCTTAGTTTGAGCGGTTGCCTTAGTTTGAGGGTCTGCCTTACTTTTAGAGGCTGCCTTAGTTTGAGGGGCTGCCTTAATTTGAGCGGCTGCATTAGTTTGAGGGGCTGCCTTTGGTTGAGGCGCTCCCTTAGTTTGAGGGTCTGCCTTACTTTGACAGGCTGCCTTATTTTGAGCGGCTGCGTTAGTTTGAGAGGCTGCCTGGGTTTGAGGGGCTGCCTTACTTTGAGCGGCTGCATTAGTTTGAGAGTCTGCCTTTGATTGAGTGGCTGCATTAGTTTGAGGGGCTGACGTAGTTTGAGGGGCTGACGTAGTTTGAGGGGCTGCATTTGTTTGATGGGCTGCCTTAGATTGAGGGGTGCATTAGTTTGATGGGATGCTTTATTTTGAGCGGCTGCCTTAGTTGACGGGCTGCCTCAGATTGAGGGGCTGCATTAGTTTGAGGGGCTGCCTTAGTTTGAGGGGCTGCCTTAGTTTGAGGGGCTGCCTTGGATTGAGCGGCTGACTTAGTTTGAGAGGCTGCCTTAGTTTGAGAGGCTGCCTTAGTTTGAGAGTCTGCCTTAGTTTAAGCGGCTGCATTAGTTTGAGGGGTTGCCTTAGTTTGAGAGTCTGCCTTAGTTTGAGCGGCTGCCTTAGTTTGACAGGCTGCCTTAGTTTCAGCGGCTGCCTTAGTTTGAGAGGCTGCCTGAGTTTGAGGGGCTGCCTTAGTTTGAGCGGCTGCATTAGTTTGAGGGGCTGCCTTTGGTTGAGGCGCTCCCTTAGTTTGTAGGGCTGCCTTACTTTAAGGGGCAGCGTCAGTTTGAGAGTCTGCCTTAGTTTGAGGGGCTGCCTTAGTTTGAGGGGCTGCATTTGATTGAGTGACTGCATTAGTTTGAGAGTCTGCCTTTGATTGAGTGGCTGCATTAGTTTGAGGGGCTGCCTTAGATTCAGGGGCTGCATTAGTTTGAGGGGCTGCATGAGTTTGAGGGGGTGCATTAGTTTGAATGGCTGCCTTTGATTGAGGGGCTGCATTAGTTTGAGGGGCTGCATTAGTTTGAGTGGCTACATTAGTTTGAGGGGCTGCCTTAGATTGTAGTGCTGCATTAGTTTGAGGGGCTGCATTAGTTTGAGGGGCTGCATTAGTTTGAGGGGCTGCCTCAGATAGAGTTCTGCATTAGTTTGAGGGGCTGCATTAGTTTAAGGGGCAGCCTTAGTTTGATAGGCTGCCTAAGTTTGAGGGGCTGCCTTCGTTTGAGAGTCTGCCATAGTTTGAGGGGCTGCATTAATTTGAGCGGCTGCCTTAGTTTGAGGGGCTGCATTAGTTTGAGCGACTGTCTTAGTTTGAGGGGCTGCCTTAGTTTGAGCGGCTGCCTTAGATTGAGAGGCTGCCTGAGTTTGAGGGGCTGCTTTAGACTGAGGGGCTGCCTTAGTTTGAGCGGCTGCCTGAGTTTGAGGGGCTGCCTTAGTTTGAGCGGCTGCCTTAGTTTGAGGGACTGCCTTAGTTTGAGCGGCTGCCTTGGTTTGAGGGGCTGCATTAGTTTGAGGGGCTGTCTTAGATTAAGGGGCTGCCTTAGATTGAGGGGCTGCATTAGTTTGAGAGTCTGCCTTCGTTGGAGGGGATGCCTTAGTTTGAGGGGTTGGCTTTGTTTGAGGGGCTGCCTTAGATTGAGTGGCTGCATTAGTTTGAGAGTCTGCCTTAGTATGAGGGGATGCCTTAGTTTGATGGGTTGGCTTAGTTAGAGGGGCTGCCTTAGTTTGAGGGTCTGCCTTTGGTTGAGGCGCTCCCTTAGTTTGAGGGGCTGCCTTACTTTAAGGGGCTGCATTAGTTTGAGAGTCTGCCTTAGTTTGAGGGGCTGCCTTAGTTTGAGTGGTTGGCTGAGTTTGAGGGGCTGCCTTTGATTGAGTCGCTGCATTAGTTTGAGAGCTTGCCTTTGATTGAGTGGCTGCATTAGTTTGAGGGGCTGCATTAGATTGAGGGGCTGCATTTGTTTGAGGGGCTGTATTAATTTGAGCGGCTTCCTTAGTTTGAGGGGTTGGCTTAGTTTGAGGGGCTGCCTTAGATTGAGTGGCTGCATTAGTTTGAGGGGATTCCTTAGTTTGAGGGGATTCCTTAGTTTGAGGGGTTGGCTTAGTTTGAGGGGTTGGCTTAGTTAGAGGGGCTGCCTTAGTTTGAGGGGCTGCATTAGTTTGAGGGGTTGCATTAGAATGAGGAGCTGCCTTAGATTGAGGGGCTGCATTAGTTTGAGAGTCTGCCTTTGAGTGAGTGGCTGCATTAGTTTGAGGTGCTGCATTAGATTGAGGGTCTGCATTCGTTTGAGGGGCCGCATTATTTTGAGGGGCTGCCTTTGTTTGAGGGGCTGCCTTAGTTTGAGGAGTTGGCTTAGTTTGAGGGGCTGCCTTAGATTGAGTGGCTGCATTAGTTTGAGAGTCTGCCTTTGAGTGAGTGGTTGCATTAGTTTGAGGGGCTGCATTAGATTGAGGGTCTGCATTAGTTTGAGGGGCCGCATTATTTTGAGGGGCTGCCTTAGTTTGAGGGGCTGCCTTAGTTTGAGGGGTTGGCTGAGTTTGAGGGGCTGCCTTAGATTGAGTGGCTGCATTATTGAGAGTCTGCCTTAGTTTGAGGGGATGCCTTAGTTTGAGGGGTTGGCTTAGATTGAGGGGCTGCCTTAGTTTGAGGGGCTGCATTAGTTTGAGGGGTTGCATTAGAATGAGGGGCTGCTTTAGATTGAGGGGCTGCATTAGTTTGAGGGAGTGCCTTAGTTTGAGAGGCTGCCTTACTTTGAGGGCATGCCTTAGTTTGAGCGGCTGCCTTAATTTCAGAGGCTGCCTTCATTTGAGCGGCTGCCTTAGTTTGAGCGGCTGCCTTAGTTTGAGAGTCTGCCATAGTTTGAGGGGCTGCCACAATTTGAGCGGCTGCGTTAGTTTGAGGGGCTGCATTAGTTTGAGCGACTGTCTTAGTTTGAGGGGCTGTCTTAGTATGAGCGGCTGCCTTAGATTGAGAGGCTGCCTGAGTTTGAGTGGCTGCTTTAGACTGAGGGGCTGCATTAGTTGGAGCGGCTGTCTCAGTTTGAGAGGCTGCCTTAGTTTGAGCGGCTGCCTGAGTTTGAGGGGCTGCCTTAGTTTGATCGGCTGCCTTAGTTTGATGGGCTGCCTTGGTTTGAGGGGCTGCATTAGTTTGAGGGGCTGTCTTAGATTAAGGGGCAGACTTAGTTTGAGAGTCTGCCTTAGTTTGAGAGTCTGCCTTAGTTTGAGGGGATGCCTTAGTTTGAGGGGTTGGCTTTGTTTGAGGGGCTGCCTGAGATTGAGTGGCTGCATTAGTTTGAGAATCTGCCTTAATATGAGGGGATGCCTTAGTTTGATGGGCTGGCTTAGTTAGAGGGGCTGCCTTAGTTTGAGGGGCTGCCTTTGGTTGAGGCGCTCCCTTAGTTTGAGGGGCTGCCTTCGATTGAGGTGCTCCATTAGTTTGAGAGTCTGCCTTAGTTTGAGGGGCTGCCTTAGTTTGAGGGGTTGGCTGAGTTTGAGGGGCTGTCTTTGATTGAGTGGCTGCATTAGTTTGAGGGTCTGCCTTCGTTTGAGGGCATTCCTTAGTTTGAGGGGTTGGCTTAGTTAGAGGGGCTGACTTAGTATGAGGGGTTGCATTAGAATGAGGGGCTGCCTTCGATTGAGGGGCTGCATTAGTTTGAGAGTCTGCCTTAGTTTGAGGGGCTGCCTTAGTTTGAGGGGCTGCCTGAGTTTGATGGGATGCCTTTGATTGAGTGGCTGCATTAGTTTGAGAGTCTGCCTTTGATTGAGTCGCTGCATTAGTTTGAGGGGCTGCATTAGATTGAGGGTCTGCATTAGTTTGAGGGGCTGCATTATTTTGAGGGGCTGCCTTAGTTTGAGGGTTTGGCTTAATTTGAGGGGCTGCCTTAGATTGAGTGGCTACATTAGTTTGAGAGTCTGCCTTAGTTTGAGGGGATGCCTTCGTTTGAGGTGTTGGCTTAGTTAGAGGGGCTGCCTTAGTTTGAGGGGCTGCCTCAGTTTGAGGGGCTGCATTAGTTTGAGGGGTTGCATTAGAATGAGGGGCTGCCTTAGATTGAGGGGCTGCATTACTTTGAGGGAGTGCCTTATTTTGAGAGGCTGCCTTACTTTGAGGGGCTGCCTTAGTTTGAGCGGCTGCCTTAATTTGAGAGGCTGCCTTAGTTTGAGCGGCTGACTTAGTCTGAGCGGCTGCCTTAGTTTGAGAGTCTGCATTAGTTTGAGCGGCTGCCTTAGTTTGAGGGGCTGCCTTAGTTTGAGAGTCTGCCTGAGTTTGAGCGGCTGCCTTAGTTGGAGGGTCTGCCTTACTTTTAGAGGCTGCATTAGTTTGAGGGGCTGCCTTAATTTGAGCGGCTGCATTAGTTTGAGGGGCTGCTTTTAGTTGAGGCGCTCCCTTAGTTTGAGGGTCTGCCTTAGTTTGAGAGTCTGCCTTAGTTTGAGCGGTTGCCTTAGTTTGAGGGTCTGCCTTACTTTTAGAGGCTGCCTTAGTTTGAGGGGCTGCCTTAATTTGAGCGGCTGCATTAGTTTGAGGGGCTGCCTTTGGTTGAGGCGCTCTCTTAGTTTGAGGGTCTGCCTTACTTTGACAGGCTGCCTTATTTTGAGCGGCTGCGTTAGTTTGAGAGGCTGCCTGGGTTTGAGGGGCTGCCTTACTTTGAGCGGCTGCATTAGTTTGAGAGTCTGCCTTTGATTGAGTGGCTGCATTAGTTTGAGGGGCTGACGGAGTTTGAGGGGCTGACGTAGTTTGAGGGGCTGCATTTGTTTGATGGGCTGCCTTAGATTGAGGGGTGCATTAGTTTGATGGGATGCTTTATTTTGAGCGGCTGCCTTAGTTGACGGGCTGCCTCAGATTGAGGGGCTGCATTAGTTTGAGGGGCTGCCTTAGTTTGAGGGGCTGCCTTAGTTTGAGGGGCTGCCTTGGATTGAGCGGCTGACTTAGTTTGAGAGGCTGCCTTAGTTTGAGAGGCTGCCTTAGTTTGAGAGTCTGCCTTAGTTTAAGCGGCTGCCTTAGTTTGAGGGGTTGCCTTAGTTTGAGAGTCTGCCTTAGTTTGAGCGGCTGCCTTAGTTTGACAGGCTGCCTTAGTTTCAGCGGCTGCCTTAGTTTGAGAGGCTGCCTGAGTTTGAGGGGCTGCCTTAGTTTGAGCGGCTGCATTAGTTTGAGGGGCTGCCTTTTGTTGAGGCGCTCCCTTAGTTTGTAGGGCTGCCTTACTTTAAGGGGCAGCGTCAGTTTGAGAGTCTGCCTTAGTTTGAGGGGCTGCCTTAGTTTGAGGGGCTGCATTTGATTGAGTGACTGCATTAGTTTGAGAGTCTGCCTTTGATTGAGTGGCTGCATTAGTTTGAGGGGCTGCCTTAGATTCAGGGGCTGCATTAGTTTGAGGGGCTGCATGAGTTTGAGGGGGTGCATTAGTTTGAAGGGCTGCCTTTGATTGAGGGGCTGCATTAGTTTGAGTGGCTGCATTAGTTTGAGTGGCTACATTAGTTTGAGGGGCTGCCTTAGATTGTAGTGCTGCATTAGTTTGAGGGGCTGCATTAGTTTGAGGGGCTGCATTAGTTTGAGGGGCTGCCTCAGATAGAGTTCTGCATTAGTTTGAGGGGCTGCCTAAGTTTGAGGGGCTGCCTTCGTTTGAGAGTCTGCCATAGTTTGAGGGGCTGCATTAATTTGAGCGGCTGCCTTAGTTTGAGGGGCTGCATTAGTTTGAGCGACTGTCTTAGTTTGAGGGGCTGCCTTAGTTTGAGCGGCTGCCTTAGATTGAGAGGCTGCCTGAGTTTGAGGGGCTGCTTTAGACTGAGGGGCTGCATTAGTTTGAGCGGCTGTCTCAGTTTGAGGGGCTGCCTTAGTTTGAGCGGCTGCCTGAGTTTGAGGGGCTGCCTTAGTTTGAGCGGCTGCCTTAGTTTGAGGGACTGCCTTAGTTTGAGCGGCTGCCTTGGTTTGAGGGGCTGCATTAGTTTGAGGGGCTGTCTTAGATTAAGGGGCTGCCTTAGATTGAGGGGATGCATTAGTTTGAGAGTCTGCCTTCGTTTGAGGGGATGCCTTAGTTTGAGGGGTTGGCTTTGTTTGAGGGGCTGCCTTAGATTGAGTGGCAGCATTAGTTTGAGAGTCTGCCTTAGTATGAGGGGATGCCTTAGTTTGATGGGTTGGCTTAGTTAGAGGGGCTGCCTTAGTTTGAGGGTCTGCCTTTGGTTGAGGCGCTCCCTTAGTTTGAGGGGCTGCCTTACTTTAAGGGGCTGCATTAGTTTGAGAGTCTGCCTTAGTTTGAGGGGCTGCCTTAGTTTGAGTGGTTGGCTGAGTATGAGGGGCTGCCTTTGATTGAGTCGCTGCATTAGATTGAGAGCTTGCCTTTGATTGAGTGGCTGCATTAGTTTGAGGGGCTGCATTAGATTGAGGGGCTGCATTTGTTTGAGGGGCTGTATTACTTTGAGCGGCTTCCTTAGTTTGAGGGGTTGGCTTAGTTTGAGGGGCTGCCTTAGATTGAGTGGCTGCATTAGTTTGAGGGGATTCCTTAGTTTGAGGGGATTCCTTAGTTTGAGGGGTTGGCTTAGTTTGAGGGGTTGGCTTAGTTAGAGGGGCTGCCTTAGTTTGAGGGGCTGCATTAGTTTGAGGGGTTGCATTAGAATGAGGAGCTGCCTTAGATTGAGGGGCTGCATTAGTTTGAGAGTCTGCCTTTGAGTGAGTGGCTGCATTAGTTTGAGGTGCTGCATTAGATTGAGGGTCTGCATTCGATTGAGGGGCCGCATTATTTTGAGGGGCTGCCTTTGTTTGAGGGGCTGCCTTAGTTTGAGGGGTTGGCTTAGTTTGAGGGGCTGCCTTAGATTGAGTGGCTGCATTAGGTTGAGAGTCTGCCTTTGAGTGAGTGGCTGCATTAGTTTGAGGGGCTGCATTAGATTGAGGGTCTGCATTAGATTGAGGGTCTGCATTCGATTGAGGGGCCGCATTATTTTGAGGGGCTGCCTTAGTTTGAGGGGCTGCCTTAGTTTGAGGGGTTGGCTTAGTTTGAGGGGCTGCCTTAGATTGAGTGGCTGCATTATTGAGAGTCTGCCTTAGTTTGAGGGGATGCCTTAGTTTGAGGGGTTGGCTTAGATTGAGGGGCTGCCTTAGTTTGAGGGGCTGCATTAGTTTGAGGGGTTGCATTAGAATGAGGGGCTGCTTTAGATTGAGGGGCTGCATTAGTTTGAGGGAGTGCCTTAGTTTGAGAGGCTGCCTTACTTTGAGGGCATGCCTTAGTTTGAGCGGCTGCCTTAATTTCAGAGGCTGCCTTCATTTGAGCGGCTGCCTTAGTTTGAGCGGCTGCCTTAGTTTGAGAGTCTGCATTAGTTTGAGCGGCTGCCTTAGTTTGAGGGGCTGCCTTACTTTTAGAGGCTGCCTTAGTTTGAGGGGCTGCCTTAATTTGAGCGGCTGCATTCGTTTGAGGGGCTGCTTTTAGTTGAGGCGCTCCCTTAGTTTGAGGGTCTGCCTTAGTTCGAGAGTCTGCCTTAGTTTGAGCGGCTGCCTTAGTTTGAGGGTCTGCCTTACTTTTAGAGGCTGCCTTAGTTTGAGGGGCTGCCTTAATTTGAGCGGCTGCATTAGTTTGAGGGGCTGCCTTTGGTTGAGGCGTTCCCTTAGTTTGAGGGTCTGCCTTACTTTGACAAGCTTCCTTAGTTTCAGCGGCTGCGTTAGTTTGAGAGGCTGCCTGGGTTTGAGGGTCTGCCTTAGTTTGAGCGGCTGCATTAGTTTGAGAGTCTGGCTTTGATTGAGTGGCTGCATTAGTTTGATGGGCTGCATTGGTTTGAGTGGGTACATTAGTTTGAGGGGATGCCTTAGATTGAGGGGCTGCATTAGTTTGAGGGGCTGCATTGGTTTGAGTGGGTACATTAGTTTGAGGGGCTGCCTTAGATTGAGGGGCTGCATTAGTTTGAGGGGCTGCATTAGTTTGAGGGGCTGCCTTAATTTGAGGGGCTGCCTTAGGTAGAGTTCTGCATTAGTTTGAGGGGCTGCATTAGTGTAAGGGGCAGCCTTAGTTTGAGAGGCTGCCTAAGTTTGAGGGGCTGCCTTCGTTTGAGAGTCTGCCATAGTTTGAGGGGCTGCCTTAATTTGAGCGGCTGCCTTAGTTTGAGGGGCTGCATTAGTTTGAGCGACTGTCTTAGATTGAGGGGCTGCCTTAGTTTGAGCGGCTGCCTAAGATTGACAGGCTGCCTGAGTTTGAGGGGCTGCTTTAGACTGAGGGGCTGCATTATTTTGAGCGGCTGTCTCAGTTTGAGGGGCTGCCTTAGTTTGAGCGGCTGCCTGAGTTTGAGGGGACGCCTTAGTTTGAGCGGCTGCCTGAGTTTGAGGGGCTGCCTTATTTTGAGCGGCTCCCTTAGTTTGAGGGGCTGCCTTAATTTGAGCGGCTGCCTTGGTTTGAGGGTCTGCATTAGTTTGAGGGGATGCCTTAGTTTGAGGGGTTGGCTTTGTTTGAGGGGCTGCCTGAGATTGAGTGGCTGCATTAGTTTGAGAGTCTGTCTTAATATGAGGGGATGCCTTAGTTTGATGGGTTGGCTTAGTTAGAGGGGCTGCCTTAGTTTGAGGGGCTGCCTTTGGTTGAGGCCGTCCCTTAGTTTGAGAGGCTGCATTACTTTAAGGGGCTGCATTAGTTTGAGAGTCTGCCTTAGTTTGAGAGTCTGCCTTAGTTTGAGGGGATTCCTTAGTTTGAGAGGTTGGCTGAGTTTGAGGGGCTGCCTTTGATTGAGTGGCTGCATTAGTTTGAGAGCTTGCCTTAGAATGAGGGGCTGCCTTCGATTGAGGGGCTGCATTAGTTTGAGAGTCTGCCTTAGTTTGATGGGCTGCCTTAGTTTGAGGGGTTGGCTGAGTTTGAGGGGCTGCCTTTGATTGAGGGGCTGCATTAGTTTGAGAGTCTGCCTTTGATTGAGTGGCTGCATTAGTTTGAGGGGCTTCATTAGATTGAGGGTCTGCATTAGTTTGAGGGGCTGCATTATTTTGAGGGGCTGCCTTAGTTTGAGGGGTTGGCTTAGTTTGTGGGGATGCCTTAGATTGAGTGGCTGCATTAGTTTGAGGGGCTGCATTAGATTGAGGGTCTGCATTAGTTTGAGGGGCTGCATTATTTTGAGGGGCTGCCTTAGTTTGAGAGTCTGCTTTAGTTTGTGGGGATGCCTTCGTTTGAGGGGTTGGCTTAGTTAGTGGGGCTGCCTCAGTTTGAGGGGCTGCATTAGTTTGAGGGGTTGCATTAGAATGAGGGGATGCCTTAGATTGAGGGGCTGCATTACTTTGAGGGAGTGCCTTAGTTTGAGAGGCTGCCTTACTTTGAGTGGCTGCCTTAGTTTGAGAGTCTGCCTTAATATGAGGGGATGCCTTAGTTTGATGGGTTGGCTTAGTTAGAGGGGCTGCCTTAGTTTGAGGGGCTGCCTTTGGTTGAGGCGCTCCCTTAGTTTGAGGGGCTGCCTTACTTTAAGGGGCTGCATTAGTTTGAGAGTCTGCCTTAGTTTGAGGGGCTGCCTTAGTTTGAGTGGTTGGCTGAGTTTGAGGGGCTGCCTTTGATTAAGTGTCTGCATTAGTTTGAGAGATTGCCTTTGATTGATGTTCTGCATTTGTTTGAGCGGCTGCATTATTTTGAGGGGCTGCCTTAGTTTGAGGGGTTGGCTTAGTTTGATGGGCTGCCTTAGATTGAGTGGCTGCATTAGTTTGAGAGTCTGCCTTAGTTTGAGGGGATTCCTTAGTTTGAGGGGTTGGCTTAGTTAGAGGGGCTGCCTTAGTTTGAGGGGCTGCATTAGTTTGAGGGGTTGCATTAGAATGAGGGCTGCCTTCGATTGAGGGGCTGCATTAGTTTGAGAGTCTGCCTTAGTTTGAGGGGCTGCCTTACTTTGAGGGGTTGGCTGAGTTTGAGGGGCTGCCTTTGATTGAGGGGCTGCATTAGTTTCAGAGTCTGCCTTTGATTGAGTGGCTGCATTAGTTTGAGGGGCTGCCTTAGATTGAGGGGCTGCATTACTTTGAGGGAGTGCCTTAGTTTGAGAGGCTGCCTTACTTTGAGTGGCTGCATTAGTTTGAGAGTCTGCCTTAATATGAGTGGATGCCTTAGTTTGATGGGTTGGCTTAGTTAGAGGGGCTGCCTTAGTTTGAGGGGCTGCCTTTGGTTGAGGCGCTCCCTTAGTTTGAGGGGCTGCCTTACTTTAAGGGGCTGCATTAGTTTGAGAGTCTGCCTTAGTTTGAGGGGCTGCCTTAGTTTGAGTGGTTGGCTGAGTTGAGGGGCTGCCTTTGATTGAGTGTCTGCATTAGTTTGAGAGATTGCCTTTGATTGATGGTCTGCATTTGTTTGAGCGGCTGCATTATTTTGAGGGGCTGCCTTAGTTTGAGGGGTTGGCTTAGTTTGAGGGGCTGCCTTAGATTGAGTGGCTGCATTAGTTTGAGAGTCTGCCTTAGTTTGAGGGGATTCCTTAGTTTGAGGGGTTGGCTTAGTTAGAGGGGCTGCCTTAGTTTGAGGGGCTGCATTAGTTTGAGGGGTTGCATTAGAATGAGGGCTGCCTTCGATTGAGGGGCTGCATTAGTTTGAGAGTCTGCCTTAGTTTGAGGGGCTGCCTTACTTTGAGGGGTTGGCTGAGTTTGAGGGGCTGCCTTTGATTGAGGGGCTGCATTAGTTTCAGAGTCTGCCTTTGATTGAGTGGCTGCATTAGTTTGAGGGGCTGCCTTAGATTGAGGGGCTGCATTACTTTGAGGGAGTGCCTTAGTTTGAGAGGCTGCCTTACTTTGAGTGGCTGCATTAGTTTGAGAGTCTGCCTTAATATGAGGGGATGCCTTAGTTTGATGGGTTGGCTTAGTTAGAGGGGCTGCCTTAGTTTGAGGGGCTGCCTTTGGTTGAGGCGCTCCCTTAGTTTGAGGGGCTGCCTTACTTTAAGGGGCTGCATTAGTTTGAGAGTCTGCCTTAGTTTGAGGGGCTGCCTTAGTTTGAGTGGTTGGCTGAGTTTGAGGGGCTGCCTTTGATTGAGTGTCTGCATTAGTTTGAGAGATTGCCTTTGATTGATGGTCTGCATTTGTTTGAGCGGCTGCATTATTTTGAGGGGCTGCCTTAGTTTGAGGGGTTGGCTTAGTTTGAGGGGCTGCCTTAGATTGAGTGGCTGCATTAGTTTGAGAGTCTGCCTTAGTTTGAGGGGATTCCTTAGTTTGAGGGGATTCCTTAGTTTGAGGGGTTGGCTTAGTTAGAGGGGCTGCCTTAGTTTGAGGGGCTGCATTAGTTTGAGGGGTTGCATTAGAATGAGGGCTGCCTTCGATTGAGGGGCTGCATTAGTTTGAGAGTCTGCCTTAGTTTGAGGGGCTGCCTTACTTTGTGGGGATGGCTGAGTTTGAGGGGCTGCCTTTGATTGAGGGGCTGCATTAGTTTCAGAGTCTGCCTTTGATTGAGTGGCTGCATTAGTTTGAGGGGCTGCATTAGATTGAGGGTCTGCATCAGTTTGAGGGGCTGCATTATTTTGAGGGGCTGCCTCAGTTTGAGGGGTTGGCTTAGTTTGTGGGGTTGGCTTAGTTTGTGGGGCTGCCTTAGATTGAGTGGCTGCATTAGTTTGAGAGTCTGCTTTAGTTTGAGGGGATGCCTTCGTTTGAGGGGTTGGCTTAGTTAGAGGGGCTGCCTTAGTTTGAGGGGCTGCATTAGTTTGAGGGGTTGCATTAGAATGAGGGGCTGCCTTAGATTGAGGGGCTGCATTACTTTGAGGGAGTGCCTTAGTTTGAGAGGCTGCCTTACTTTGAGGGGCTGCCTTAGTTTGAGCGGCTCCCTTAATTTGAGAGGATGCCTTAGTTTGATCGGCTGCCTTAGTTTGATCGGCTGCCTTAGTTTGACGGCTGCCTTAGTTTGAGCGTCTGCATTAGTTTGAGCGGCTGCCTTAGTTTGAGGGGCTGCCTTAGTTTGAGGGGCTGCCTTAGTTTGAGAGTCTGCCTTAGTTTGAGCGGCTGCCTTAATTTGAGGGTCTGCCTTACTTTTCGAGGCTGCATTAGTTTGAGGGGCTGCCTTAATTTGAGCGGCTGCATTCGTTTGAGGGGCTGCTTTTAGTTGAGGCGCTCCCTTAGTTTGAGGGTCTGCCTTAGTTTGAGAGTCTGCCTTAGTTTGAGCGGCTGCCTTAGTTTGAGGGTCTGCCTTACTTTTAGAGGCTGCCTTAGTTTGAGCGGATGCGTTAGTTTGAAAGGCTGCCTGGGTTTGAGGGGCTGCCTTCGTTTGTGCGGCTGCATTAGTTAGAGAGTCTGCCTTTGATTGAGTGGCTGCATTAGTTTGAGGGGCTGACTTAGTTTGAGGTGCTGACGGAGTTTGAGGGGCTGCATTTGTTTGATGGGCTGCCTTAGATTGAGGGCTGCAATAGTTTGAGGGGCTGCATTAGTTTGAGGGGCTGCCTTAGTTTGAGGGGCTGCATTAGATTGAGGGTCTGCATTTGTTTGAGCGGCTGCATTATTTTGAGGGGCTGCCTTAGTTTGAGGGGCTGCCTTAGTTTGAGGGGCTGTTTTAGTTTGAGGGGTTGGCTTAGTTTGAGGGGCTGCCTTACATTGAGTGGCTGCATTAGTTTGAGAGTCTGCCTTAATTTGAGGGGATTCCTTAGTTTGAGGGGTTGGCTTAGTTGGAGGGGCTGCCTTAGTTTGAGCGGCTGCATTAGTTTGAGTGGTTGCATTAGAATGAGGGGCTGCCTTCGATTGAGGGGCTGCATTAGTTTGAGAGTCTGCCTTAGTTTGAGGGGCTGCCTTACTTTGAGGGGTTGGCTGAGTTTGAGGGGCTGCCTTTGATTGAGGGGCTGCATTAGTTTGAGAGTCTGCCTTTGATTGAGTGGCTGCATTAGTTTGAGGGGCTGCATTAGATTGAGGGTCTGCATTAGTTTGAGGGGTGCATTATTTTGAGGGGCTGCCTTAGTTTGAGGGGTTGGCGTAGTTTGTGGTGCTGCCTTAGATTGAGTGGCTGCATTAGTTTGAGAGTCTGCTTTAGTTTGAGGGGATGCCTTCGTTTGAGGGGTTGGCTTAATTAGAGGGGCTGCCTTCGTTTGAGGGGCTGCATTAGTTTGATAGGTTGCATTAGAATGAGGGGCTGCCTTAGATTGAGGGGCTGCATTACTTTGAGGGAGTGCCTTAATTTGAGAGGCTGCCTTACTTTGAGGGGCTGCCTTAGTTTGAGCGGCTCCCTTAATTAGAGAGGCTGCCTTAGTTTGATCGGCTTCCTTAGTTTGACGGCTGCCTTAGTTTGAGCGTCTGCATTAGTTTGAGCGGCTGCCTCAGTTTGAGGGGCTGCCTTAGTTTGAGAGTCTGCCTTAGTTTGAGGGTCTGCCTTAATTTGAGGGTCTGCCTTACTTTTAGAGGCTGCATTAGTTTGAGGGGCTGCCTTAATTTGAGCGGCTGCATTAGTTTGAGGGGCTGCTTTTAGTTGAGGCGCTCCCTTAGTTTGAGGGTCTGCCTTAGTTTGAGAGTCTGCCTTAGTTTGAGCGGCTGCCTTAGTTTGAGGGTCTGCCTTACTTTTAGAGGCTGCCTTAGTTTGAGCGGCTGCGTTAGTTTGAAAGGCTGCCTGGGTTTGAGGGGCTGCCTTCGTTTGTGCGGCTGCGTTAGTTAGAGAGTCTGCCTTTGATTGAGTGGCTGCATTAGTTTGAGGGGCTGACTTAGTTTGAGGGGCTGACGTAGTTTGAGGGGCTGCATTTGTTTGATGGGCTTCCTTAGATTGAGGGCTGCATTAGTTTGAGGTGCTGCATTAGTTTGAGGGGCTGCATTAGTTTGAGGGGCTGCCTTAGTTTGAGGGGCTGCATTAGATTGAGGGTCTGCATTTGTTTGAGCAGCTGCATTATTTTGAGGTGCTGCCTTAGTTTGAGGGGCTGCCTTAGTTTGAGGGGCTGTCTTAGTTTGAGGGGTTGGCTTAGTTTGAGGGGCTGCCTTACATTGAGTGGCTGCATTAGTTTGAGAGTCTGCCTTAATTTGAGGGGATTCCTTAGTTTGAGGGGTTGGCTTAGTTGGAGGGGCTGCCTTAGTTTGAGGGGCTGCATTAGTTTGAGTGGTTGCATTAGAATGAGGGGCTGCCTTCGATTGAGGGGCTGCATTAGTTTGAGAGTCTGCCTTAGTTTGAGGGGCTGCCTTACTTTGAGGGGTTGGCTGAGTTTGAGGGGCTGCCTTTGATTGAGGGGCTGCATTAGTTTGAGAGTCTGCCTTTGATTGAGTGGCTGCATTAGTTTGAGGGGCTGCATTAGATTGAGGGTCTGCATTAGTTTGAGGGGTGCATTATTTTGAGGGGCTTCCTTAGTTTGAGGGGTTGGCTTAGTTTGTGGTGCTGCCTTAGATTGAGTAGCTGCATTAGTTTGAGAGTCTGCCTTAGTTTGAGGGGATGCCTTAGTTTGAGGTGTTGGCTTTGTTTGAGCGGCTGCCTGAGATTGAGTGGCTGCATTAGTTTGAGAATCTGCCTTAATATGAGGGGATGCCTTAGTTTGATGGGTTGGCTTAGTTAGAGGGGCTGCCTTAGTTTGAGGGGCTGCCTTTGGTTGAGGCGCTCACTTAGTTTGAGGGGCTGCCTTCGATTGAGGGGCTGCATTAGTTTGAGAGTCTGCCTTAGTTTGAGGGGCTGCCTTAGTTTGAGGGGTTGGCTGAGTTTGAGGGGCTGCCTTTGATTGAGTGGCTGCATTAGTTTGAGGGTCTGCCTTAGTTTGAGGGGATTCCTTAGTTTGATGGGTTGGCTTAGTTAGAGGGGCTGCCTTAGTATGAGGGGCTGCATTAGTTTGAGGGGTTGCATTAGAATGAGGGGCTGCCTTCGATTGAGGGGCTGCATTAGTTTGAGAGTCTGCCTTTGTTTGAGGGGCTGCCTTAGTTTGAGGGGTTGGCTGAGTTTGAGGGGCTGCCTGTGATTGAGTGGCTGCATTAGTTTCAGAGTCTGCCTTTGATTGAGTGGCTGCATTAGTTTGAGGGGCTGCATTAGATTGAGGGTCTGCATTTGTTTCAGGGGCTGCATTATTTTGAGGGGCTGCCTTAGTTTGAGGGTTTGGCTTAATTTGAGGGGCTCCCTTATATTGAGTGGCTACATTAGTTTGAGAGTCTGCCTTAGTTTGAGGGGATGCCTTCGTTTGAGGGGTTGGCTTAGTTAGAGGGGCTGACCTAATTTGAGGGGCTGCCTCATTTTGAGGGGCTGCATTAGTTTGAGGGGTTGCATTAGAATGCGGGGCTGCCTTAGATTGAGGGGCAGCATTACTTTGAGGGAGTGCCTTATTTTGAGAGGCTGCCTTACTTTGAGGGGCTGCCTTAGTTTGAGCGGCTGCCTTAGTTTGAGCGGCTGCCTTAATTTGAGAGGCTGCCTTAGTTTGAGCGGCTGACTTAGTCTGAGCGGCTGCCTTAGTATGAGGGGCTGCATTAGAATGAGGGGCTGCCTTCGATTGAGGGGCTGCATTAGTTTGAGAGTCTGCCTTAGTTTGAGGGGCTGCCTTAGTTTGAGGGGTTGGCTGAGTTTGAGGGGCTGCCTGTGATTGAGTGGCTGCATTAGTTTCAGAGTCTGCCTTTGATTGAGTGGCTGCATTAGTTTGAGGGGCTGCATTAGATTGAGGGTCTGCATTTGTTTGAGGGGCTGCATTATTTTGAGGGGCTGCCTTAGTTTGAGGGTTTGGCTTAATTTGAGGGGCTCCCTTATATTGAGTGGCTACATTAGTTTGAGAGTTTGCCTTAGTTTGAGGGGATGCCTTCGTTTGAGGGGTTGGCTTAGTTAGAGGGGCTGACTTAATTTGAGGGGCTGCCTCAGTTTGAGGGGCTGCATTAGTTTGAGGGGTTGCATTAGAATGAGGGGCTGCCTTAGATTGAGGGGCTGCATTACTTTGAGGGAGTGCCTTATTTTGAGAGGCTGCCTTACTTTGAGGGGCTTCCTTAGTTTGAGCGGCTGCCTTAATTTGAGAGGCTGCCTTAGTTTGAGCGGCTGACTTAGTCTGAGCGGCTGCCTTAGTTTGAGAGGCTGCCTTAGTTTGAGAGGCTGCCTTAGTTTGAGCGGCTGGCTTAGTTTGAGCGGCTGCCTTAGTTTGAGAGTCTGCATTAGTTTGAGCGGCTGCCTTAGTTTGAGGGGCTGCCTTAATTTGAGAGTCTGCCTTAGTTTGAACGGCTGCCTTAGTTTGAAGGTCTGCCTTACTTTTAGAGGCTGCATTAGTTTGAGGGGCTGCCTTAATTTGAGCGGCTGCATTAGTTTGAGGGGCTGCTTTTAGTTGAGGCGCTCCCTTAGTTTGAGGGACTGCCTTAGTTTGAGAGTCTGCCTTAGTTTGAGCGGTTGCCTTAGTTTGAGGGTGTGCCTTACTTTTAGAGGCTGCCTTAGTTTGAGCGGCTGCCTTAATTTGAGCGGCTGCATTAGTTTGAGGGGCTGCCTTTGGTTGAGGCGCTCCCTTAGTTTGAGGGTCTGCCTTACTTTGACAGGCTGCCTTATTTTGAGCGGCTGCGTTAGTTTGAGAGGCTGCCTGGGTTTGAGGGGCTGCCTTACTTTGAGCGGCTGCATTAGTTAGAGAGTCTGCCTTTGATTGAGTGGCTGCATTAGTTTGAGGGGCTGACTTAGTTTGAGGGGCTGACGTAGTTTGAGGGGCTGCATTTGTTTGATGGGCTGCCTTAGATTGAGGGGTGCATTAGTTTGATGGGATGCTTTATTTTGAGCGGCTGCCTTAGTTGAGGGGCTGCCTCAGATTGAGGGGCTGCATTAGTTTGAGCGGCTGCCTTAGTTTGAGGGACTGCCTTAGTTTGAGGGGCTGCCTTGGATTGAGCGGCTGACTTAGTTTGAGTGTCTGCCTTAGTTTAAGCGGCTGCCTTAGTTTGAGGGGTTGCCTTAGTTTGAGAGTCTGCCTTAGTTTGAGAGTCTGCCTTAGTTTGAGCGGCTGCCTTAGTTTCAGCGGCTGCCTTAGTTTGAGAGGCTGCCTTAGTTTCAGCGGCTGCCTTAGTTTGAGAGGCTGCCTGAGTTTGAGGGGCTGCCTTAGTTTGAGCTGCTGCATTAGTTTGAGGGGCTGCCTTTGGTTGAGGCGCTGCCTTAGTTTGTAGGGCTGCCTTAATTTAAGGGGCAGCGTCAGTTTGAGAATCTGCCTTCGTTTGAGGGGCTGCCTTAGTTTGAGGGGCTGCCTTTGATTGAGTGACTGCATTAGTTTGAGAGTCTGCCTTTGATTGAGTGGCTGCATTAGTTTGAGGGGCTGCCTTAGATTCAGGGGCTGCATTAGTTTGAGGGGCTGCCTTAGATTGTGGGGCTGCATTAGTTTGAGGGGCTGCATTAGTTTGAGAGTCTGCCTTAGTTTGAGCGGTTGCCTTAGTTTGAGGGTGTGCCTTACTTTTAGAGGCTGCCTTAGTTTGAGGGGCTGCCTTAATTTGAGCGGCTGCATTAGTTTGAGGGGCTGCCTTTGGTTGAGGCGCTCCCTTAGTTTGAGGGTCTGCCTTACTTTGACAGGCTGCCTTATTTTGAGCGGCTGCGTTAGTTTGAGAGGCTGCCTTAGATTGTGGGGCTGCATTAGTTTGAGGGGCTGCATTAGTTTGAGGGGCTGCCTTAGATAGAGTTCTGCATTGGTTTGAGGGGCTGCATTAGTTTAAGGGGCAGCCTTAGTTTGATTGGCTGCCTAAGTTTGAGGGGCTGCCTTCGTTTGACAGTCTGCCATAGTTTGAGGGGCTGCATTAATTTGAGCGGCTGCCTTAGTTTGAGGGGCTGCATTAGTTTGAGCGACTGTATTAGTTTGAGGGGCTGCCTTAGTTTGAGCGGATGCCTTAGATTGAGCGGCTTCCTGAGTTTGAGGGGCTGCTTTAGACTGAGGGGCTGCATTAGTTTGAGCGGCTGTCTCAGTTTGAGGGGCTGCCTTAGTTTGAGCGGCTGCCTGAGTTTGAGCGGCTGCCTTAGTTTGAGCGGCTGCCTTGGTTTGAGCGGCTGCCTTGGTTTGAGGGGCTGTCTTAGACTGAGGGGCTGCATTAGTTTGAGAGTCTGCCGTGGTTTGAGGGGATGCCTCAGTTTGAGGGGTTGGCTTTGTTTGAGGGGCTGCCTTAGATTGAGTGGCTGCATTAGTTTGAGAGTCTGCCGTGGTTTGAGGGGATGCCTTAGTTTGAGGGGCTGCCTTTGGTTGAGGCAGTGAACTATACAGTGAATGGAAAAGTCCTGGGGAAAATTGATGTCCAGAGAGATTTGGGTGTTCAGGTCCACTGTTCCCTGAAGGTGGCAACGCAGGTAAATAGAGTGGTCAAGAAGGCATACGGCATGCTTTCCTTCATCGGACGGGGCATTGAGTACAAGAGTTGGCAGGTCATGTTACAGTTGTATAGGACTTTGGTTCGGCCACATTTGGAATACTGCGTACAGTTCTGGTCGCCACATTATCAAAAGGATGTGGATGCTTTGGAGAGGGTGCAGAGGAGGTTCACCAGGATGTTGCCTGGTATGGAGGGCGCTAGCTATGAAGAGAGGTTGAGTAGATTAGGATTATTTTCATTAGAAAGACGGAGGTTGAGGGGGGACCTGATTGAGGTGTACAAAATCATGAGAGGTATAGACAGGGTGGATAGCAAGAAGCTTTTTCCCAGAGTGGGGGTTTCAATTACTAGAGGACACGAGTTCAAAGTGAAAGGGGAAAAGTTTAGGGGGGATATGCGTGGAAAGTTCTTTACGCAGAGGGTGGTGGGCACCTGGAACGCATTGCCAGCGGAGGTGGTAGATGCGGGCACGATGGAGTCTTTTAAGATGTATCTGGACAGATACATGAATGGGCAGGAAGAAAAGAGATACAGAAGCTTAGAAAATAGGCGACATGTTTAGAGAGAGGATCTGGATCGGCGCAGGCTTGGAGGGCCGAAGGGCCTGTTCCTGTGCTGTAATTATCTTTGTTCTTTGTTCTTTGAGGCGCTCCCTTAGTTTGAGGGGCTGCCTTACTTTAAGGGGCTGCATTAGTTTGAGAGTCTGCCTTAGTTTGAGGGGCTGCCTTAGTTTGAGTGGTTGGCTGAGTTTGAGGGGCTGCCTTTGATTGAGTGGCTGCATTAGTTTGAGAGCTTGCCTTTGATTGAGTGGCTGCATTAGTTTGAGGGGCTGCATTAGATTGAGGGGCTGCATTTGTTTGAGGGGCTGCATTACTTTGAGGGGCTTCCTTAGTTTGAGGGGTTGGCTTAGTTTGAGGGGCTGCCTTAGATTGAGTGGCTGCATTAGTTTGAGAGTCTGCCTTAGTTTGAGGGGATTCCTTAGTTTGAGGGGTTGGCTTAGTTAGAGGGGCTGCCATAGTTTGAGGGGCTGCATTAGTTTGAGGGGCTGCATTAGTTTGAGAGTCTGCCTTTGAGTGAGTAGCTGCATTAGTTTGAGGTGCTGCATTAGATTGAGGGTCTGCATTAGTTTGAGGTGCCGCATTATTTTGAGGGGCTGCCTTAGTTTGAGGGGCTGCCTTAGTTTGAGGGGTTGGCTTAGTTTGAGGGGCTGCCTTAGATTGAGTGTCTGCATTAGTTTGAGAGTCTGCCTTTGAGTGAGTGGCTGCATTAGTTTGAGGGGCTGCATTAGATTGAGGGTCTGCATTAGTTTGAGGGGCCGCATTATTTTGAGGGGCTGCCTTAGTTTGAGGGGCTGCCTTAGTTTGAGGGGTTGGCTTAGTTTGAGGGGCTGCCTTAGATTGAGTGGCTGCATTAGTTTGAGAGTCTGCCTTAGTTTGAGGGGATGCCTTAGTTTGAGGGGCTGCCTTAGTTTGAGGGGTTGGCTTAGTTTGAGGGGCTGCCTTAGATTGAGTGGCTGCATTAGTTTGAGAGTCTGCCTTAGTTTGAGAGTCTGCCTTAGTTTGAGGGGATGCCTTAGTTTGAGGGGATGCCTTAGTTTGAGGGGTTGGCTTAGTTAGAGGGGCTGCCTTAGTTTGAGGGGTTGCATTAGAATGAGGGGCTGCTTTAGATTGAGGGGCTGCATTAGTTTGAGGGAGTGCCTTAGTTCGAGAGGCTGCCTTACTTTGAGGGGCTGCCTTCGTTTGAGCGGCTGCCTTAGTTTGAGAGTCTGCATTAGTTTGTGCGGCTGCCTTAGTTTGAGGGGCTGCCTTACTTTTAGAGGCTGCCTTAGTTTGTGGGGCTGCCTTAATTTGAGCGGCTGCATTAGTTTGAGGGGCTGCTTTTAGTTGAGGCGCTCCCTTAGTTTGAGGGTCTGCCTTAGTTCGAGTGACTGCCTTAGTTTGAGCGGCTGCCTTAGTTTGAGGGTCTGCCTTACTTTTAGAGGCTGCCTTAGTTTGAGGGGCTGCCTTAATTTGAGCGGCTGCATTAGTTTGAGGGGCTGCCTTTGGTTGAGGCGCTCCTTTAGTTTGAGGGTCTGCCTTACTTTGACAAGCTGCCTTAGTTTGAGCGGCTGTGTTAGTTTGAGAGGCTGCCTGGGTTTGAGGGGCTGCCTTAGTTTGAGCGGCTGCATTAGTTTGAGAGCCTGGCTTTGATTGAGTGGCTGCATTAGTTTGAGGGGCTGACTTAGTTTGAGGGGCTGACGTAGTTTGAGGGGCTGCATTAGTTTGATGGGATGCTTTATTTTGAGCGGCTGCCTTAGTTGAGGGGCTGCCTTAGATTGAGGGGCTGCATTAGTTTGAGGGGCTGCCTTAGTTTGAGGGGCTGCCTTAGTTTGAGGGGCTGCCTTAGTTTGAGGGGCTGCATTAGTTTGATGGGCTGCTTTATTTTGAGCGGCTGCCTTAGTTGAGGGGCTGCCTTAGATTGAGGGGCTTCATTAGTTTGAGCGGCTGCCTTAGTTTGAGGGGCTGCCTTATTTTGAGGGGCTGCCTTCGATTGAGCGGCTGACTTAGTTTGAAAGGCTGCCTTAGTTTGAGAGTCTGCCTTAGTTTGAGCGGCTGCCTTAGTTTGAGGGGTTGCCTTAGTTTGAGAGTCTGCCTTAGTTTGAGCGGCTGCCTTCGTTTGACAGGCTGCCTTAGTTTCAGCGGCTGCCTTAGTTTGAGAGGCAGCCTGAGTTTGAGGGGCTGCCTGAGTTTGAGGGGCTGCCTTAGTTTGAGCGGCTGCATTAGTTTGAGGGGCTGCCTTTGGTTGAGGCGCTCCCTTAGTTTGTAGGGCTGCCTTACTTTAAGGGGCAGCGTCAGTTTGAGAGTCTGCCTTAGTTTGAGGGGCTGCCTTAGTTTGACGGGCTGCCTTTGATTGAGTGACTGCATTAGTTTGAGAGTCTGCCTTTGATTGAGTGGCTGCATTAGTTTGAGGGGCTGCCTTAGATTCAGGGGCTGCATTAGTTTGAGGGGCTGCATTAGTTTGAGGGGGTGCATTAGTTTGAGGGGCTGCCTTTGATTAAGGGGCTGCATTAGTTTGAGGGGCTGCATTAGTTTGAGTGGCTACATTAGTTTGAGGGGCTGCCTTAGATTGTGGGGCTGCATTAGTTTGAGGGGCTGCATTGGTTTGAGGGGCTGCCTTAGATAGAGTTCTGCATTAGTTTGAGGGGCTGCATTAGTTTAAGGGGCATTCTTAGTTTGATAGGCTGCCTAGGTTTGAGGGGCTGCCTTAGATTCAGGGGCTGCATTAGTTTGAGTGGCTGCATTAGTTTGAGGGGGTGCATTAGTTTGAGGGGCTGCCTTTGATTGAGGGGCTGCATTAGTTTGAGGGGCTGCATTAGTCTGAGTGGCTACATTAGTTTGAGGGGCTGCCTTAGATTGTGGGGCTGCATTAGTTTGAGGGGCTGCATTAGTTTGAGGGGCTGCCTTAGATAGAGTTCTGCATTAGTTTGAGGGGCTGCATTAGTTTAAGGGGCATTCTTAGTTTGATAGGCTGCCTAAGTTAGAGGGGCTGCCTTCGTTTGAGAGTCTGCCATAGTTTGATGGGCTGCATTAATTTGAGCGGCTGCCTTAGTTTGAGGGGCTGCATTAGTTTGAGCGACTGTCTTAGTTTGAGGGGCTGCCTTAGTTTGAGCGGCTGCCTCAGATTGAGCGGCTGCCTGAGTTTGAGGGGCTGCTTTGGACTGAGGGGCTGCATTAGTTTGAGCGGCTGTCTCAGTTTGAGGGGCTGCCTTAGTTTGAGCGGCTGCCTGAGTTTGAGGGGCTGCCTTAGTTTGAGGGGCTGCCTTAGTTTGAGCGGCTGCCTTAGTTTGAGGGGCTGCCTTAGTTTGAGCGGCTGCCTTGGTTTGAGGGGCTGCATTAGTTTGAGGGGATGCCTTAGTTTGAGGGGTTGGCTTTGTTTGAGGGGCTGCCGTAGATTGAGTGGCTGCATTAGTTTGAGAGTCTGCCTTAGTATGAGGGGACGCCTCAGTTTGATGGGTTGGCTTAGTTAGAGGGGCTGCCTTAGTTTGAGGGGCTGCCTTTGGTTGAGGCGCTCCCTTAGTTTGAGGGGCTGCCTTACTTTAAGGGGCTGCATTAGTTTGACAGTCTGCCTTAGTTTGAGGGGCTGCCTTAGTTTGAGTGGTTGGCTGAGTTTGAGGGGCTGCCTTTGATTGAGTGGCTGCATTAGTTTGAGAGCTTGCCTTTGATTGAGTGGCTGCATTAGTTTGAGGGGCTGCATTAGATTGAGGGGCTGCATTTGTTTGAGGGGCTGCATTACTTTGAGGGGCTTCCTTAGTTTGAGGGGTTGGCTTAGTTTGAGGGGCTGCCTTAGATTGAGTGGCTGCATTAGTTTGAGAGTCTGCCTTAGTTTGAGGGGATTCCTTAGTTTGAGGGGTTGGCTTAGTTAGAGGGGTTGCCTTAGTTTGAGGGGCTGCATTAGTTTGATGGGTTGCATTAGAATGAGGAGCTGCCTTAGATTGAGGTGCTGCATTAGTTTGAGAGTCTGCCTTTGAGTGAGTGGCTGCATTAGTTTGAGCAGCTGCATTAGATTGAGGGTCTGCATTAGTTTGAGGGGCCGCATTATTTTGAGGGACTGCCTTAGTTTGAGGGGCTGCCTTAGTTTGAGGGGTTGGCTTAGTTTGAGGAGCTGCCTTAGATTGAGTGGGTGCATTAGTTTGAGAGTCTGCCTTTGAGTGAGTGGCTGCATTAGTTTGAGGGGCTGCATTAGATTGAGAGTCTGCATTAGTTTGAGGGGTCGCATTATTTTGAGGGGCTGCCTTAGTTTGAGGGGCTGCCTTAGTTTGAGGGGTTGGCTTAGTTTGAGGGGCTGCCTTAGATTGAGTGGCTGCATTAGTTTGAGAGTCTGCCTTAGTTTGAGGGGATGCCTTTGTTTGAGGGGTTGGCTTAGTTAGAGGGGCTGCCTTAGTTTGAGGGGCTGCATTAGTTTGAGGGGTTGCATTAGAATGAGGGGCTGCTTTAGATTGAGGGGCTGCATTAGTTTGAGGGAGTGCCTTAGTTTGAGAGGCTGCCTTACTTTGAGGGGCTGCCTTACTTTGAGGGGCTGCCTTAGTTTGAGCGGCTGCCTTAATTTCAGAGGCTGCCTTCGTTTGAGCGGCTGCCTTAGTTTGAGCGGCTGCCTTAGTTTGAGGGGCTGCCTTACTTTCAGAGGCTGTCTTAGTTTGAGGGGCTGCCTTAATTTGAGCGGCTGCATTAGTTTGAGGGGCTGCTTTTAGTTGAGGCGCTCCCTTAGTTTGAGGGTCTGCCTTAGTTCGAGAGTCTGCCTTCGTTTGAGCGGCTCCCTTAGTTTCAGGGTCTGCCTGACTTTTAGAGGCTGCCTTAGTTTGATGGGCAGCCTTAATTTGAGCGGCTGCATTAGTTTGAGGGGCTGCCTTTGGTTGAGGCGCTCCCTTAGTTTGAGGGTCTGCCTTACTTTGACAGGCTGCCTTAGTTTGAGCGGCTGCGTTAGTTTGAGAGGCTGCCTGAGTTTGAGGGGCTGCCTTAGTTTGAGCGGCTGCATTAGTTTGAGAGTCTGCATTTGATTGAGTGGCTGCATTAGTTTGAGGGGCTGACTTAGTTTGAGGGGCTGCCTTAGTTTGAGCGGCTGCCTTAGTTTGAGAGTCTGCATTAGTTTGAGCGGCTGCCTTAGTTTGAGGGGCTGCCTTAGTTTGAGAGTCTGCCTCAGTTTGAGGGGCTGCCTTAGTTTGAGCGGCTGTGTTCGTTTGAGAGGCTGCCTGGGTTTGAGGGGCTGCCTTAGTCTGAGCGGCTGCATTAGTTTGAGAGTCTGGCTTTGATTGAGTGGCTGCATTAGTTTGAGGGGCTGACTGAGTTTGAGGGGCTGACGTAATTTGAGGGGCTGCATTAGTTTGATGGGATGCTTTATTTTGAGCGGCTGCCTTAGTTGAGGGGCTGCCTTAGATTGAGGGGCTGCATTAGTTTGAGCGGCTGCCTTAGTTTTAGGGGCTGCCTTAGTTTGAGGGGCTGCCTTAGTTTGAGGGGCTGCATTAGTTTGATGGGCTGCTTTATTTTGAGCGGCTGCCTTAGTTGAGGGGCTGCCTTAGATTGAGGGGCTGCATTAGTTTGAGCGGCTGCCTTACTTTGAGTGGCTGCCTTAGTTTGAGGTGCTGCCTTAGATTGAGCGGCTGACTTAGTTTGAGAGGCTGCCTTAGTTTGAGAGTCTGCCTTAGTTTGAGCGGCTGCCTTAGTTTGAGGGGTTGCCTTAGTTTGAGAGTCTGCCTTAGTTTGAGCGGCTGCCTTAGTTTGAGAGGCTGCCTTAGTTTGAGAGGCTGCCTTAGTTTGAGAGGCTGCCTTAGTTTGAGAGGCTGCCTGAGTTTGAGGGGCTGCCTCAGTTTGAGCGGCTGCATTAGTTTGAGGGGCTGCCTTTGGTTGAGGCGCTCCCTTAGTTTGTAGGGCTGCCTTACTTTAAGGGGCAGCGTCAGTTTGAGAGTCTGTCTTAGTTTGAGGGGCTGCCTTAGTTTGAGGGGCTGCCTTTGATTGATTGGCTGCATTGGTTTGAGAGTCTGCCTTTCATTGAGTGGCTGCATTAGTTTGAGGGGCTGCCTTAGATTGAGGGGCTGCATTAGTTTGAGGGGCTGCATTAGATTGAGGGGCTGCATTAGTTTGAGGGGCTGCATTAGTTTGAGGGGCTGCACTAGTTTGAGGGGCTGCATTAGTTTGAGGGGCTGCATTAGTTTGAAGGGCTGCCTTAGATAGAGTTCTGCATTAGTTTGAGGGGCTGCATTAGTTTAAGGGGCAGCCTTAGTTTGAGAGGCTGCCTAAGTTTGAGTGGCTGCCTTCGTTTGAGAGTCTGCCATAGTTTGAGGGGCTGCCTTAATTTGAGCGGCAGCCTTAGTTTGAGGGGCTGCATTAGTTTGAGGGGCTGCCTTAGTTTGAGGGGCTGCTTTAGATTGAGAGGCTGCCTGATTTTGAGGGACTGCTTTAGACTGAGGGGCTGCCTTAGTTTGAGCGGCTGCCTTCGTTTGAGAGTCTGCCATAGTTTGAGGGGCTGCCTTAATTTGAGCGGCAGCCTTAGTTTGAGGGGCTACATTAGTTTGAGCGACTGTCTTAGTTTGAGGGGCTGCCTTAGTTTGAGCGGCTGCCTTAGATTGAGAGGCTGCCTGATTTTGAGGGACTGCTTTAGACTGAGGGGCTGCCTTAGTTTGAGCGGCTGCCTTAGTTTAAGGGGCTGCCTTATTTTGAGCGGCTGCATTGATTTGACGGGCTGCATTAGTTTGAGCGACTGTCTTAGTTTGAGGGGCTGCCTTAGTTTGAGCGGTTGTCTCAGTTTGAGGGGCTGCCTTAGTTTGAGCGGCTGCCTGAGTTTGAGGGGCTGCCATAGTTTGAGCGGCTGCCTTAGTTTAAGGGGCTGCCTTATTGCGAGCGGCTGCCTTGATTTGACGGGCTGCATTAGTTTGAGGGGCTGTCTTAGATTAAGGGGCTGCCTTAGATTGAGGGGCTGCCTTAGTTTGAGGGGCTGCCTTTGGTTGAGGCGCTCCCTTAGTTTGAGAGGCTGCCTTACTTTAAGGGGCTGTATTAGTTTGAGAGTCTGCCTTAGTTTGAGGGGCTGACGTAGTTTGAGGGGCTGCCTTTGATTGAGTGGCTGCATTGGTTTGAGAGTCTGCCTTTCATTGAGTGGCTGCATTAGATTGAGGGGCTGCCTGAGATTGAGGGGCTGCATTAGTTTGAGGGGCTGCATTTGATTGAGGGGCTGCATTAGTTTGAGGGGCTGCATTAGTTTGAGGGGCTGCCTTAGATAGAGTTCTGCATTAGTTTGAGGGGCTGCATTAGTTTAAGGGTCAGCCTTAGTTTGAGAGTCTGCCTAAGTTTGAGTGGCTGCCTTCGTTTGAGAGTCTGCCATAGTTTGAGGGGCTGCCTTAATTTGAGCGGCAGCCTTAGTTTGAGGGGCTGCATTAGTTTGAGCGACTGTCTTAGTTTGAGGGGCTGCCTTAGTTTGAGCGGCTGCCTTTGATTGAGAGGCTGCCTGATTTTGAAGGACTGCTTTAGACTGAGGGGCTGCATTAGTTTGAGCGGCTGTCTCAGTTTGAGGGGCTGCCTTAGTTTGAGCGGCTGCCTGAGTTTGAGGGGCTGCCTTAGTTTGAGCGGCTGCCTTAGTTTAAGGGGCTGCCTTATTTTGAGCGGCTGCCTTGATTTGACGGGCTGCATTAGTTTGAGGGGCTGTCTTAGATTAAGGGGCTGCCTTAGATTGAGGGGCTGCATTAGTTTGAGAGTCTGCCTTAGTTTGAGGGGATGCCTTAGTTTTATGGGTTGGCTTCGTTAGAGGGGCTGCCTTAGTTTGAGGGGCTGCCTTTGGTTGAGGCGCTCCCTTAGTTTGAGGGGCTGCCTTACTTTAAGGGGCTGTATTAGTTTGAGAGTCTGCCTTAGTTTGAGGGGCTGCCTTAGTTTGAGTGGTTGGCTGAGTTTGAGGGTCTGGCTTTGATTGAGTGGCTGCATTAGTTTGAGAGCTTGCCTTTGATTGAGTTGCTGCATTAGTTTGAGGGGCTTCATTAGATTGAGGGACTGCATTTGTTTGAGGGGCTGCATTATTATGAGGGGCTGCCTTAGATTGAGGGGCTGCATTAGTTTGAGAGTCTGCCTTAGTTTGAGGGGATTCCTTAGTTCGAGGGGTTGGCTTAGTTAGAAGTGCTGCCTTAGTTTGAGGGGCTGCATTAGTTTGAGGGGTTGCATTAGAATGAGGGGCTGCCTTAGATTGAGGGGCTGCATTAGTTTGAGGGAGTGCCTTAGTTTGTGGGGCTGCCTTACTTTGAGGGGCTGTCTTAGTTTGAGCGGCTGCCTTAATTTGAGAGGCTGCCTGAGTTTGAGCGGCTGCCTTAGTTTGAGCAGCTGCCTTAGTTTGAGAGTCTGCATTAGTTTGAGCGGCTGCCTCAGTTTGAGGGGCTGCCTTAGTTTGAGAGTCTGCCTTTGTTTGAGCGGCTGCCTTAGTTTGAGGGTCTGCCTTACTTTTAGAGGCTGCCTTAGTTTGAGGGGCTGCCTTAATTTGAGCGGCTGCATCAGTTTGAGGGGCTGCCTTTAGTTGAGTCGCTGCATTAGTTTGAGAGTCTGCCTTTGATTGAGTGGCTGCATTAGTTTGAGGGGCTGCATTAGATTGAGGATCTGCATTAGTTTGAGGGGCTGCATTATTTTGAGGGGATGCCTCAGTTTGAGGGGCTGCCTTAGTTTGAGGGTTTAGCTTAGTTTGAGGGGCTGCCTTAGATTGAGTGGCTGCATTAGTTTGAGAGTCTGCCTTAGTTTGAGGGGATGCCTTAGTTTGAGGGGTTGGCTAAGTTAGAGGGCCTGCCTTAGTTTGAGGGGCTGCCTTAGTTTGAGGGGCTGCATTAGTTTGAGGGGTTGCATTAGAATGAGGGGCTGCCTTAGATTGAGGGGCTGCATTAGTTTGAGGGAGTGCCTTAGTTTGAGAGGCTGCCTTACTTTGAGGGGCTGCCTTAGTTTGAGAGGCTGCCTGAATTTGAGAGGCTGCCTTAGTTTGAGCGGCTGGCTTAGTTTGAGCGGCTGCCTCAGTTTGAGAGTGTGCATTAGTTTGAGCGGCTGCCTTAGTTTGAGGGGCTGCCTTAGTTTGAGACTCTTCCTTAGTTTGAGCGGCTGCCTTAGTTTGAGGGTCTGCCTTACTTTTAGAGGCTTCCTTAGTTTGAGGGGCTGCCTTAATTTGAGCGGCTGCATTAGTTTGAGGGGATGCCTTTGGTTGAGGCGCTCCCTTAGTTTGAGGGGCTGACTTAGTTTGAGAGTCTGCCTTTGTTTGAGCGGCTGCCTTAGTTTGAGGGTCTGCCTTACTTTTAGAGGCTGCCTTAGTTTGAGGGGCTGCCTTAATTTGAGCGGCTGCATCAGTTTGAGGGGCTGCCTTTAGTTGAGGCGCTGCATTAGTTTGAGAGTCTGCCTTTGATTGAGTGGCTGCATTAGTTTGAGGGGCTGCATTAGATTGAGGATCTGCATTAGTTTGAGGGGCTGCATTATTTTGAGGGGATGCCTCAGTTTGAGGGGCTGCCTTAGTTTGAGGGTTTAGCTTAGTTTGAGGGGCTGCCTTAGATTGAGTGGCTGCATTAGTTTGAGAGTCTGCCTTAGTTTGTGGGGATGCCTTAGTTTGAGGGGTTGGCTAAGTTACAGGGCCTGCCTTAGTTTGAGGGGCTGCCTTAGTTTGAGCGGCTGCATTAGTTTGAGAGTCTGGCTTAGATTGAGGGGCTGCATTAGTTTGAGGGAGTGCATTAGTTTGAGAGGCTGCCTTACTTTGAGGGGCTGCCTTAGTTTGAGCGGCTGCCTTAGTTTGAGGGGCTGCCTTAGTTTGAGACTCTTCCTTAGTTTGAGCGGCTGCCTTAGTTTGAGGGTCTGCCTTACTTTTAGAGGCTTCCTTAGTTTGAGGGGCTGCCTTAATTTGAGCGGCTGCATTAGTTTGAGGGGCTGCCTTTGGTTGAGGCGCTCCCTTAGTTTGAGGGGCTGCCTTAGTTTGAGAGACTGCCTTAGTATGAGCGGCTGCCTTAGTTTGAGGGTCTGCCTTACTTTTTGAGGCTGCCTTAGTTTGAGTGACTGCCTTAATTTGAGCGGCTGCATTAGTTTGAGGGGCTGCCTTTGGTTGAGGCGCTCCCTTAGTTTGAGGGTCTGCCTTACTTTGACAGGCTGCCTTAGTTTGAGCGGCTGCGTTAGTTTGAGAGGCTGCCTGAGTTTGAGGGGCTGCCTTAGTTTGAGCGGCTGCATTAGTTTGAGAGTCTGGCTTTGATTGAGTGGCTGCATTAGTTTGAGGGGCTGCCTTAGTTTGAGGGGCTGACGTAGTTTGAGGGGCTGCCTTAGTTTGAGGGGCTGACGTAGTTTGAGGGGCTGCATTTGATTGATGGGCTGCCTTAGATTGAGGTGCTGCATTAGTTTGAGGGGCTGCCTTAGTTTGAGGGGCTGCCTTAGTTTGAGGGGCTGCCTCAGATTGAGGGGCTGCATTAGTTTTAGCGGCTGCCTTAGTTTGAGCGGCTGCCTTAATTTGAGAGGCTGCCTGAGTTTGAGCGGCTGCCTTAGTTTGAGCGGCTGCCTTAGTTTGAGAGTCTGCATTAGTTTGAGCGGCTGCCTTAGTTTGAGGGGCTGCCTTAGATTGAGAGTCTGCCTTAGTTTGACCGGCTGCCTTAGTTTGAGGGTCTGCCTTACTTTTAGAGGCTGCCTTAGTTTGAGGGGCTGCCTTAATTTGAGCGGCTGCGTTAGTTTGAGGGGCTGCCTTTGGTTGAGGCGCTGCATTAGTTTGAGAGTCTGCCTTTGATTGAGTGGCTGCATTAGTTTGAGGTGCTGCATTAGATTGAGGGTCTGCATTAGTTTGAGGGTCTGCATTATTTTGAGGGGCTGCCTCAGTTTGAGGGGCTGCCTTAGTTTGAGGGGTTAGCTTAGTTTGAGGGGCTGCCTTAGATTGAGTGGCTGCATTAGTTTGAGAGTCTGCCTTAGTTTGAGGGGATGCCTTAGTTTGAGGGGTTGGCTTAGTTAGAGGGGCTGCCTTAGTTTGAGGGGCTGCATTAGTTTGAGGGGTTGCATTAGAATGAGGGGCTGCCTTAGATTGAGGGGCTGCATTAGTTTGAGGGAGTGCCTTAGTTTGAGAGGCTGCCTTACTTTGAGGGGCTGCCTTAGTTTGAGCGGCTGCCTTAATTTGAGAGGCTGCCTTAGTTTGAGCGTCTGGCTTAGTTTGAGCGGCTGCCTCAGTTTGAGAGTGTGCATTAGTTTGAGCGGCTGCCTTAGTTTGAGGGGCTGCCTTAGTTTGAGAGTCTTCCTTAGTTTGAGCGGCTGCCTTAGTTTGAGGGTGTGCCTTACTTATAGAGGCTTCCTTAGTTTGAGGGGCTGCCTTAATTTGAGCGGCTGCATTAGTTTGAGGGGCTGCCTTTGGTTGAGGCGCTCCCTTAGTTTGAGAGTCTGCCTCAGTTTGAGCGGCTGCCTTAGTTTGAGCGGCTGCCTTAGTTTGAGGGTCTGACTTACTTTTTGAGGCTGCCTTAGCTTGAGGGGCTGCCTTAATTTGAGCGGCTGCATTAGTTTGAGGGGCTGCCTTTGGTTGAGGCTCTCCCTTAGCTTGAGGGTCTGCCTTACTTTGACAGGCTGCCTTAGTTTCAGCGGCTGCGTTAGTTTGAGAGGCTGCCTGAGTTTGAGGGGCTGCCTTAGTTTGAGCGCTGCATTAGTTTGAGAGTCTGCCTTTGATTGAGTGGCTGCATTAGTTTGAGGGGCTGCCTTAGTATGAGGGGCTGACGTAGTTTGAGGGGCTGCCTTAGTTTGAGGGGATGCCTTAGATTGAGGGGCTGCAATATTTTGAGCGGCTGCCTTAGTTTGAGTGGCTGCCTTAGTTTGAGGGGCTGCCTCAGATTGAGGGGCTGCCTCAGATTGAGCGGCTGACTTAGTTTGAGAGGCTGCCTTAGTTTGAGAGTCTGCCTTAGTTTGAGTGGCTGCCTTAGTTTGAGGGGTTGCCTTAGTTTGAGAGTCTGCCTTAGTTTGAGAGTATGCCTTAGTTTGAGCGGCTGCCTTAGTTTGACAGGCTGCCTTAGTTTGACAAGCTGCCTTAGTTTGAGAGGCTGCCTGAGTTTGAGGGGCTGCCTTAGTTTGAGGGGCTGCCTTTGGTTGAAGCGCTCCCTTAGTTTGTAGGGCTGCCTTACTTTAAGGGGCAGCGTCAGTTTGAGGGGCTGCCTTAGTTTGAGGGGTTGGCTTAGTTTGAGGGGCTGCTTTTGATTGAGTGGCTGCATTAGTTTGAGAGTCTGCCTTTGATTGAGTGGCTGCATTAGTTTGAGGGGATTCCTTAGTTTGAGGGGTTGGCTTTGTTTGAGGGGCTGCCTGAGATTGAGGGGCTGCAATATTTTGAGCGGCTGCCTTAGTTTGAGTGGCAGCCTTAGTTTGAGGGGCTGCCTCAGATTGAGGGGCTGCCTCAGATTGAGCGGCTGACTTAGTTTGAGAGGCTGCCTTAGTTTGAGTGTCTGCCTTAGTTTGAGTGTCTGCCTTAGTTTGAGTGGCTGCCTTAGTTTGAGGGGTTGCCTTAGTTTGAGAGTCTGCCTTAGTTTGAGAGTCTGCCTTAGTTTGAGAGTCTGCCTTAGTTTGAGCGGCTGCCTTAGTTTGACAGGCTGCCTTAGTTTGACAAGCTGCCTTAGTTTGAGAGGCTGCCTGAGTTTGAGGGGCTGCCTTTGGTTGAGGCGCTCCCTTAGTTTGTAGGGCTGCCTTACTTTAAAGGGCAGCGTCAGTTTGAGGGGCTGCCTTAGTTTGAGGGGTTGGCTTAGTTTGAGGGGCTGCTTTTGATTGAGTGGCTGCATTAGTTTGAGAGTCTGCCTTTGATTGAGTGGCTGCATTAGTTTGAGGGAATGCCTTAGTTTGAGGTGTTGGCTTTGTTTGAAGGGCTGCCTGAGATTGAGTGGCTGCATTAGTTTGAGAATCTGCCTTAATATGAGGGGATGCCTTAGTTTGATGGGCTGGCTTAGTTAGAAGGGCTGCCTTAGTTTGAGGGGCTGCCTTTGGTTGAGGCGCTCCCTTAGTTTGAGGGGCTGCCTTCGATTGAGGGGCTGCATTAGTTTGAGAGTCTGCCTTAGTTTGAGGGGCTGCCTTAGTTTTGGGGCTGCCTTTGATTGAGTGGCTGCATTAGTTTGAGGGTCTGCATTAGTTTGAGGGGATTCCTTAGTTTGAGTGGTTGGTTTAGTTCGAGGGGCTGCCTTAGTATGAGGGGCTGCATTAGTTTGAGGGGTTGCCTTAGAATGAGGGGCTGCCTTCGATTGAGGGGCTGCATTAGTTTGAGAGTCTGCCTTAGTTTGAGGGGCTGGCTTAGTTAGAGGGGCTGCCTTAGTTTGAGGGGCTGCCTTTGGTTGAGGCGCTCCCTTAGTTTGAGGGGCTGCCTTCGATTGAGGGGCTGCATTAGTTTGAGAGTCTGCCTTAGTTTGAGGGGCTGCCTTAGTTTTGGGGCTGCCTTTGATTGAGTGGCTGCATTAGTTTGAGGGTCTGCATTAGTTTGAGGGGATTCCTTAGTTTGAGTGGTTGGTTTAGTTCGAGGGGCTGCCTTAGTATGAGGGGCTGCATTATTTTGAGGGGCTGCATTAGTTTGAGGGGCTGCATTAGATTGAGGGTCTGCATTAGTTTGAGGGGCTGCATTATTTTGAGGGGCTGCCTTAGTTTGAGGGGTTGGCTTAATTTGAGGGGCTGCCTTAGATTGAGTGGCTGCATTAGTTTGAGAGTCTGCCTTAGTTTGAGGGGTTGGGTTAGTTAGAGGGGTTGGGTTAGTTAGAGGGGCTGCCTTAGTTTGAGGGGCTGCCTTAGTTTGAGGGGCTGCCTTAGTTTGAGTGGCTGCCTCAGTTTGAGGGGCTGCATTAGTTTGAGTGGTTGCATTAGAATGAGGGGCTGCCTTAGATTGAGGGGCTGCATTACTTTGAGGGAGTGCCTTATTTTGAGAGGCTGCCTTACTTTGAGGGGCTGCCTTAGTTTGAGCGGCTGCCTTAATTTGAGAGGCTGCCTTAGTTTGAGCGGCTGACTTAGTTTGAGCGGCTGCCTTAGTTTGAGAGTCTGCATTAGTTTGAGCGGCTGCCTTAGTTTGAGGGGCTGCCTTATTTTGAGAGTCTGCCTTAGTTTGAGCGGCTGCCTTAGTTTGAGGGTCTGCCTTACTTTTAGTGGCTGCATTAGTTTGAGGGGCTGCCTTAATTTGAGCGGCTGCATTAGTTTGAGGGGCTGCTTTTATTTGAGGCGCTCCCTTAGTTTGAGGGTCTGCCTTAGTTTGAGAGTCTGCCTTAGTTTGAGCGGTTGCCTTAGTTTGAGGGTCTGCCTTACTTTTAGAGGCTGCCTTAGTTTGAGCGGCTGCGTTAGTTTGAGAGGCTGCCTGAGTTTGAGGGGCTGCCTTAGTTTGAGCGGCTGCATTAGTTTGAGAGTCTGGCTTTGATTGAGTGGCTGCATTAGTTTGAGGGGCTGCCTTAGTTTGAGGGGCTGACGTAGTTTGAGGGGCTGCCTTAGTTTGAGGGGCTGACGTAGTTTGAGGGGCTGCATTTGATTGATGGGCTGCCTTAGATTGAGGTGCTGCATTAGTTTGAGGGGCTGCCTTAGTTTGAGGGGCTGCCTTAGTTTGAGGGGCTGCCTCAGATTGAGGGGCTGCATTAGTTTTAGCGGCTGCCTTAGTTTGAGCGGCTGCCTTAATTTGAGAGGCTGCCTGAGTTTGAGCGGCTGCCTTAGTTTGAGCGGCTGCCTTAGTTTGAGAGTCTGCATTAGTTTGAGCGGCTGCCTTAGTTTGAGGGGCTGCCTTAGATTGAGAGTCTGCCTTAGTTTGACCGGCTGCCTTAGTTTGAGGGTCTGCCTTACTTTTAGAGGCTGCCTTAGTTTGAGGGGCTGCCTTAATTTGAGCGGCTGCGTTAGTTTGAGGGGCTGCCTTTGGTTGAGGCGCTGCATTAGTTTGAGAGTCTGCCTTTGATTGAGTGGCTGCATTAGTTTGAGGTGCTGCATTAGATTGAGGGTCTGCATTAGTTTGAGGGTCTGCATTATTTTGAGGGGCTGCCTCAGTTTGAGGGGCTGCCTTAGTTTGAGGGGTTAGCTTAGTTTGAGGGGCTGCCTTAGATTGAGTGGCTGCATTAGTTTGAGAGTCTGCCTTAGTTTGAGGGGATGCCTTAGTTTGAGGGGTTGGCTTAGTTAGAGGGGCTGCCTTAGTTTGAGGGGCTGCATTAGTTTGAGGGGTTGCATTAGAATGAGGGGCTGCCTTAGATTGAGGGGCTGCATTAGTTTGAGGGAGTGCCTTAGTTTGAGAGGCTGCCTTACTTTGAGGGGCTGCCTTAGTTTGAGCGGCTGCCTTAATTTGAGAGGCTGCCTTAGTTTGAGCGTCTGGCTTAGTTTGAGCGGCTGCCTCAGTTTGAGAGTGTGCATTAGTTTGAGCGGCTGCCTTAGTTTGAGGGGCTGCCTTAGTTTGAGAGTCTTCCTTAGTTTGAGCGGCTGCCTTAGTTTGAGGGTGTGCCTTACTTATAGAGGCTTCCTTAGTTTGAGGGGCTGCCTTAATTTGAGCGGCTGCATTAGTTTGAGGGGCTGCCTTTGGTTGAGGCGCTCCCTTAGTTTGAGAGTCTGCCTCAGTTTGAGCGGCTGCCTTAGTTTGAGCGGCTGCCTTAGTTTGAGGGTCTGACTTACTTTTTGAGGCTGCCTTAGCTTGAGGGGCTGCCTTAATTTGAGCGGCTGCATTAGTTTGAGGGGCTGCCTTTGGTTGAGGCTCTCCCTTAGCTTGAGGGTCTGCCTTACTTTGACAGGCTGCCTTAGTTTCAGCGGCTGCGTTAGTTTGAGAGGCTGCCTGAGTTTGAGGGGCTGCCTTAGTTTGAGCGCTGCATTAGTTTGAGAGTCTGCCTTTGATTGAGTGGCTGCATTAGTTTGAGGGGCTGCCTTAGTATGAGGGGCTGACGTAGTTTGAGGGGCTGCCTTAGTTTGAGGGGATGCCTTAGATTGAGGGGCTGCAATATTTTGAGCGGCTGCCTTAGTTTGAGTGGCTGCCTTAGTTTGAGGGGCTGCCTCAGATTGAGGGGCTGCCTCAGATTGAGCGGCTGACTTAGTTTGAGAGGCTGCCTTAGTTTGAGAGTCTGCCTTAGTTTGAGTGGCTGCCTTAGTTTGAGGGGTTGCCTTAGTTTGAGAGTCTGCCTTAGTTTGAGAGTATGCCTTAGTTTGAGCGGCTGCCTTAGTTTGACAGGCTGCCTTAGTTTGACAAGCTGCCTTAGTTTGAGAGGCTGCCTGAGTTTGAGGGGCTGCCTTAGTTTGAGGGGCTGCCTTTGGTTGAAGCGCTCCCTTAGTTTGTAGGGCTGCCTTACTTTAAGGGGCAGCGTCAGTTTGAGGGGCTGCCTTAGTTTGAGGGGTTGGCTTAGTTTGAGGGGCTGCTTTTGATTGAGTGGCTGCATTAGTTTGAGAGTCTGCCTTTGATTGAGTGGCTGCATTAGTTTGAGGGGATTCCTTAGTTTGAGGGGTTGGCTTTGTTTGAGGGGCTGCCTGAGATTGAGGGGCTGCAATATTTTGAGCGGCTGCCTTAGTTTGAGTGGCAGCCTTAGTTTGAGGGGCTGCCTCAGATTGAGGGGCTGCCTCAGATTGAGCGGCTGACTTAGTTTGAGAGGCTGCCTTAGTTTGAGTGTCTGCCTTAGTTTGAGTGTCTGCCTTAGTTTGAGTGGCTGCCTTAGTTTGAGGGGTTGCCTTAGTTTGAGAGTCTGCCTTAGTTTGAGAGTCTGCCTTAGTTTGAGAGTCTGCCTTAGTTTGAGCGGCTGCCTTAGTTTGACAGGCTGCCTTAGTTTGACAAGCTGCCTTAGTTTGAGAGGCTGCCTGAGTTTGAGGGGCTGCCTTTGGTTGAGGCGCTCCCTTAGTTTGTAGGGCTGCCTTACTTTAAAGGGCAGCGTCAGTTTGAGGGGCTGCCTTAGTTTGAGGGGTTGGCTTAGTTTGAGGGGCTGCTTTTGATTGAGTGGCTGCATTAGTTTGAGAGTCTGCCTTTGATTGAGTGGCTGCATTAGTTTGAGGGAATGCCTTAGTTTGAGGTGTTGGCTTTGTTTGAAGGGCTGCCTGAGATTGAGTGGCTGCATTAGTTTGAGAATCTGCCTTAATATGAGGGGATGCCTTAGTTTGATGGGCTGGCTTAGTTAGAAGGGCTGCCTTAGTTTGAGGGGCTGCCTTTGGTTGAGGCGCTCCCTTAGTTTGAGGGGCTGCCTTCGATTGAGGGGCTGCATTAGTTTGAGAGTCTGCCTTAGTTTGAGGGGCTGCCTTAGTTTTGGGGCTGCCTTTGATTGAGTGGCTGCATTAGTTTGAGGGTCTGCATTAGTTTGAGGGGATTCCTTAGTTTGAGTGGTTGGTTTAGTTCGAGGGGCTGCCTTAGTATGAGGGGCTGCATTAGTTTGAGGGGTTGCCTTAGAATGAGGGGCTGCCTTCGATTGAGGGGCTGCATTAGTTTGAGAGTCTGCCTTAGTTTGAGGGGCTGGCTTAGTTAGAGGGGCTGCCTTAGTTTGAGGGGCTGCCTTTGGTTGAGGCGCTCCCTTAGTTTGAGGGGCTGCCTTCGATTGAGGGGCTGCATTAGTTTGAGAGTCTGCCTTAGTTTGAGGGGCTGCCTTAGTTTTGGGGCTGCCTTTGATTGAGTGGCTGCATTAGTTTGAGGGTCTGCATTAGTTTGAGGGGATTCCTTAGTTTGAGTGGTTGGTTTAGTTCGAGGGGCTGCCTTAGTATGAGGGGCTGCATTATTTTGAGGGGCTGCATTAGTTTGAGGGGCTGCATTAGATTGAGGGTCTGCATTAGTTTGAGGGGCTGCATTATTTTGAGGGGCTGCCTTAGTTTGAGGGGTTGGCTTAATTTGAGGGGCTGCCTTAGATTGAGTGGCTGCATTAGTTTGAGAGTCTGCCTTAGTTTGAGGGGTTGGGTTAGTTAGAGGGGTTGGGTTAGTTAGAGGGGCTGCCTTAGTTTGAGGGGCTGCCTTAGTTTGAGGGGCTGCCTTAGTTTGAGTGGCTGCCTCAGTTTGAGGGGCTGCATTAGTTTGAGTGGTTGCATTAGAATGAGGGGCTGCCTTAGACTGAGGGGCTGCATTACTTTGAGGGAGTGCCTTATTTTGAGAGGCTGCCTTACTTTGAGGGGCTGCCTTAGTTTGAGCGGCTGCCTTAATTTGAGAGGCTGCCTTAGTTTGAGCGGCTGACTTAGTTTGAGCGGCTGCCTTAGTTTGAGAGTCTGCATTAGTTTGAGCGGCTGCCTTAGTTTGAGGGGCTGCCTTATTTTGAGAGTCTGCCTTAGTTTGAGCGGCTGCCTTAGTTTGAGGGTCTGCCTTACTTTTAGTGGCTGCATTAGTTTGAGGGGCTGCCTTAATTTGAGCGGCTGCATTAGTTTGAGGGGCTGCTTTTATTTGAGGCGCTCCCTTAGTTTGAGGGTCTGCCTTAGTTTGAGAGTCTGCCTTAGTTTGAGCGGTTGCCTTAGTTTGAGGGTCTGCCTTACTTTTAGAGGCTGCCTTAGTTTGAGGGGCTGACTTAATTTGAGTGGCTGCATTAGTTTGAGGGGCTGCCTTTGGTTGAGGCGCTCCCTTAGTTTGAGGGTCTGCCTTACTTTGACAGGCTGCCTTATTTTGAGCGGCTGTGTTAGTTTGAGAGGCTGCCTGGGTTTGAGGGGCTGCCTTACTTTGAGCGGCTGCATTAGTTTGAGAGTCTGCCTTTGATTGAGTGGCTGCATTAGTTTGAGGGGCTGACTTAGTTTGAGGGGCTGACGTAGTTTGAGGGGCTGCATTTGTTTGATGGGCTGCCTTAGATTGAGGGGTGCATTAGTTTGATGGGATGCTTTATTTTGAGCGGCTGCCTTAGTTGAGGGGCTGCCTCAGATTGAGGGGCTGCATTAGTTTGAGCGGCTGCCTTAGTTTGAGGGGCTGCCATAGTTTGAGGGGCTGCCTTGGATTGAGCGCGTGACTTAGTTTGAGAGGCTGCCTTAGTTTGAGAGTCTGCCTTAGTTTAAGCGGCTGCCTTAGTTTGAGGGGTTGCCTTAGTTTGAGAGTCTGCCTTAGTTTGAGCGGCTGCCTTAGTTTGACAGGCTGCCTTAGTTTCAGCGGCTGCCTTAGTTTGAGAGGCTGCCTGAGTTTGAGGGGCTGCCTTAGTTTGAGCGGCTGCATTAGTTTGAGGGGCTGCCTTTGGTTGAGGCGCTCCCTTAGTTTGTAGGGCTGCCTTACTTTAAGGGGCAGCGTCAGTTTGAGAATCTGCCTTAGTTTGAGGGGCTGCCTTAGTTTGAGGGGCTGCCTTAGTTTGAGCGGCTGCCGTAGTTTAAGGGGCTGCCTTATTTTAAGCGGCTGCCTTGGTTTGACGGGCTGCATTAGTTTGAGGGGCTGTCTTAGATTGAGGGGCTGCCTTAGATTGAGGGGCTGCATTAGTTTGAGAGTCTGCCTTAGTTTGAGGGGATGCCTTAGTTTTATGGGTTGGCTTCGTTAGAGGGGCTGCCTTAGTTTGAGGGGCTGCCTTTGGTTGAGGCGCTCCCTTAGTTTGAGGGGCTGCCTTACTTTAAGGGGCTGTATTAGTTTGAGAGTCTGCCTTAGTTTGAGGGGCTGCCTTAGTTTGAGTGGTTGGCTGAGTTTGAGGGTCTGGCTTTGATTGAGTGGCTGCATTAGTTTGAGAGCTTGCCTTTGATTGAGTGGCTGCATTAGTTTGAGTGGCTTCATTAGATTGAGGGACTGCATTTGTTTGAGGGGCTGCATTATTATGAGGGGCTGCCTTAGATTGAGGGGCTGCATTAGTTTGAGAGTCTGCCTTAGTTTGAGGGGATTCCTTAGTTCGAGGGGTTGGCTTAGTTAGAAGTGCTGCCTTAGTTTGAGGGGCTGCATTAGTTTGAGGGGTTGCATTAGAATGAGGGGCTGCCTTAGATTGAGGGGCTGCATTAGTTTGAGGGAGTGCCTTAGTTTGTGGGGCTGCCTTACTTTGAGGGGCTGTCTTAGTTTGAGCGGCTGCCTTAATTTGAGAGGCTGCCTGAGTTTGAGCGGCTGCCTTAGTTTGAGTGGCTGCCTTAGTTTGAGAGTCTGCATTAGTTTGAGCGGCTGCCTTAGTTTGAGGGGCTGCCTTAGTTTGAGAGTCTGCCTTTGTTTGAGCGGCTGCCTTAGTTTGAGGGTCTGCCTTACTTTTAGAGGCTGCCTTAGTTTGAGGGGCTGCCTTAATTTGAGCGGCTGCATTAGTTTGAGGGGCTGCCTTTGGTTGAGGCGCTGCATTAGTTTGAGAGTCTGCCTTCGATTGAGTGGCTGCATTAGTTTGAGGGGCTGCATTAGATTGAGGATCTGCATTAGTTTGAGGGGCTGCATTATTTTGAGGGGATGCCTCAGTTTGAGGGGCTGCCTTAGTTTGAGGGGTTGCATTAGTTTGAGAGTCTGCCTTAGTTTGAGGGGCTGCATTAGTTTGAGGGGTTGCATTAGAATGAGGGGCTGCCTTAGATTGAGGGGCTGCATTAGTTTGAGGGAGTGCCTTAGTTTGAGAGGCTGCCTTACTTTGAGGGGCTGCCTTAGTTTGAGCGGCTGCCTTAATTTGAGAGGCTGCCTTAGTTTGAGCGGCTGGCTTAGTTTGAGCGGCTGCCTCAGTTTGAGAGTGTGCATTAGTTTGAGCGGCTGCCTTAGTTTGAGGGGCTGCCTTAGTTTGAGACTCTTCCTTAGTTTGAGCGGCTGCCTTAGTTTGAGGGTCTGCCTTACTTTTAGAGGCTTCCTTAGTTTGAGGGGCTGCCTTAATTTGAGCGGCTGCATTAGTTTGAGGGGCTGTCTTTGGCTGAGGCGCTCCCTTAGTTTGAGAGTCTGCCTTAGTTTGAGAGTCTGCCTTAGTATGAGCGGCTGCCTTAGTTTGAGGGTCTGCCTTACTTTTTGAGGCTGCCTTAGTTTGAGGGACTGCCTTAATTTGAGCGGCTGCATGAGTTTGAGGGGCTGCCTTTGGTTGAGGCGCTCCCTCAGTTTGAGGGTCTGCCTTACTTTGACAGGCTGCCTTAGTTTGAGCGGCTGCATTAGTTTGAGAGGCTGCCTGAGTTTGAGGGGCTGCCTTTTAGTGGCTGCATTAGTTTGAGGGGCTGACTTAGTTTGAGGGGCTGACGTAGTTTGAGGGGCTGCGTTAGTTTGAGAGGCTGCCTGAGTTTGAGGGGCTGCCTTAGTTTGAGCGGCTGCATTAGTTTGAGAGTCTGCCTTTGAGTGGCTGCATTAGTTTGAGGGGCTAACTTAGTTTGAGGGGCTGACGTAGTTTGAGGGGCTGCATTTGTTTGATGGGCTGCCTTAGATTGAGGGGCTGCATTAGTTTGAGGGGCTGCCTTAGTTTGAGGGGCTGCCTTAGTTTGAGGGGCTGCCTCAGATTGAGGGGCTGCATTAGTTTTAGCGGCTGCCTTAGTTTGAGCGGCTGCCTTAATTTGAGAGGCTGCCTGAGTTTGAGCGGCTGCCTTAGTTTGAGCGGCTGCCTTAGTTTGAGAGTCTGCATTAGTTTGAGCGGCTGCCTTAGTTTGAGGGGCTGCCTTAGTTTGAGAGTCTGCCTTAGTTTGACCGGCTGCCTTAGTTTGAGGGTCTGCCTTACTTTTAGAGGCTGCCTTAGTTTGAGGGGCTGCCTTAATTTGAGCGGCTGCGTTAGTTTGAGGGGCTGCCTTTGGTTGAGGCGCTGCATTAGTTTGAGAGTCTGCCTTTGATTGAGTGGCTGCATTAGTTTGAGGTGCTGCATTAGATTGAGGGTCTGCATTAGTTTGAGGGTCTGCATTATTTTAAGGGGCTGCCTCAGTTTGAGGGGCTGACTTAGTTTGAGGGGTTAGCTTAGTTTGAGGGGCTGCCTTAGATTGAGTGGCTGCATTAGTTTGAGAGTCTGCCTTAGTTTGAGGGGATGCCTTAGTTTGAGGGGTTGGCTTAGTTAGAGGGGCTGCCTTAGTTTGAGGGGCTGCATTAGTTTGAGGGGTTGCATTAGAATGAGGGGCTGCCTTAGATTGAGGGGCTGCCTTAGATTGAGGGGCTGCATTAGTTTGAGGGAGTGCTTAGTTTGAGAGGATGCCTTACTTTGAGGGGCTGCCTTAGTTTGAGCGGCTACCTTAATTTGAGAGGCTGCCTTAGTTTGAGCGTCTGGCTTAGTTTGAGCGGCTGCCTCAGTTTGAGAGTGTGCATTAGTTTGAGCGGCTGCCTTAGTTTGAGGGGCTGCCTTAGTTTGAGAGTCTTCCTTAGTTTGAGCGGCTGCCTTAGTTTGAGGGTCTGCCTTACTTACAGAGGCTTCCTTAGTTTGAGGGGCTGCCTTAATTTGAGCGGCTGCATTAGTTTGAGGGGCTGCCTTTGGTTGAGGCGCTGCATTAGTTTGAGAGTCTGCCTTTGATTGAGTGGCTGCATTAGTTTGAGGTGCTGCATTAGATTGAGTGTCTGCATTAGTTTGAGTGTCTGCATTATTTTGAGGGGTTGCCTCAGTTTGAGGGGCTGCCTTAGTTTGAGGGGTTAGCTTAGTTTGAGGGGCTGCCTTAGATTGAGTGGCTGCATTAGTTTGAGAGTCTGCCTTAGTTTGAGGGGTTGGCTTAGTTAGAGGGGTTGGCTTAGTTAGAGGGACTGCCTTAGTTTGAGGGGCTGCCTTAGTTTGAGGGGCTGCATTAGTTTGAGTGGTTGCATTAGAATGAGGGGCTGACTTAGATTGAGGGGATGCATTAGTTTGAGGGAGTGCCTTAGTTTGAGAGGCTGCCTTACTTTGAGGGGCTGCCTTAGTTTGAGCGGCTACCTTAATTTGAGAGGCTGCCTTAGTTTGAGCGTCTGGCTTAGTTTGAGCGGCTGCCTCAGTTTGAGAGTGTGCATTAGTTTGAGCGGCTGCCTTAGTTTGAGGGGCTGCCTTAGTTTGAGAGTCTTCCTTAGTTTGAGCGGCTGCCTTAGTTTGAGGGTCTGCCTTACTTACAGAGGCTTCCTTAGTTTGAGGGGCTGCCTTAATTTGAGCGGCTGCATTAGTTTGAGGGGCTGCCTTTGGTTGAGGCGCTGCATTAGTTTGAGAGTCTGCCTTTGATTGAGTGGCTGCATTAGTTTGAGGTGCTGCATTAGATTGAGTGTCTGCATTAGTTTGAGTGTCTGCATTATTTTGAGGGGTTGCCTCAGTTTGAGGGGCTGCCTTAGTTTGAGGGGTTAGCTTAGTTTGAGGGGCTGCCTTAGATTGAGTGGCTGCATTAGTTTGAGAGTCTGCCTTAGTTTGAGGGGTTGGCTTAGTTAGAGGGGTTGGCTTAGTTAGAGGGACTGCCTTAGTTTGAGGGGCTGCCTTAGTTTGAGGGGCTGCATTAGTTTGAGTGGTTGCATTAGAATGAGGGGCTGACTTAGATTGAGGGGATGCATTAGTTTGAGGGAGTGCCTTAGTTTGAGAGGCTGCCTTACTTTGAGGGGCTGCCTTAGTTTGAGCGGCTACCTTAATTTGAGAGGCTGCCTTAGTTTGAGCGTCTGGCTTAGTTTGAGCGGCTGCCTCAGTTTGAGAGTGTGCATTAGTTTGAGCGGCTGCCTTAGTTTGAGGGGCTGCCTTAGTTTGAGAGTCTTCCTTAGTTTGAGCGGCTGCCTTAGTTTGAGGGTCTGCCTTACTTACAGAGGCTTCCTTAGTTTGAGGGGCTGCCTTACTTATAGAGGCTTCCTTAGTTTGAAGGGCTGCCTTAATTTGAGCGGCTGCATTAGTTTGAGGGGCTGCCTTTGGTTGAGGCGCTCCATTAGTTTGAGAGTCTGCCTCAGTTTGAGAGACAGCCTTAGTTTGAGCGGCTGCCTTAGTTTGAGGGTCTGCCTTACATTTTGAGGCTGCCTTAGCTTGAGGGGCTGCCTTAATTTGAGCGGCTGCATTAGTTTGAGGGGCTGCCTTTGGTTGAGGCGCTCCCTTAGTTTGAGGGTCTGCCTTACTTTGACAGACTGCCTTAGTTTCAGCGGCTGCGTTAGTTTGAGAGGCTGCCTGAGTTTGAGGGGCTGCCTTAGTTTGAGCGGCTGCATTAGTTTGAGAGTCTGCCTTTGATTGAGTGGCTGCATTAGTTTGAGGGGCTGCCTAAGTTTGAGGGGCTGCCTTAGTTTGAGGGGCTGACGTAGTTTGAGGGGCTGCCTTAGTTTGAGGGGCTGCCTTAGTTTGAGGGGCTGCCTTAGATTGAGGGGCTGCAATAGTTTGAGCGGCTGCCTTAGTTTGAGTGGCTGCCTTAGTTTGAGGGGCTGCCTCAGATTGAGCGGCTGACTTAGTTTGAGAGGCTGCCTGAGTTTGAGAGTCTGCCTTAGTTTGAGTGGCTGCCTTAGTTTGAGGTGTTGCCTTAGTTTGAGAGTCTGCCTTAGTTTGAGCGGCTGCCTTAGTTTGACAGGCTGCCTTAGTTTGACAAGCTGCCTTAGTTTGAGAGGCTGCCTGAGTTTGAGGGGCTGCTTTAGTTTGAGCGGCTGCATTAGTTTGAGGGGCTGCCTTTGGTTGAGGCGCTCCCTTAGTTTGTAGGGCTGCCTTACTTTAAGGGGCAGCGTCAGTTTGAGAGTCTGCCTTAGTTTGAGGGGCTGCCTTAGTTTGAGGGGTTGGCTTAGTTTGAGGGGCTGCTTTTGATTGAGTGGCTGCATTAGTTTGAGAGACTGCCTTTGATTGAGTGGCTGCATTAGTTTGAGGGGATGCCTTAGTTTGAGGGGTTGGCTTTGTTTGAGGGGCTGCCTGAGATTGAGTGGCTGCATTAGTTTGAGAAACTGCCTTAATATGAGGGGATGACTTCGTTTGTTTGTCTGGCTTAGTTAGAGGGGCTGCATTAGTTTGAGGGGCTGCCTTTGGTTGAGGCGCTCCCTTAGTTTGTAGGGCTGCCTTACTTTAAGGGGCAGCGTCAGTTTGAGAGTCTGCCTTAGTTTGAGGGGCTGCCTTAGTTTGAGGGGTTGGCTTAGTTTGAGGGGCTGCTTTTGATTGAGTGGCTGCATTAGTTTGAGAGACTGCCTTTGATTGAGTGGCTGCATTAGTTTGAGGGGATGCCTTAGTTTGAGGGGTTGGCTTTGTTTGAGGGGCTGCCTGAGATTGAGTGGCTGCATTAGTTTGAGAAACTGCCTTAATATGAGGGGATGACTTCGTTTGTTTGTCTGGCTTAGTTAGAGGGGCTGCCTTACTTTGAGGGGCTGCCTTAGTTTGAGCGGCTGCCTTAATTTGAGAGGCTGCCTTAGTTTGAGCGGCTGGCTTAGTTTGAGCGGCTGCCTCAGTTTGAGAGTGTGCATTAGTTTGAGCGGCTGCCTTAGTTTGAGGGGCTGCCTTAGTTTGAGACTCTTCCTTAGTTTGAGCGGCTGCCTTAGTTTGAGGGTCTGCCTTACTTTTAGAGGCTTCCTTAGTTTGAGGGGCTGCCTTAATTTGAGCGGCTGCATTAGTTTGAGGGGCTGCCTTTGGCTGAGGCGCTCCCTTAGTTTGAGAGTCTGCCTTAGTTTGAGAGTCTGCCTTAGTATGAGCGGCTGCCTTAGTTTGAGGGTCTGCCTTACTTTTTGAGGCTGCCTTAGTTTGAGGGACTGCCTTAATTTGAGCGGCTGCATGAGTTTGAGGGGCTGCCTTTGGTTGAGGCGCTCCCTCAGTTTGAGGGTCTGCCTTACTTTGACAGGCTGCCTTAGTTTGAGCGGCTGCATTAGTTTGAGAGGCTGCCTGAGTTTGAGGGGCTGCCTTTGAGTGGCTGCATTAGTTTGAGGGGCTGACTTAGTTTGAGGGGCTGACGTAGTTTGAGGGGCTGCGTTAGTTTGAGAGGCTGCCTGAGTTTGAGGGGCTGCCTTAGTTTGAGCGGCTGCATTAGTTTGAGAGTCTGCCTTTGAGTGGCTGCATTAGTTTGAGGGGCTGACTTAGTTTGAGGGGCTGACGTAGTTTGAGGGGCTGCATTTGTTTGATGGGCTGCCTTAGATTGAGGGGCTGCATTAGTTTGAGGGGCTGCCTTAGTTTGAGGGGCTGCCTTAGTTTGAGGGGCTGCCTCAGATTGAGGGGCTGCATTAGTTTTAGCGGCTGCCTTAGTTTGAGCGGCTGCCTTAATTTGAGAGGCTGCCTGAGTTTGAGCGGCTGCCTTAGTTTGAGCGGCTGCCTTAGTTTGAGAGTCTGCATTAGTTTGAGCGGCTGCCTTAGTTTGAGGGGCTGCCTTAGTTTGAGAGTCTGCCTTAGTTTGACCGGCTGCCTTAGTTTGAGGGTCTGCCTTACTTTTAGAGGCTGCCTTAGTTTGAGGGGCTGCCTTAATTTGAGCGGCTGCGTTAGTTTGAGGGGCTGCCTTTGGTTGAGGCGCTGCATTAGTTTGAGAGTCTGCCTTTGATTGAGTGGCTGCATTAGTTTGAGGTGCTGCATTAGATTGAGGGTCTGCATTAGTTTGAGGGTCTGCATTATTTTAAGGGGCTGCCTCAGTTTGAGGGGCTGACTTAGTTTGAGGGGTTAGCTTAGTTTGAGGGGCTGCCTTAGATTGAGTGGCTGCCTTAGTTTGAGAGTCTGCCTTAGTTTGAGGGGATGCCTTAGTTTGAGGGGTTGGCTTAGTTAGAGGGGCTGCCTTAGTTTGAGGGGCTGCATTAGTTTGAGGGGTTGCATTAGAATGAGGGGCTGCCTTAGATTGAGGGGCTGCCTTAGATTGAGGGGCTGCATTAGTTTGAGGGAGTGCTTAGTTTGAGAGGATGCCTTACTTTGAGGGGCTGCCTTAGTTTGAGCGGCTACCTTAATTTGAGAGGCTGCCTTAGTTTGAGCGTCTGGCTTAGTTTGAGCGGCTGCCTCAGTTTGAGAGTGTGCATTAGTTTGAGCGGCTGCCTTAGTTTGAGGGGCTGCCTTAGTTTGAGAGTCTTCCTTAGTTTGAGCGGCTGCCTTAGTTTGAGGGTATGCCTTACTTACAGAGGCTTCCTTAGTTTGAGGGGCTGCCTTAATTTGAGCGGCTGCATTAGTTTGAGGGGCTGCCTTTGGTTGAGGCGCTGCATTAGTTTGAGAGTCTGCCTTTGATTGAGTGGCTGCATTAGTTTGAGGTGCTGCATTAGATTGAGTGTCTGCATTAGTTTGAGTGTCTGCATTATTTTGAGGGGTTGCCTCAGTTTGAGGGGCTGCCTTAGTTTGAGGGGTTAGCTTAGTTTGAGGGGCTGCCTTAGATTGAGTGGCTGCATTAGTTTGAGAGTCTGCCTTAGTTTGAGGGGTTGGCTTAGTTAGAGGGGTTGGCTTAGTTAGAGGGACTGCCTTAGTTTGAGGGGCTGCCTTAGTTTGAGGGGCTGCATTAGTTTGAGTGGTTGCATTAGAATGAGGGGCTGACTTAGATTGAGGGGATGCATTAGTTTGAGGGAGTGCCTTAGTTTGAGAGGCTGCCTTACTTTGAGGGGCTGCCTTAGTTTGAGCGGCTACCTTAATTTGAGAGGCTGCCTTAGTTTGAGCGTCTGGCTTAGTTTGAGCGGCTGCCTCAGTTTGAGAGTGTGCATTAGTTTGAGCGGCTGCCTTAGTTTGAGGGGCTGCCTTAGTTTGAGAGTCTTCCTTAGTTTGAGCGGCTGCCTTAGTTTGAGGGTCTGCCTTACTTACAGAGGCTTCCTTAGTTTGAGGGGCTGCCTTAATTTGAGCGGCTGCATTAGTTTGAGGGGCTGCCTTTGGTTGAGGCGCTGCATTAGTTTGAGAGTCTGCCTTTGATTGAGTGGCTGCATTAGTTTGAGGTGCTGCATTAGATTGAGTGTCTGCATTAGTTTGAGTGTCTGCATTATTTTGAGGGGCTGCCTCAGTTTGACGGGCTGCCTTAGTTTGAGGGGTTAGCTTAGTTTGAGGGGCTGCCTTAGATTGAGTGGCTGCATTAGTTTGAGAGTCTGCCTTAGTTTGAGGGGTTGGCTTAGTTAGAGGGGTTGGCTTAGTTAGAGGGACTGCCTTAGTTTGAGGGGCTGCCTTAGTTTGAGGGGCTGCATTAGTTTGAGTGGTTGCATTAGAATGAGGGGCTGACTTAGATTGAGGGGATGCATTAGTTTGAGGGAGTGCCTTAGTTTGAGAGGCTGCCTTACTTTGAGGGGCTGCATTAGTTTGAGCGGCTGCCTTAATTTGAGAGGCTGCCTTAGTTTGAGCGTCTGGCTTAGTTTGAGCGGCTGCCTCAGTTTGTGAGTGTTCATTAGTTTGAGCGGCTGCCTTAGTTTGAGGGGCTGCCTTACTTTGAGAGTCTTCCTTAGTTTGAGCGGCTGCCTTAGTTTGAGGGTCTGCCTTACTTATAGAGGCTTCCTTAGTTTGAAGGGCTGCCTTAATTTGAGCGGCTGCATTAGTTTGAGGGGCTGCCTTTGGTTGAGGCGCTCCATTAGTTTGAGAGTCTGCCTCAGTTTGAGAGACAGCCTTAGTTTGAGCGGCTGCCTTAGTTTGAGGGTCTGCCTTACATTTTGAGGCTGCCTTAGCTTGAGGGGCTGCCTTAATTTGAGCGGCTGCATTAGTTTGAGGGGCTGCCTTTGGTTGAGGCGCTCCCTTAGTTTGAGGGTCTGCCTTACTTTGACAGACTGCCTTAGTTTCAGCGGCTGCGTTAGTTTGAGAGGCTGCCTGAGTTTGAGGGGCTGCCTTAGTTTGAGCGGCTGCATTAGTTTGAGAGTCTGCCTTTGATTGAGTGGCTGCATTAGTTTGAGGGGCTGCCTAAGTTTGAGGGGCTGCCTTAGTTTGAGGGGCTGACGTAGTTTGAGGGGCTGCCTTAGTTTGAGGGGCTGCCTTAGTTTGAGGGGCTGCCTTAGATTGAGGGGCTGCAATAGTTTGAGCGGCTGCCTTAGTTTGAGTGGCTGCCTTAGTTTGAGGGGCTGCCTCAGATTGAGCGGCTGACTTAGTTTGAGAGGCTGCCTGAGTTTGAGAGTCTGCCTTAGTTTGACTGGCTGCCTTAGTTTGAGGTGTTGCCTTAGTTTGAGAGTCTGCCTTAGTTTGAGCGGCTGCCTTAGTTTGACAGGCTGCCTTAGTTTGACAAGCTGCCTTAGTTTGAGAGGCTGCCTGAGTTTGAGGGGCTGCTTTAGTTTGAGCGGCTGCATTAGTTTGAGGGGCTGCCTTTGGTTGAGGCGCTCCCTTAGTTTGTAGGGCTGCCTTACTTTAAGGGGCAGCGTCAGTTTGAGAGTCTGCCTTAGTTTGAGGGGCTGCCTTAGTTTGAGGGGTTGGCTTAGTTTGAGGGGCTGCTTTTGATTGAGTGGCTGCATTAGTTTGAGAGACTGCCTTTGATTGAGTGGCTGCATTAGTTTGAGGGGATGCCTTAGTTTGAGGGGTTGGCTTTGTTTGAGGGGCTGCCTGAGATTGAGTGGCTGCATTAGTTTGAGAAACTGCCTTAATATGAGGGGATGACTTCGTTTGTTTGTCTGGCTTAGTTAGAGGGGCTGCCTTAGTTTGAGGGGCTGCCTTTGGTTGAGGCGCTCCCTTAGTTTGAGGGGCTGCCTTCGATTGAGGGGCTGCATTATTTTGAGTGTCTGCCTTAGTTTGAGGGGCTGCCTTAGTTTTGGGGCTGCCTTTGATTGAGTGGCTGCATTAGTTTGAGGCTCTGCATTAGTTTGAGGGGATTCCTTAGTTTGAATGGTTGGCTTAGTTAGAGGGGCTTCCTTAGTATGAGGGGTTGCATTAGTTTGAGGGGTTGCATTAGAATGAGGGGCTGCCTTCGATTGAGGGGCTGCATTAGTTTGAGAGTCTGCCTTAGTTTGAGGGGCTGCCTTAGCTTGAGGGGTTGGCTGAGTTTGAGGGGCTGTCTGTGATTGAGTGGCTGCATTAGTTTGAGAGTCTGCCTTTGATAGAGTGGCTGCATTAGATTGAGGGGCTGCATTAGATTGAGGGTCTGCATTAGTTTGAGGGGCTGCATTATTTTGAGGGGCTGCCTTAGTTTGAGGGGTTGGCTTAATTTGAGGGGCTGCCTTAGATTGAGTGGCTGCATTAGTTTGAGAGTCTGCCTTAGTTTGAGGGGATGCCTTCGTTTGAGGGGTTGGCTTAGTTAGAGGGGCTGACTTAGTTTGAGGGGCTGCCTCAGTTTGAGGGGCTGCATTAGTTTGAGGGGTTGCATTAGAATGAGGGGCTGCCTTAGATTGAGGGGCTGCATTACTTTGAGGGAGTGCCTTATTTTGAGAGGCTGCCTTAATTTGAGAGGCTGCCTTAGTTTGAGCGGCTGACTTAGTTTGAGCGGCTGCCTTAGTTTGAGAGTCTGCATTAGTTTGAGCGGCTGCCTTAGTTTGAGGGGCTGCCTTAGTTTGAGAGTCTGCCTTAGTTTGAGCGGCTGCCTTAGTTTGAGGGTCTGCCTTACTTTTAGAGGCTGCATTAGTTTGAGGGGCTGCCTTAATTTGAGCGGCTGCATTAGTTTGAGGGGCTGCTTTTAGTTGAGGCGCTCCCTTAGTTTGAGGGTCTGCCTTAGTTTGAGAGTCTGCCTTAGTTTGAGCGGTTGCCTTAGTTTGAGGATCTGCCTTACTTTTAGAGGCTGCCTTAGTTTGAGGGGCTGACTTAATTTGAGCGGCTGCATTAGTTTGAGGGGCTGCCTTTGGTTGAGGCGCTCCCTTAGTTTGAGGGTCTGCCTTACTTTGACAGGCTGCCTTACTTTGAGCGGCTGTGTTGGTTTGAGAGGCTCCCTGGGTTTGAGGGGCTGCCTTATTTTGAGTGGCTGACGTAGTTTGAGGGGCTGCATTTGTTTGATGGGCTGCCTTAGATTGAGGGGTGCATTCGTTTGATGGGATGCTTTATTTTGAGCGGCTGCCTTAGTTGAGGGGCTGCCTCAGATTGAGGGGCTGCATTAGTTTGAGGGGCTGCCTTAGTTTGAGGGGCTGCCATAGTTTGAGAGGCTGTCTTGGATTGAGCGGCTGACTTAGTTTGAGAGTCTGCCTTAGTTTGAGAGTCTGCCTTAGTTTAAGCGGCTGCCTTAGTTTGAGGGGTTGCCTTAGTTTGAGAGTCTGCCTTAGTTTGAGCGGCTGCCTTAGTTTGACAGGCTGCCTTAGTTTGAGCGGCTGCATTAGTTTGAGGGGCTGCCTTTGGTTGAGGCGCTCCCTTAGTTTGTAGGGCTGCCTTACTTTAAGGGGCAGCGTCAGTTTGAGAGTCTGCCTTAGTTTGAGGGGCTGCCTTAGTTTGAGGGGCTGCCTTTGATTGAGTGACTGCATTAGTTTGAGAGTCTGCCTTTGATTGAGTGGCAGCATTAGTTTGAGGGGCTGCCTTAGATTCAGCGGCTGCATTAGTTTGAAGGGCTGCATTAATTTGAGGGGGTGCATTAGTTTGAGGGGCTGCCTTTGATTGAGGGGCTGCATTAGTTTGAGGGGCTGCATTACTTTGAGTGGCTACATTAGTTTGAGGGGCTGCCTTAGATTGTGGGGCTGCATTAGTTTGAGGGGCTGCATTAGTTTGAGGGGCTGCATTAGTTTGAGGGGCTGCCTTAGATAGAGTTCTGCATTAGTTTGAGGGGCTGCATTAGTTTAAGGGGCAGCCTTAGTTTGATAGGCTGCCTAAGTTTGAGGGGCTGCCTTCGTTTGAGAGTCTGCCATAGTTTGAGGGGCTGCATTAATTTGAGCGGCTGCCTTAGTTTGAGGGGCTGCATTAGTTTGAGCGACTGTCTTAGTTTGAGGGGCTGCCTTAGTTTGAGCGGCTGCCTTAGATTGAGAGGCTGCCTGAGTTTGAGGGGCTGCTTTAGACTGAGGGGCTGCATTAGTTTGAGCGGCTGTCTCAGTTTGAGGGGCTGCCTTAGTTTGAGTGGCTGCCTGAGTTTGAGGGGCTGCCTCAGTTTGAGCGGCTGCCTTAGTTTGAGGGGCTGCCTCAGTTTGAGCGGCTGCCTTGGTTTGAGGGGCTGCATTAGTTTGAGGGGCTGTCTTAGATTAAGGGGCTGCCTTAGATTGAGGGGCTGCATTAGTTTGAGAGTCTGCCTTAGTTTGAGGGGATGCCTTATATTGAGGGGTTGGCTTTGTTTGAGGGGCTGCCTTAGATTGATTCTGCATTAGTTTGAGAGTCTGCCTTAGTATGAGGGGATGCCTTATTTTGATGGGTTGGCTTAGTTAGATGGGCTGCCTTAGTTTGAGGGGCTGCCTTTGGTTGAGGCGCTCCCTTAGTTTGAGGGGCTGCCTAACTTTAAGGGGCTGCATTAGTTTGAGAGTCTGCCTTAGTATGAGGGGCTGCCTTAGTTTGAGTGGTTGGCTGAGATTGAGGGGCTGCCTTTGATTGAGTGGCTGCATTAGTTTGAGAGCTTGCCTTTGATTGAGTGGCTGCATTAGTTTGAGGGGCTGCATTAGATTGAGGGGCTGCATTTGTTTGAGGGGCTGCATTATTTTGAGGGGCTTCCTTAGTTTGAGGGGTTGGCTTAGATTGAGTGGCTGCATTAGTTTGAGAGTCTGCCTTAGTTTGAGGGGATTCCTTAGTTTGAGGGGTTGGCTTAGTTAGAGGGGCTGCCTTAGTTTGGTGGGCTGCATTAGTTTGAGGGGTTGCATTAGAATGAGGAGCTGCCTTAGATTGAGGGGCTGCATTAGTTTGGGAGTCTGCCTTTGAGTGAGTGGCTGCATCAGTTTGAGGTGCTGCATTAGATTGAGGGTCTGCATTAGTTTGAGGGGCCGCATTATTTTGAGGGGCTGCCTTAGTTTGAGGGGCTGCCTTAGTTTGAGGGGTTGGCTTAGTTTGAGGGGCTGCCTTAGATTGAGTGGCTGCATTAATTTGAGAGTCTGCCTTAGTTTGAGGGGATGCCTTAGTTTGAGGGGTTGGCTTAGTTAGAGGGGCTGCCTTAGTTTGAGGGGCTGCATTAGTTTGAGGGGTTGCATTAGAATGAGGGGCTGCTATAGATTGAGGGGCTGCATTAGTTTGAGGGAGTGCCTTAGTTTGAGAGGCTGCCTTACTTTGAGGGGCTGCCTTAGTTTGAGCGGCTGCCTTAATTTGAGAGGCTGCCTTAGTTTGAGCGTCTGGCTTAGTTTGAGCGGCTGCCTCAGTTTGAGAGTGTGCATTAGTTTGAGCGGCTGCCTTAGTTTGAGGGGCTGCCTTAGTTTGAGAGTCTTCCTTAGTTTGAGCGGCTGCCTTAGTTTGAGGGTCTGCCTTACTTATAGAGGCTTCCTTAGTTTGAGGGGCTGCCTTAATTTGAGCGGCTGCATTAGTTTGAGGGGCTGCCTTTGGTTGAGGCGCTGCATTAGTTTGAGAGTCTGCCTTTGATTGAGTGGCTGCATTAGTTTGAGGTGCTGCATTAGATTGAGTGTCTGCATTAGTTTGAGGGTCTGCATTATTTTGAGGGGCTGCCTCAGTTTGAGGGGCTGCCTTAGTTTGAGGTGTTAGCTTAGTTTGAGGGGCTGCCTTAGATTGAGTGGCTGCATTAGTTTGAGAGTCTGCCTTAGTTTGAGGGGTTGGCTTAGTTAGAGGGGTTGGCTTAGTTAGAGGGGCTGCCTTAGTTTGAGGGGCTGCCTTAGTTTGAGGGGCTGCATTAGTTTGAGTGGTTGCATTAGAATGAGGGGCTGACTTAGATTGAGGGGCTGCATTAGTTTGAGGGAGTGCCTTAGTTTGAGAGGCTGCCTTACTTTGAGGGGCTGCATTAGTTTGAGCGGCTGCCTTAATTTGAGAGGCTGCCTTAGTTTGAGCGTCTGGCTTAGTTTGAGCGGCTGCCTCAGTTTGTGAGTGTGCATTAGTTTGAGCGGCTGCCTTAGTTTGAGGGGCTGCCTTAGTTTGAGAGTCTTCCTTAGTTTGAGCGGCTGCCTTAGTTTGAGGGTCTGCGTTACTTATAGAGGCTTCCTTAGTTTGAGGGGCTGCCTTAATTTGAGCGGCTGCATTAGTTTGAGGGGCTGCCTTTGGTTGAGGCGCTCCATTAGTTTGAGAGTCTGCCTCAGTTTGAGAGACTGCCTTAGTTTGAGCGGCTGCCTTAGTTTGAGGGTCTGCCTTACTTTTTGAGGCTGCCTTAGCTTGAGGGGCTGCCTTAATTTGAGCGGCTGCATTAGTTTGAGGGGCTGCCTTTGGTTGAGGCGCTCCCTTAGTTTGAGGGTCTGCCTTACTTTGACAGGCTGCCTTAGTTTCAGCGGCTGCGTTAGTTTGAGAGGCTGCCTGAGTTTGAGGGGCTGCCTTAGTTTGAGCGGCTGCATTAGTTTGAGAGTCTGCCTTTGATTGAGTGGCTGCATTAGTTTGAGGGGCTGCCTAAGTTTGAGGGGCTGCCTTAGTTTGAGGGGCTGACGTAGTTTGAGGGGCTGCCTTAGTTTGAGGGGCTGCCTTAGTTTGAGGGGCTGCCTTAGTTTGAGGGGCTGCCTTAGATTGAGGGGCTGCAATAGTTTGAGCGGCTGCCTTAGTTTGAGTGGCTGCCTTAGTTTGAGGGGCTGCCTCAGATTGAGCGGCTGACTTAGTTTGAGAGGCTGCCTGAGTTTGAGAGTCTGCCTTAGTTTGAGTGGCTGCCTTAGTTTGAGGTGTTGCCTTAGTTTGAGAGTCTGCCTTAGTTTGAGCGGCTGCCTTAGTTTGACAGGCTGCCTTAGTTTGACAAGCTGCCTTAGTTTGAGAGGCTGCCTGAGTTTGAGGGGCTGCCTTAGTTTGAGCGGCTGCATTAGTTTGAGGGGCTGCCTTTGGTTGAGGCGCTCCCTTAGTTTGTAGGGCTGCCTTACTTTAAGGGGCAGCGTCAGTTTGAGAGTCTGCCTTAGTTTGAGGGGCTGCCTTAGTTTGAGGGGTTGGCTTAGTTTGAGGGGCTGCTTTTGATTGAGTGGCTGCATTAGTTTGAGAGACTGCCTTTGATTGAGTGGCTGCATTAGTTTGAGGGGATGCCTTAGTTTGAGGGGTTGGCTTTGTTTGAGGGGCTGCCTGAGATTGAGTGGCTGCATTAGTTTGAGAATCTGCCTTAATATGCGGGGATGACTTCGTTTGTTTGTCTGGCTTAGTTGGAGGGGCTGCCTTAGTTTGAGGGGCTGCCTTTGGTTGAGGCGCTCCCTTAGTTTGAGGGGCTGCCTTCGATTGAGGGGCTGCATTAGTTTGAGAGTCTGCCTTAGTTTGAGGGGCTGCCTTAGTTTTGGGGCTGCCTTTGATTGAGTGGCTGCATTAGTTTGAGGGTCTGCATTAGTTTGAGGGGATTCCTTAGTTTGAATGGTTGGCTTAGTTAGAGGGGCTGCCTTAGTATGAGGGGTTGCATTAGTTTGAGGGGTTGCATTAGAATGAGGGGCTGCCTTCGATTGAGGGGCTGCATTAGTTTGAGAGTCTGCCTTAGTTTGAGGGGCTGCCTTAGTTTGAGGGGTTGGCTGAGTTTGAGGGGCTGTCTGTGATTGAGTGGCTGCATTAGTTTGATAGTCTGCCTTTGATAGAGTGGCTGCATTAGATTGAGGGGCTGCATTAGATTGAGGGTCTGCATTAGTTTGAGGGGCTGCATTATTTTGAGGGGCTGCCTTAGTTTGAGGGGTTGGCTTAATTTGAGGGGCTGCCTGAGATTGAGTGGCTGCATTAGTTTGAGAGTCTGCCTTAGTTTGAGGGGATGCCTTCGTTTGAGGGGTTGGCTTAGTTAGAGGGGCTGCCATAGTTTGAGGGGCTGCCTTAGTTTGAGGGGCTGCCTCAGTTTGAGGGGCTGCATTAGTTTGAGGGGTTGCATTAGAATGAGGGGCTGCCTTAGATTGAGGGGCTGCATTACTTTGAGGGAGTGCCTTATTTTGAGAGGCTGCCTTACTTTGAGGGGCTGCCTTAGTTTGAGCGGCTGCCTTAATTTGAGAGGCTGCCTTAGTTTGAGCGGCGGACTTAGTTTGAGTGGCTGCCTTAGTTTGAGAGTCTGCATTAGTTTGAGCGGCTGCCTTAGTTTGAGGGGCTGCCTTAGTTTGAGAGTCTGCCTTAGTTTGAGCGGCTGCCTTAGTTTGAGGGTCTGCCTTACTTTTAGAGGCTGCATTAGTTTGAGGGGCTGCCTTAATTTGAGCGGCTGCATTAGTTTGAGGGGCTGCTTTTAGTTGAGGCGCTCCCTTAGTTTGAGGGTCTGCCTTAGTTTGAGAGTCTGCCTTAGTTTGAGCGGTTGCCTTAGTTTGAGGGTCTGCCTTACTTTTAGAGGCTGCCTTAGTTTGAGGGGCTGACTTAATTTGAGCGGCTGCATTAGTTTGAGGGGCTGCCTTTGGTTGAGGCGCTCCCTTAGTTTGAGGGTCTGCCTTACTTTGACAGGCTGCCTTATTTTGAGCGGCTGTGTTGGTTTGAGAGGCTGCCTGGGTTTGAGGGGCTGCCTTATTTTGAGTGGCTGACGTAGTTTGAGGGGCTGCATTTGTTTGATGGGCTGCCTTAGATTGAGGGGTGCATTCGTTTGATGGGATGCTTTATTTTGAGCGGCTGCCTTAGTTGAGGGGCTGCCTCAGATTGAGGGGCTGCATTAGTTTGAGGGGCTGCCTTAGTTTGAGGGGCTGCCATAGTTTGAGGGGCTGTCTTGGATTGAGCGGCTGACTTAGTTTGAGGGGCTGCCTTTGTTTGAGGCGCTCCCTTAGTTAGTAGGGCTGCCTTACTTTAAGGGGCAGCGTCAGTTTGAGAGTCTGCCTTAGTTTGAGGGGCTGCCTTAGTTTGAGGGGCTGCCTTTGATTGAGTGACTGCATTAGTTTGAGAGTCTGCCTTTGATTGAGTGGCAGCATTAGTTTGAGGGGCTGCCTTAGATTCAGCGGCTGCATTAGTTTGAGGGGCTGCATTAGTTTGAGTGACTACATTAGTTTGAGGGGCTGCATTAATTTGAGGGGGTGCATTAGTTTGAGGGGCTGCCTTTGATTGAGGGGCTGCATTAGTTTGAGGGGCTGCATTAGTTTGAGTGACTACATTAGTTTGAGGGGCTGCCTTAGATTGTGGGGCTGCCTTAGATTGTGGGGCTGCATTAGTTTGATGGGCTGCATTAGTTTGAGGGGCTGCATTAGTTTGAGGGGCTGCCTTAGATAGAGTTCTGCATTAGTTTGAGGGGCTGCATTAGTTTAAGGGGCAGCCTTAGTTTGATAGGCTGCCTAAGTTTGAGGGGCTGCCTTCGTTTGAGAGTCTGCCATAGTTTGAGGGGCTGCATTAATTTGAGCGGCTGCCTTAGTTTGAGGGGCTGCATTAGATTGAGCGACTGCCTTAGTTTGAGGGGCTGCCTTAGTTTGAGCGGCTGCCTTAGATTGAGAGGCTGCCTGAGTTTGAGGGGCTGCTTTAGACTGAGGGGCTGCATTAGTTTGAGCGGCTGTCTCAGTTTGAGGGGCTGCCTTAGTTTGAGCGGCTGCCTGAGTTTGAGGGGCTGCCTCAGTTTGAGCGGCTGCCTTAGTTTGAGGGGCTGCCTTAGTTTGAGCGGCTGCCTTGGTTTGAGGGGCTGCATTAGTTTGAGGGGCTGTCTTAGATTAAGGGGCTGCCTTAGATTGAGGGGCTGCATTAGTTTGAGAGTCTGCCTTAGTATGAGGGGATGCCTTATTTTGATGGGTTGGCTTAGTTAGAGGGGCTGCCTTAGTTTGAGGGGCTGCCTTTGGTTGAGGCGCTCCCTTAGTTTGAGGGGCTGCCTAACTTTAAGGGGCTGCATTAGTTTGAGAGTCTGCCTTAGTATGAGGGGCTGCCTTAGTTTGAGTGGTTGGCTGAGATTGAGGGGCTTCCTTTGATTGAGTGGCTGCATTAGTTTGAGAGCTTGCCTTTGATTGAGTGGCTGCATTAGTTTGAGGGGCTGCATTAGATTGAGGGGCTGCATTTGTTTGAGGGGCTGCATTACTTTGAGGGGCTTCCTTAGTTTGAGGGGTTGGCTTAGATTGAGTGGCTGCATTAGTTTGAGAGTCTGCCTTAGTTTGAGGGGATTCCTTAGTTTGAGGGGTTGGCTTAGTTAGAGGGGCTGCCTTAGTTTGGGGGGCTGCATTAGTTTGAGGGGTTGCATTAGATTGAGGAGCTGCCTTAGATTGAGGGGCTGCATTAGTTTGAGAGTCTGCCTTTGAGTGAGTGGCTGCATCAGTTTGAGGTGCTGCATTAGATTGAGGGTCTGCATTAGTTTGAGGGGCCGCATTATTTTGAGGGGCTGCCTTAGTTTGAGGGGCTGCCTTAGTTTGAGGGGTTGGCTTAGTTTGAGGGGCTGCCTTAGATTGAGTGGCTGCATTAGTTTGAGAGTCTGCCTTTGAGTGAGTGGCTGCACTAGTTTGAGGGGCTTCATTAGATTGAGGGTCTGCATTAGTTTGAGGGGCCGCATTATATTGAGGGGCTGCCTTAGTTTGAGGGGCTGCCTTAGTTTGAGGGGTTGGCTTAGTTTGAGGGGCTGCCTTAGATTGAGTGGCTGCATTAGTTTGAGAGTCTGCCTTAGTTTGAGGGGATGCCTTAGTTTGAGGGGCTGCCTTAGTTTGAGGGGCTGCCTTAGTTTGAGGGGCTGCATTAGTTTGAGGGGTTGCATTAGAATGAGGGGCTGCTATAGATTGAGGGGCTGCATTAGTTTGAGGGAGTGCCTTAGTTTGAGAGGCTGCCTTACTTTGAGGGGCTGCCTTAGTTTGAGCGGCTGCCTTAATTTCAGAGGCTGCCTTCGTTTGAGCGGCTGCCTTAGTTTGAGCGGCTGCCTTAGTTTGAGCGGCTGCCTTAGTTTGAGAGTCTGCATTAGTTTGAGCGGCTGCATTAGTTCGAGGTGCTGCCTTACTTTTAGAGGCTGCCTTAGTTTGAGGGGCTGCCTTAATTTGAGCGGCTGCATTAGTTTGAGGGGCTGCTTTTAGTTGAGGCGCTCCCTTAGTTTGAGGGTCTGCCTTAGTTTGAGAGTCTGCCTTAGTTTGAGGGGCTGCCTGGGTTTGAGGGGCTGCCTTAGTTTGAGCGGCTGCATTAGTTTGAGAGTCTGGCTTTGATTGAGTGGCTGCATTAGTTTGAGGGGCTGACTTAGTTTGAGGGGCTGACGTAGTTTGAGGGGCTGCATTAGTTTGATGGGATGCTTTATTTTGAGCGGCTCCCTTAGTTGAGGGGCTGCCTTAGATTGAGTGGCTGCATTAGTTTGAGGGGCTGACTTAATTTGAGGGGCTGACGTAGTTTGAGGGGCTGCATTAGTTTGATGGGATGCTTTATTTTGAGCGGCTCCCTTAGTTTGAGGGGCTGCCTTAGTTTGAGGGGCTGCCTTAGATTGAGCGGCTGACTTAGTTTGAGAGGCTGCCTTAGTTTGAGAGTCTGCCTTAGTTTGAGCGGCTGCCTTAATTTGAGCGGCTGCATTAGTTTGAGGGGCTGCTTTTAGTTGAGGCGCTCCCTTAGTTTGAGGGTCTGCCTTAGTTCGAGAGTCTGCCTTAGTTTGAGCGGCTGCCTTAGTTTGAGGGTCTGCCTTACTTTTAGAGGCTGCCTTAGTTTGAGCGGCTGCCTTATTTTGAGCGGCTGCATTAGTTTGAGGGGCTGCTTTTAGTTGAGGCGCTCCCTTAGTTTGAGGGTCTGCCTTAGTTCGAGAGTCTGCCTTAATTTGAGCGGCTGCATTAGTTTGAGGGGCTGCCTTTGGTTGAGGCGCTCCCTTAGTTTGAGGGTCTGCCTTACTTTGACAAGCTGCCTTAGTTTGAGCGGCTGCGTTAGTTTGAGAGGCTGCCTGGGTTTGAGGGGCTGCCTTAGTTTGAGCGGCTGCATTAGTTTGAGAGTCTGGCTTTGATTGAGTGGCTGCATTAGTTTGAGGGGCTGACTTAGTTTGAGGGGCTGACGTAGTTTGAGGGGCTGCATTAGTTTGATGGGATGCTTTATTTTGAGCGGCTCCATTAGTTGAGGGGCTGCCTTAGATTGAGGGGCTGCATTAGTTTGAGCGGCTGCATTAGTTTCAGGCGCTTCCTTAGTTTGAGGGGCTGCCTTAGTTTGAGGGGCTGCATTAGTTTGATGGGCTGCTTTATTTTGAGCGGCTGCCTTAGTTGAGGGGCTGCCTTAGTTTGAGGGTCTGCCTTAGTTCGAGAGTCTGCCTTAGTTTGAGCGGCTGCCTTAGTTTGAGGGTCTGCCTTACTTTTAGAGGCTGCCTTAGTTTGAGGGGCTGCCTTAATTTGAGCGGCTGCATTAGTTTGAGGGGCTGCCTTTGGTTGAGGCGCTCCCTTAGTTTGAGGGTCTGCCTTACTTTGACAAGCTGCCTTAGTTTGAGCGGCTGCGTTAGTTTGAGAGGCTGCCTGGGTTTGAGGGGCTGCCTTAGTTTGAGCGGCTGCATTAGTTTGAGAGTCTGGCTTTGATTGAGTGGCTGCATTAGTTTGAGGGGCTGACTTAGTTTGAGGGGCTGACTTAGTTTGAGGGGCTGACGTAGTTTGAGGGGCTGCATTAGTTTGATGGGCTGCTTTATTTTGAGCGGCTGCCTTAGTTGAGGGGCTGCCTTAGATTGAGGGGCTGCATTAGTTTGAGCGGCTGCCTTAGTTTGAGGGGCTGCCTTAGTTTGAGGGGCTGCCTTAGATTGAGCGGCTGACTTAGTTTGAGAGGCTGCCTTAGTTTGAGAGTCTGCCTTAGTTTGAGCGGCTGCCTTAATTTGAGCGGCTGCATTAGTTTGAGGGGCTGCTTTTAGTTGAGGCGCTCCCTTTGTTTGAGGGTCTGCCTTAGTTCGAGAGTCTGCCTTAGTTTGAGCGGCTGCCTTAGTTTGAGGGTCTGCCTTACTTTTAGAGGCTGCCTTAGTTTGAGGGGCTGCCTTAATTTGAGCGGCTGCATTAGTTTGAGGGGCTGCCTTTGGTTGAGGCGCTCCCTTAGTTTGAGGGTCTGCCTTACTTTGACAAGCTGCCTTAGTTTGAGCGGCTGCGTTAGTTTGAGAGGCTGCCTGGGTTTGAGGGGCTGCCTTAGTTTGAGCGGCTGCATTAGTTTGCGAGTCTGGCTTTGATTGAGTGGCTGCATTAGTTTGAGGGGCTGACTTAGTTTGAGGGGCTGACGTAGTTTGAGGGGCTGCATTAGTTTGATGGGATGCTTTATTTTGAGCGGCTCCCTTAGTTGAGGGGCTGCCTTAGATTGAGGGGCTGCATTAGTTTGAGCGGCTGCATTAGTTTCAGGCGCTTCCTTAGTTTGAGGGGCTGCCTTAGTTTGAGGGGCTGCATTAGTTTGATGGGCTGCTTTATTTTGAGCGGCTGCCTTAGTTGAGGGGCTGCCTTAGATTGAGGGGCTGCATTAGTTTGAGCGGCAGCCTTAGTTTGAGCGGCTGCCTTAGTTTGAGGGGCTGCCTTAGTTTGAGGGGCTGCCTTAGATTGAGCGGCTGACTTAGTTTGAGAGGCTGCCTTAGTTTGAGAGTCTGCCTTAGTTTGAGCGGCTGCCTTAGTTTGAGGGGTTGCCTTAGTTTGAGAGTCTGCCTTTGAGTGAGTGGCTGCATCAGTTTGAGGTGCTGCATTAGATTGAGGGTCTGCATTAGTTTGAGGGGCCGCATTATTTTGAGGGGCTGCCTTAGTTTGAGGGGCTGCCTTAGTTTGAGGGGTTGGCTTAGTTTGAGGGGCTGCCTTAGATTGAGTGGCTGCATTAGTTTGAGAGTCTGCCTTTGAGTGAGTGGCTGCATTAGTTTGAGGGGCTTCATTAGATTGAGGGTCTGCATTAGTTTGAGGGGCTGCATTATATTGAGGGGCTGCCTTAGTTTGAGGGGCTGCCTTAGTTTGAGGGGTTGGCTTAGTTTGAGGGGCTGCATTAGTTTGAGGGGCTGACTTAGTTTGAGAGTCTGCCTTAGTTTGAGGGGCTGCATTAGTTTGATGGGATGCTTTATTTTGAGCGTCTCCCTTAGTTGAGGGGCTGCCTTAGATTGAGGGGCTGCATTAGTTTGAGCGGCTGCATTAGTTTCAGGCGCTTCCTTAGTTTGAGGGGCTGCCTTAGTTTGAGGGGCTGCATTAGTTTGATGGGCAGCTTTATTTTGAGCGGCTGCCTTAGTTGAGGGGCTGCCTTAGTTTGAGGGTCTGCCTTAGTTCGAGAGTCTGCCTTAGTTTGAGCTGCTGCCTTAGTTTGAGGGTCTGCCTTACTTTTAGAGGCTGCCTTAGTTTGAGGGGCTGCCTTAATTTGAGCGGCTGCATTAGTTTGAGGGGCTGCCTTTGGTTGAGGCGCTCCCTTAGTTTGAGGGTCTGCCTTACTTTGACAAGCTGCCTTAGTTTGAGCGGCTGCGTTAGTTTGAGAGGCTGCCTGGGTTTGAGGGGCTGCCTTAGTTTGAGCGGCTGCATTAGTTTGAGAGTCTGGCTTTGATTGAGTGGCTGCATTAGTTTGAGGGGCTGACTTAGTTTGAGGGGCTGACGTAGTTTGAGGGGCTGCATTAGTTTGATGGGCTGCTTTATTTTGAGCGGCTGCCTTAGTTGAGGGGCTGCCTTAGATTGAGGGGCTGCATTAGTTTGAGCGGCTGCCTTAGTTTGAGGGACTGCCTTAGTTTGAGGGGCTGCCTTAGATTGAGCGGCTGACTTAGTTTGAGAGGCTGCCTTAGTTTGAGAGTCTGCCTTAGTTTGAGCGGCTGCCTTAATTTGAGCGGCTGCATTAGTTTGAGGGGCTGCTTTTAGTTGAGGCGCTCCCTTAGTTTGAGGGTCTGCCTTAGTTCGAGAGTCTGCCTTAGTTTGAGCGGCTGCCTTAGTTTGAGGGTCTGCCTTACTTTTAGAGGCTGCCTTAGTTTGAGGGGCTGCCTTAATTTGAGCGGCTGCATTAGTTTGAGGGGCTGCCTTTGGTTGAGGCGCTCCCTTAGTTTGAGGGTCTGCCTTACTTTGACAAGCTGCCTTAGTTTGAGCGGCTGCGTTAGTTTGAGAGGCTGCCTGGGTTTGAGGGGCTGCCTTAGTTTGAGCGGCTGCATTAGTTTGAGAGTCTGGCTTTGATTGAGTGGCTGCATTAGTTTGATGGGCTGACTTAGTTTGAGGGGCTGACGTAGTTTGAGGGGCTGCATTAGTTTGATGGGATGCTTTATTTTGAGCGGCTCCCTTAGTTGAGGGGCTGCCTTAGATTGAGGGGCTGCATTAGTTTGAGCGGCTGCATTAGTTTCAGGCGCTTCCTTAGTTTGAGGGGCTGCCTTAGTTTGAGGGGCTGCATTAGTTTGATGGGCTGCTTTATTTTCAGCGGCTGCCTTAGTTGAGGGGCTGCCTTAGATTGAGGGGCTGCATTAGTTTGAGCGGCTGCCTTAGTTTGAGGGGCTGCCTTAGTTTGAGGGGCTGCCTTAGATTGAGCGGCTGACTTAGTTTGAGAGGCTGCCTTAGTTTGAGAGTCTGCCTTAGTTTGAGCGGTTGCCTTAGTTTGAGGGGTTGCCTTAGTTTGAGAGTCTGCCTTTGAGTGAGTGGCTGCATCAGTTTGAGGTGCTGCATTAGATTGAGGGTCTGCATTAGTTTGAGGGGCCGCATTATTTTGAGGGGCTGCCTTAGTTTGAGGGGCTGCCTTAGTTTGAGGGGCTGACTTAGTTTGAGGGGCTGCCTTAGATTGAGTGGCTGCATTAGTTTGAGAGTCTGCCTTTGAGTGAGTGGCTGCATTAGTTTGAGGGGCTTCATTAGATTGAGGGTCTGCATTAGTTTGAGGGGCCGCATTATATTGAGGGGCTGCCTTAGTTTGAGGGGCTGCCTTAGTTTGAGGGGTTGGCTTAGTTTGAGGGGCTGCATTAGTTTGAGGGGCTGACTTAGTTTGAGAGTCTGCCTTAGTTTGAGGGGCTGCCTTAGTTTGAGGGGCTGCATTAGTTTGATGGGCTGCTTTATTTTGAGCGGCTGCCTTAGTTGAGGGGCTGCCTTAGTTTGAGGGTCTGCCTTAGTTCGAGAGTCTGCCTTAGTTTGAGCGGCTGCCTTAGTTTGAGGGTCTGCCTTACTTTTAGAGGCTGCCTTAGTTTGAGGGGCTGCCTTAATTTGAGCGGCTGCATTAGTTTGAGGGGCTGCCTTTGGTTGAGCCGCTCCCTTAGTTTGAGGGTCTGCCTTACTTTGACAAGCTGCCTTAGTTTGAGCTGCTGCGTTAGTTTGAGAGGCTGCCTGGGTTTGAGGGGCTGCCTTAGTTTGAGCGGCTGCATTAGTTTGAGAGTCTGGCTTTGATTGAGTGGCTGCATTAGTTTGAGGGGCTGACTTAGTTTGAGGGGCTGACGTAGTTTGAGGGGCTGCATTAGTTTGATGGGCTGCTTTATTTTGAGCGGCTGCCTTAGTTGAGGGGCTGCCTTAGATTGAGGGGCTGCATTAGTTTGAGCGGCTGCCTTAGTTTGAGGGGCTGCCTTAGTTTGAGGGGCTGCCTTAGATTGAGAGGCTGACTTAGTTTGAGAGGCTGCCTTAGTTTGAGAGTCTGCCTTAGTTTGAGCGGCTGCCTTAATTTGAGCGGCTGCATTAGTTTGAGGGGCTGCTTTTAGTTGAGGCGCTCCCTTAGTTTGAGGGTCTGCCTTAGTTCGAGAGTCTGCCTTAGTTTGAGCGGCTGCCTTAGTTTGAGGGTCTGCCTTACTTTTAGAGGCTGCCTTAGTTTGAGGGGCTGCCTTAATTTGAGCGGCTGCATTAGTTTGAGGGGCTGCCTTTGGTTGAGGCGCTCCCTTAGTTTGAGGGTCTGCCTTACTTTGACAAGCTGCCTTAGTTTGAGCGGCTGCGTTAGTTTGAGAGGCTGCCTGGGTTTGAGGGGCTGCCTTAGTTTGAGCGGCTGCATTAGTTTGAGAGTCTGGCTTTGATTGAGTGGCTGCATTAGTTTGAGGGGCTGACTTAGTTTGAGGGGCTGACGTAGTTTGAGGGGCTGCATTAGTTTGATGGGATGCTTTATTTTGAGCGGCTCCCTTAGTTGAGGGGCTGCCTTAGATTGAGGGGCTGCATTAGTTTGAGCGGCTGCATTAGTTTCAGGCGCTTCCTTAGTTTGAGGGGCTGCCTTAGTTTGAGGGGCTGCATTAGTTTGATGGGCTGCTTTATTTTGAGCGGCTGCCTTAGTTGAGGGGCTGCCTTAGATTGAGGGGCTGCATTAGTTTGAGCGGCTGCCTTAGTTTGAGGGGCTGCCTTAGTTTGAGGGGCTGCCTTAGATTGAGCGGCTGACTTAGTTTGAGAGGCTGCCTTAGTTTGAGAGTCTGCCTTAGTTTGAGCGGCTGCCTTAGTTTGAGGGGTTGCCTTAGTTTGAGAGTCTGCCTTAGTTTGAGCGGCTGCCTTCGTTTGACAGGCTGCCTTAGTTTCAGCGGCTGCCTTAGTTTGAGAGGCTGCCTGAGTTTGAGGGGCTGCCTTAGTTTGAGCGGCTGCATTAGTTTGAGGGGCTGCCTTTGGTTGAGGCGCTCCCTTAGTTTGTAGGGCTGCCTTACTTTAAGGGGCAGCGTGAGTTTGAGAGTCTGCCTTAGTTTGTTTGGCTGCCTTAGTTTGAGGGGCTGCCTTTGATTGAGTGACTGCATTAGTTTGAGAGTCTGTCTTTGATTGAGTGGCTGCATTAGTTTGAGGGGCTGCCTTAGATTCAGGGGCTGCATTAGTTTGAGGGGCTGCATTAGTTTGAGGGGGTGCATTAGTTTGAGGGGCTGCTTTTGATTGAGGGGCTGCATTAGTTTGAGGGGCTGCATTAGTTTGAGTGGCTACATTAGTTTGAGGGGCTGCCTTAGATTGTGGGGCTGCATTAGTTTGTGGGGCTGCATTAGTTTGAGGGGCTGCATTAGTTTGAGGGGCTGCCTTAGATAGAGTTCTGCATTAGTTTGAGGGGCTGCGTTAGTTTAAGCGGCAGCCTTAGTTTGATAGGCTGCCTAAGTTTGAGGGGCTGCCTTCGTTTGAGAGTCTGCCATAGTTTGAGGGGCTGCATTAATTTGAGCGGCTGCCTTAGTTTGAGGGGCTGCATTAGTTTGAGCGACTGTCTTAGTTTGAGGGGCTGCCTTAGTTTGAGGGGCTGCCTTAGATTGAGCGGCTGACTTAGTTTGAGAGGCTGCCTTAGTTTGAGAGTCTGCCTTAGTTTGAGCGGCTGCCTTAGTTTGAGGGGTTGCCTTAGTTTGAGAATCTGCCTTTGAGTGAGTGGCTGCATCAGTTTGAGGTGCTGCATTAGATTGAGGGTCTGCATTAGTTTGAGGGGCCGCATTATTTTGAGGGGCTGCCTTAGTTTGAGGGGCTGCCTTAGTTTGAGGGGCTGACTTAGTTTGAGGGGCTGCCTTAGATTGAGTGGCTGCATTAGTTTGAGAGTCTGCCTTTGAGTGAGTGGCTGCATTAGTTTGAGGGGCTTCATTAGATTGAGGGTCTGCATTAGTTTGAGGGGCCGCATTATATTGAGGGGCTGCCTTAGTTTGAGGGGCTGCCTTAGTTTGAGGGGTTGGCTTAGTTTGAGGGGCTGCATTAGTTTGAGGGGCTGACTTAGTTTGAGAGTCTGCCTTAGTTTGAGGGGCTGCATTAGTTTGATGGGATGCTTTATTTTGAGCGGCTCCCTTAGTTGAGGGGCTGCCTTAGATTGAGGGGCTGCATTAGTTTGAGGGGCTGCCTTAGTTTGAGGGGCTGCCTTAGTTTGAGGGGCTGCATTAGTTTGATGGGCTGCTTTATTTTGAGCGGCTGCCTTAGTTGAGGGGCTGCCTTAGTTTGAGGGTCTGCCTTAGTTCGAGAGTCTGCCTTAGTTTGAGCGGCTGCCTTAGTTTGAGGGTCTGCCTTACTTTTAGAGGCTGCCTTAGTTTGAGGGGCTGCCTTAATTTGAGCGGCTGCATTAGTTTGAGGGGCTGCCTTTGGTTGAGGCGCTCCCTTAGTTTGAGGGTCTGCCTTACTTTGACAAGCTGCCTTAGTTTGAGCTGCTGCGTTAGTTTGAGAGGCTGCCTGGGTTTGAGGGGCTGCCTTAGTTTGAGCGGCTGCATTAGTTTGAGAGTCTGGCTTTGATTGAGTGGCTGCATTAGTTTGAGGGGCTGACTTAGTTTGAGGGGCTGACGTAGTTTGAGGGGCTGCATTAGTTTGATGGGCTGCTTTATTTTGAGCGGCTGCCTTAGTTGAGGGGCTGCCTTAGATTGAGGGGCTGCATTAGTTTGAGCGGCTGCCTTAGTTTGAGGGGCTGCCTTAGTTTGAGGGGCTGCCTTAGATTGAGAGGCTGACTTAGTTTGAGAGGCTGCCTTAGTTTGAGAGTCTGCCTTAGTTTGAGCGGCTGCCTTAATTTGAGCGGCTGCATTAGTTTGAGGGGCTGCTTTTAGTTGAGGCGCTCCCTTAGTTTGAGGGTCTGCCTTAGTTCGAGAGTCTGCCTTAGTTTGAGCGGCTGCCTTAGTTTGAGGGTCTGCCTTACTTTTAGAGGCTGCCTTAGTTTGAGGGGCTGCCTTAATTTGAGCGGCTGCATTAGTTTGAGGGGCTGCCTTTGGTTGAGGCGCTCCCTTAGTTTGAGGGTCTGCCTTACTTTGACAAGCTGCCTTAGTTTGAGCGGCTGCGTTAGTTTGAGAGGCTGCCTGGGTTTGAGGGGCTGCCTTAGTTTGAGCGGCTGCATTAGTTTGAGAGTCTGGCTTTGATTGAGTGGCTGCATTAGTTTGAGGGGCTGACTTAGTTTGAGGGGCTGACGTAGTTTGAGGGGCTGCATTAGTTTGATGGGATGCTTTATTTTGAGCGGCTCCCTTAGTTGAGGGGCTGCCTTAGATTGAGGGGCTGCATTAGTTTGAGCGGCTGCATTAGTTTCAGGCGCTTCCTTAGTTTGAGGGGCTGCCTTAGTTTGAGGGGCTGCATTAGTTTGATGGGCTGCTTTATTTTGAGCGGCTGCCTTAGTTGAGGGGCTGCCTTAGATTGAGGGGCTGCATTAGTTTGAGCGGCTGCCTTAGTTTGAGGGGCTGCCTTAGTTTGAGGGGCTGCCTTAGATTGAGCGGCTGACTTAGTTTGAGAGGCTGCCTTAGTTTGAGAGTCTGCCTTAGTTTGAGCGGCTGCCTTAGTTTGAGGGGTTGCCTTAGTTTGAGAGTCTGCCTTAGTTTGAGCGGCTGCCTTCGTTTGACAGGCTGCCTTAGTTTCAGCGGCTGCCTTAGTTTGAGAGGCTGCCTGAGTTTGAGGGGCTGCCTTAGTTTGAGCGGCTGCATTAGTTTGAGGGGCTGCCTTTGGTTGAGGCGCTCCCTTAGTTTGTAGGGCTGCCTTACTTTAAGGGGCAGCGTGAGTTTGAGAGTCTGCCTTAGTTTGTTTGGCTGCCTTAGTTTGAGGGGCTGCCTTTGATTGAGTGACTGCATTAGTTTGAGAGTCTGTCTTTGATTGAGTGGCTGCATTAGTTTGAGGGGCTGCCTTAGATTCAGGGGCTGCATTAGTTTGAGGGGCTGCATTAGTTTGAGGGGGTGCATTAGTTTGAGGGGCTGCTTTTGATTGAGGGGCTGCATTAGTTTGAGGGGCTGCATTAGTTTGAGTGGCTACATTAGTTTGAGGGGCTGCCTTAGATTGTGGGGCTGCATTAGTTTGTGGGGCTGCATTAGTTTGAGGGGCTGCATTAGTTTGAGGGGCTGCCTTAGATAGAGTTCTGCATTAGTTTGAGGGGCTGCGTTAGTTTAAGCGGCAGCCTTAGTTTGATAGGCTGCCTAAGTTTGAGGGGCTGCCTTCGTTTGAGAGTCTGCCATAGTTTGAGGGGCTGCATTAATTTGAGCGGCTGCCTTAGTTTGAGGGGCTGCATTAGATTGAGCGACTGCCTTAGTTTGAGGGGCTGCCTTAGTTTGAGCGGCTGCCTTAGATTGAGAGGCTGCCTGAGTTTGAGCGGCTGCCTTAGTTTGAGGGTCTGCCTTACTTTTAGAGGCTGCCTTAGTTTGAGGGGCTGCCTTAATTTGAGCGGCTGCATTAGTTTGAGGGGCTGCCTTTGGTTGAGGCGCTCCCTTAGTTTGAGGGTCTGCCTTACTTTGACAAGCTGCCTTAGTTTGAGCTGCTGCGTTAGTTTGAGAGGCTGCCTGGGTTTGAGGGGCTGCCTTAGTTTGAGCGGCTGCATTAGTTTGAGAGTCTGGCTTTGATTGAGTGGCTGCATTAGTTTGAGGGGCTGACTTAGTTTGAGGGGCTGACGTAGTTTGAGGGGCTGCATTAGTTTGATGGGCTGCTTTATTTTGAGCGGCTGCCTTAGTTGAGGGGCTGCCTTAGATTGAGGGGCTGCATTAGTTTGAGCGGCTGCCTTAGTTTGAGGGGCTGCCTTAGTTTGATGGGCTGCCTTAGATTGAGAGGCTGACTTAGTTTGAGAGGCTGCCTTAGTTTGAGAGTCTGCCTTAGTTTGAGCGGCTGCCTTAATTTGAGCGGCTGCATTAGTTTGAGGGGCTGCTTTTAGTTGAGGCGCTCCCTTAGTTTGAGGGTCTGCCTTAGTTCGAGAGTCTGCCTTAGTTTGAGCGGCTGCCTTAGTTTGAGGGTCTGCCTTACTTTTAGAGGCTGCCTTAGTTTGAGGGGCTGCCTTAATTTGAGCGGCTGCATTAGTTTGAGGGGCTGCCTTTGGTTGAGGCGCTCCCTTAGTTTGAGGGTCTGCCTTACTTTGACAAGCTGCCTTAGTTTGAGCGGCTGCGTTAGTTTGAGAGGCTGCCTGGGTTTGAGGGGCTGCCTTAGTTTGAGCGGCTGCATTAGTTTGAGAGTCTGGCTTTGATTGAGTGGCTGCATTAGTTTGAGGGGCTGACTTAGTTTGAGGGGCTGACGTAGTTTGAGGGGCTGCATTAGTTTGATGGGATGCTTTATTTTGAGCGGCTCCCTTAGTTGAGGGGCTGCCTTAGATTGAGGGGCTGCATTAGTTTGAGCGGCTGCATTAGTTTCAGGCGCTTCCTTAGTTTGAGGGGCTGCCTTAGTTTGAGGGGCTGCATTAGTTTGATGGGCTGCTTTATTTTGAGCGGCTGCCTTAGTTGAGGGGCTGCCTTAGATTGAGGGGCTGCATTAGTTTGAGCGGCTGCCTTAGTTTGAGGGGCTGCCTTAGTTTGAGGGGCTGCCTTAGATTGAGCGGCTGACTTAGTTTGAGAGGCTGCCTTAGTTTGAGAGTCTGCCTTAGTTTGAGCGGCTGCCTTAGTTTGAGGGGTTGCCTTAGTTTGAGAGTCTGCCTTAGTTTGAGCGGCTGCCTTCGTTTGACAGGCTGCCTTAGTTTCAGCGGCTGCCTTAGTTTGAGAGGCTGCCTGAGTTTGAGGGGCTGCCTTAGTTTGAGCGGCTGCATTAGTTTGAGGGGCTGCCTTTGGTTGAGGCGCTCCCTTAGTTTGTAGGGCTGCCTTACTTTAAGGGGCAGCGTGAGTTTGAGAGTCTGCCTTAGTTTGTTTGGCTGCCTTAGTTTGAGGGGCTGCCTTTGATTGAGTGACTGCATTAGTTTGAGAGTCTGTCTTTGATTGAGTGGCTGCATTAGTTTGAGGGGCTGCCTTAGATTCAGGGGCTGCATTAGTTTGAGGGGCTGCATTAGTTTGAGGGGGTGCATTAGTTTGAGGGGCTGCTTTTGATTGAGGGGCTGCATTAGTTTGAGGGGCTGCATTAGTTTGAGTGGCTACATTAGTTTGAGGGGCTGCCTTAGATTGTGGGGCTGCATTAGTTTGTGGGGCTGCATTAGTTTGAGGGGCTGCATTAGTTTGAGGGGCTGCCTTAGATAGAGTTCTGCATTAGTTTGAGGGGCTGCGTTAGTTTAAGCGGCAGCCTTAGTTTGATAGGCTGCCTAAGTTTGAGGGGCTGCCTTCGTTTGAGAGTCTGCCATAGTTTGAGGGGCTGCATTAATTTGAGCGGCTGCCTTAGTTTGAGGGGCTGCATTAGTTTGAGCGACTGTCTTAGTTTGAGGGGCTGCCTTAGTTTGAGCGGCTGCCTTAGATTGAGAGGCTGCATGAGTTTGAGGGGCTGCTTTAGACTGAGGGGCTGCTTTAGACTGAGATGCTGCATTAGTTTGAGCGGCTGTCTCAGTTTGAGGGGCTGCCTGAGTTTGAGTGGCTGCCTTAGTTTGTGCGGCTGCCTGAGTTTGAGGGGCTGCCTTAGTTTGAGCGGCTGCCTTGGTTTGAGGGGCTGCATTAGTTTGAGGGGCTGTCTTAGATTAAGGGGCTGCCTTAGAATGAGGGGCTGCATTAGTTTGAGAGTCTGCCTTAGTTTGGGGGGATGCCTTAGTTTGAGGGGTTGGCTTTGTTCGAGGGGCTGCCTTAGATTGAGTGGCTGCATTAGTTTGAGAGGCTGCCTTAGTATGAGGGGATGCCTTAGTTTGATGGGTTGGCTTAGTTAGAGGGGCTGCCTTAGTTTGAGGGTCTGCCTTTGGTTGAGGCGCTCCCTTAGTTTGAGGGGCTGCCTTACTTTAAGGGGCTGCATTAGTTTGAGAGTCTGCCTTAGATTGAGGGGCTGTCTTAGTTTGAGTGGTTGGCTGAGTTTGAGGGGCTGCCTTTGATTGAGTGGCTGCATTAGTTTGAGAGCTTGCCTTTGATTGAGTGGCTGCATTAGTTTGAGGGGCTGCATTAGATTGAGGGGCTGCATTTGTTTGAGGGGCTGCATTACTTTGAGGGGCTTCCTTAGTTTGAGGGGTTGGCTTAGTTTGAGGGTCTGCCTTAGATTGAGCGGCTGCATTAGTTTGAGAGTCTGCCTTAGTTTGAGGGGATTCCTTAGTTTGAGGGGTTGGCTTAGTTAGAGGGGCTGCCTTAGTTTGAGGGGCTGCATTAGTTTGAGGGGTTGCATTAGAATGAGGAGCTGCCTTAGATTGAGGGGCTGCATTAGTTTGAGAGTCTGCCTTTGAGTGAGGGTCTGCATTAGTTTGAGGGGCCGCATTATTTTGAGGGGCTGCCTTAGTTTGAGGGGCTGCCTTAGTTTGAGGGGTTGGCTTAGTTTGAGGGGCTGCCTTAGATTGAGTGGCTGCATTAGTTTGAGAGTCTGCCTTTGAGTGAGTGGCTGCATTAGTTTGAGGGGCTGCATTAGATTGAGGGTCTGCATTAGTTTGAGGGGCCGCATTATTTTGAGGGGCTGCCTTAGTTTGAGGGGCTGCCTTAGTTTGAGGGGCTGCCTTAGTTTGAGGGGTTGGCTTAGTTTGAGGGGCTGCCTTAGATTGAGTGGCTGCATTAGTTTGAGAGTCTGCCTCAGTTTGAGGGGATGCCTTAGTTTGAGGGGTTGGCTTAGTTAGAGGGGCTGCCTTAGTTTGAGGGGCTGCATTAGTTTGAGGGGTTGCATTAGGATGAGGGGCTGCTTTAGATTGAGGGGCTGCATTAGTCTGAGGGAGTGCCTTAGTTTGAGAGGCTGCCTTACTTTGAGGGGCTGCCTTAGTTTGAGCGGCTGCCTTAATTTCAGAGGCTGCCTTCGTTTGAGCGGCTGCCTTAGTTTGAGCGGCTGCCTTAGTTTGAGGGGCTGCCTTACTTTTAGAGGCTGCCTTAGTTTGAGGGGCTGCCTTAATTTGAGAGGCTGCATTAGTTTGAGGGGCTGCTTTTAGTTGAGGCTCTCCATTAGTTTGAGGGTCTGCCTTAGTTCGAGAGTCTGCCTTAGTTTGAGCGGCTGCCTTAGGTTGAGGGTCTGCCTTACTTTTAGAGGCTGCCTTAGTTTGAGGGGCTGCCTTAATTTGAGCGGCTGCATTAGTTTGAGGGGCTGCCTTTGGTTGAGGCGCTCCCTTAGTTTGAGGGTCTGCCTTACTTTGACAAGCTGCCTTAGTTTGAGCGGCTGCGTTAGTTTGAGAGGCTGCCTGGGTTTGAGGGGCTGCCTTAGTTTGAGCGGTTGCATTAGTTTGAGAGTCTGGCTTTGATTGAGTGGCTGCATTAGTTTGAGGGGCTGACTTAGTTTGAGGGGCTGACGTAATTTGAGGGGCTGCATTAGTTTGATGGGATGCTTTATTTTGAGCGGCTGCCTTAGTTGAGGGGCTGCCTTAGATTGAGGCGCTGCATTAGTTTGAGGGGCTGCCTTAGGTTGAGGGGCTGCCTTAGTTTGAGGGGCTGCCTTAGTTTGAGGGGCTGCATTAGTTTGATGGGCTGCCTTAGTTTGAGGGGCTGCCTTAGTTTGAGGGGCTGCCTTAGATTGAGCGGCTGACTTAGTTTGAGAGGCTGACTTAGTTTGAGAGTCTGCCTTAGTTTGAGCGGCTGCCTTAGTTTGAGGGGTTGCCTTAGTTTGAGAGTCTGCCTTAGTTTGAACGGCTGCCTTCGTTTGACAGGCTGCCTTAGTTTCAGCGGCTGCCTTAGTTTGAGAGGCTGCCTGAGTTTGAGGGGCTGCCTTAGGTTGAGCGGCTGCATTAGTTTGAGGGGCTGCCTTTGGTTGAGGCGCTCCCTTAGTTTGTAGGGCTGCCTTACTTTAAGAGGCAGCGTCAGTTTGAGAGTCTGCCTTAGTTTGAGGGGATGCCTTAGTTTGAGGGGTTGGCTTTGTTCGAGGGGCTGCCTTAGATTGAGTGGCTGCATTAGTTTGAGAGGCTGCCTTAGTATGAGGCGATGCCTTAGTTTGATGGGTTGGCTTAGTTAGAGGGGCTGCCTTAGTTTGAGGGTCTGCCTTTGGTTGAGGCGCTCCCTTAGTTTGAGGGGCTGCCTTACTTTAAGGGGCTGCATTAGTTTGAGAGTCTGCCTTAGTTTGAGGGGCTGTCTTAGTTTGAGTGGTTGGCTGAGTTTGAGGGGCTGCCTTTGATTGAGTGGCTGCATTAGTTTGAGAGCTTGCCTTTGATTGAGTGGCTGCATTAGTTTGAGGGGCTGCATTAGATTGAGGGGCTGCATTTGTTTGAGGGGCTGCATTACTTTGAGGGGCTTCCTTAGTTTGAGGGTTTGGCTTAGTTTGAGGGTCTGCCTTAGATTGAGTGGCTGCATTAGTTTGAGAGTCTGCCTTAGTTTGAGGGGATTCCTTAGTTTGAGGGGTTGGCTTAGTTAGAGGGGCTGCCTTAGTTTGAGGGGCTGCATTAGTTTGAGAGTCTGCCTTTGAGTGAGTGGCTGCATTAGTTTGAGGTGCTGCATTAGATTGAGGGTCTGCATTAGTTTGAGGGGCCGCATTATTTTGAGGGGCCGCATTATTTTGAGGGGCTGCCTTAGTTTGAGGGGCTGCCTTAGTTTGAGGGGTTGGCTTAGTTTGAGGGGCTGCCTTAGATTGAGTGGCTGCATTAGTGTGAGAGTCTGCCTTTGAGTGAGTGGCTGCATTAGTTTGAGGGGCTGCATTAGATTGAGGGTCTGCATTAGTTTGAGGGGCCGCATTATTTTGAGGGGCTGCCTTAGTTTGAGGGGCTGCCTTAGTTTGAGGGGCTGCCTTCGTTTGAGGGGCTGCCTTAGTTTGAGGTGTTGGCTTAGTTCGAGGGGCTGCCTTAGTTTGAGGGGCCGCATTATTTTGAGGGGCTGCCTTAGTTTGAGGGGCCGCATTAGTTTGAGGGGCTGCCTTAGTTTGAGGGGATGCCTTAGTTTGAGGGGTTGGCTTAGTTAGAGGGGCTGCCTTAGTTTGAGGGGCTGCATTAGTTTGAGGGGCTGCATTAGTTTGAGTGGTTGCATTAGAATGAGGGGCTGCTTTAGATTGAGAGGCTGCATTAGTCTGAGGGAGTGCCTTAGTTTGAGAGGCTGCCTTACATTGAGGGGCTGCCTTAGTTTGAGCGGCTAGCTTAATTTCAGAGGCTGCCTTCGTTTGAGCGGCTGCCTTAGTTTGAGCGGCTGCCTTAGTTTGAGCGGCTGCCTTAGTTTGAGAGTCTGCATTAGTTTGAGCGGCTGCCTCAGTTTGAGGGGCTGCCTTACTTTTAGAGGCTGCCTTAGTTTGAGGGGCTGCCTTAATTTGAGCGGCTGCATTAGTTTGAGGGGCTGCTTTTAGTTGAGGCTCTCCATTAGTTTGAGGGTCTGCCTTAGTTCGAGAGTCTGCCTTAGTTTGAGCGGCTGCCTTAGTTTGAGGGTCTGCCTTACTTTTAGAGGCTGCCTTAGTTTGAGGGGCTGCCTTAATTTGAGCGGCTGCATTAGTTTGAGGGGCTGCCTTTGGTTGAGGCGCTCCCTTAGTTTGAGGGTCTGCCTTACTTTGACAAGCTGCCTTAGTTTGAGCGGCTGCGTTAGTTTGAGAGGCTGCCTGGGTTTGAGGGGCTGCCTTAGTTTGAGCGGTTGCATTAGTTTGAGAGTCTGGCTTTGATTGAGTGGCTGCATTAGTTTGAGGGGCTGACTTAGTTTGAGGGGCTGACGTAATTTGAGGGGCTGCATTAGTTTGATGGGATGCTTTATTTTGAGCGGCTGCCTTAGTTGAGGGGCTGCCTTAGATTGAGGCGCTGCATTAGTTTGAGGGGCTGCCTTAGTTTGAGGGGCTGCCTTAGGTTGAGGGGCTGCCTTAGTTTGAGGGGCTGCCTTAGTTTGAGGGGCTGCATTAGTTTGACAAGCTGCCTTAGTTTGAGCGGCTGCGTTAGTTTGAGAGGCTGCCTGGATTTGAGGGGCTGCCTTAGTTTGAGCGGTTGCATTAGTTTGAGAGTCTGGCTTTGATTGAGTGGCTGCATTAGTTTGAGGGGCTGACTTAGTTTGAGGGGCTGACGTAATTTGAGGGGCTGCATTAGTTTGATGGGATGCTTTATTTTGAGCGGCTGCCTTAGTTGAGGGGCTGCCTTAGATTGAGGGGCTGCCTTAGTTTGAGGGGCTGCCTTAGTTTGAGGGGCTGCATTAGTTTGATGGGCTGCTTTATTTTGAGCGGCTGCCTTAGTTGAGTGGCTGCCTTAGATTGAGGGGCTGCATTAGTTTGAGCGGCTGCCTTAGTTTGAGGGGCTGCCTTAGTTTGAGGGGCTGCCTTAGATTGAGCGGCTGACTTAGTTTGAGAGGCTGCCTTAGTTTGAGAGTCTGCCTTAGTTTGAGCGGCTGCCTTAGTTTGAGGGGTTGCCTTAGTTTGAGAGTCTGCCTTAGTTTGAACGGCTGCCTGAGTTTGAGGGGCTGCCTTAGTTTGAGCGGCTGCATTAGTTTGAGGGGCTGCCTTTGGTTGAGGCGCTCCCTTAGTTTGTAGGGCTGCCTTACTTTAAGGGGCAGCGTCAGTTTGAGAGTCTGCCTTAGTTTGAGGGGATGCCTTAGTATGAGGGGTTGGCTTTGTTCGAGGGGCTGCCTTAGATTGAGTGGCTGCATTAGTTTGAGGGGTTGCCTTAGTTTGAGAGTCTGCCTTAGTTTGAGCGGCTGCCTTAGTTTGACAGGCTGCCTTAGTTTGACAGGCTGCCTTAGTTTGAGAGGCTGCCTGAGTTTGAGGGGCTGCCTTAGTTTGAGCGGCTGCATTAGTTTGAGGGGCTGCCTTTGGTTGAGGCGCTCCCTTAGTTTGTAGGGCTGCCTTACTTTAAGGGGCAGCGTCAGTTTGAGAGTCTGCCTTAGTTTGAGGGGCTGCCTTAGTTTGTGGGGTTGGCTTAGTTTGAGGGGCTGCTTTTGATTGAGTGGCTGCATTAATTTGAGAGTCTGCCTTTGATTGAGTGGCTGCATTAGTTTGAGGGGCTGCCTTAGATTGAGGGGCTGCATTAGTTTGAGGGGCTGCATTAGTTTGAGTGGGTGCATTAGTTTGAGGGGCTGCCTTAGATTGAGTGGCTGCATTAGGTTGAGGGGCTGCATTCGGTTGAGGGGCTGCCTTAGTTTGAGCGGCTGCCTTAGTTTGAGAGTCTGCCTTAGTTTGAGGGGCTGCCTTAGTTTGAGGGGCTGCCTTAGTTTGAGAGTCTGCCTTAGTTTGAGCGGCTGCCTTAGTTTGAGGGTCTGCCTTACTTTTAGAGGCTGTCTTAGTTTGAGGGGCTGCCTTAATTTGAGCGGCTGCATTAGTTTGAGGGGCTGACTTTGGTTGAGGCGCTGCATTAGTTTGAGAGTCTGCCTTTGATTGAGAGGCTGCATTAGTTTGAGGGGCTGCATTCGATTGAGGGTCTGCATTAGTTTGAGTGTCTGCATTAGTTTGAGGGGCTGCATTATTTTGAGGGGCTGCCTCAGTTTGAGGGGCTGCCTTAGTTTGAGGGGTTAGCTTAGTTTGAGGGGCTGCCTTAGATTGAGTGGCTGCATTAGTTTGAGAGTCTGCTTTAGTTTGAGGGGATGCCTTAGTTTGAGGGGTTGGCTAAGTTAGAGGGGCTGCCTTAGTTTGAGGGGCTGCATTAGTTTGAGGGGTTGCATTAGAATGAGGGGCTGCCTTAGATTGAGGGGCTGCATTAGTTTGAGGGAGTGCCTTAGTTTGAGAGGCTGCCTTACTTTGAGGGGCTGCCTTAGTTTGAGCGGCTGCCTTAATTTGAGAGGCTGCCTTAATTTGAGCGGCTGGCTGAGTTTGTGCGGCTGCCTCAGTTTGAGAGTGTGTATTAGTTTGAGCGGCTGCCTTAGTTTGAGGGGCTGCCTTAGTTTGAGAGTCTTCCTTAGCTTGAGCGGCTGCCTTAGTTTGAGGGTCTGCCTTACTTTTAGAGGCTTCCTCAGTTTGAGGGGCTGCCTTAACTTGAGCGGCTGCATTAGTTTGAGGGGCTGCCTTTGGTTGAGGCGCTCCCTTAGTTTGAGAGTCTGCCTTAGTTTGAGAGTCTGCCTTAGTTTGAGCGGCTGCCTTAGTTTGAGGGTCTGCCTTACTTTTTGAGGCTGCCTTAGTTTGAGGGACTGCCTTAATTTGAGCGGCTGCATTAGTTTGAGGGGCTGCCTTTGGTTGAGGCGCTGCATTAGCTTGAGGGTCTGCCTTACTTTGACAGGCTGCCTCAGTTTGAGCGGCTTCATTAGTTTGAGAGTCTGCCTTTGATTGAGGGGCTGCATTAGTTTGAGGGGCTGACTTAGTTTGAGGGGCTGACTCAGTTTGAGGGGCTGACGTAGTTTGAGGGGCTGCATTTGTTTGATGGGCTGCCTTAGATAGAGGGGCTGCCTGAGTTTGAGGGGCTGCCTGAGTTTGAGGGGCTGCCTCAGTTTGAGGGGCTGCCTCAGTTTGAGGGGCTGCCTCAGATTGAGGGGCTGCATTAGTTTGAGCGGCTGCCTTAGTTAGAGCGGCTGCCTTAATTTGAGAGGCTGCCTGAGTTTGAGCGGCTGCATTAGTTTGAGCGGCTGCCTCAGTTTGAGAGTCTGCATTAGATTGAGGGGCTGCCTTAGTTTGAGGGGCTGCCTTAGTTTGAGAGTCTGCCTTAGTTTGAGCGGCTGCCTTAGTTTGAGGGTCTGCATTAGTTTGAGGGTCTGCATTATTTTGAGGGGCTGCCTCAGTTTGAGGGGCTGCCTTAGTTTGAGGGGTTAGCTTAGTTTGAGGGGCTGCCTTAGATTGAGTGGCTGCATTAGTTTGAGAGTCTGCCTTAGTTTGAGGGGATGCCTTAGTTTGAGGGGTTGGCTTAAAGAGGGGCTGCCTTAGTTTGAGGGGCTGCATTAGTTTGAGGGGTTGCATTAGAATGAGGGGCTGCCTTAGATTGAGGGGCTGCATTAGTTTGAGGGAGTGCCTTAGTTTGAGAGGCTGCCTTACTTTGAGGGGCTGCCTTGATTTGAGCGGCTGCCTTAATTTGAGAGGCTGCCTTAGTTTGAGCGTCTGGCTTAGTTTGAGCGGCTGCCTCAGTTTGAGAGTGTGCATTAGTTTGAGCGGCTGCCTTAGTTTGAGGGGCTGCCTTAGTTTGAGAGTCTTCCTTAGTTTGAGCGGCTGCCTTAGTTTGAGGGTCTGCCTTACTTATAGAGTCTTCCTTAGTTTGAGGGGCTGCCTTAATTTGAGCGGCTGCATTAGTTTGAGGGGCTGCCTTTGGTTGAGGCGCTCCCTTAGTTTGAGAGTCTGCCTCAGTTTGAGAGTCTGCCTTAGTTTGAGCGGCTGCCTTAGTTTGAGGCTGCCTTAGCTTGAGGGGCTGCCTTAATTTGAGCGGCTGCATTAGTTTGAGGGGCTGCCTTTGGTTGAGGCGCTCCCTTAGTTTGAGGGTCTGCCTTACTTTGACAGGCTGCCTTAGTTTCAGCGGCAGCGTTAGTTTGAGAGGCTGCCTGAGTTTGAGGGGCTGCCTTAGTTTGAGCGGCTGCATTAGTTTGATGGGCTGCCTTAGATTGAGGGGCTGCATTAGTTTGAGAGGCTGCCTTAGTTTGAGGGGCTGCCTTAGTTTGAGGGGCTGCCTTAGATTGAGGGGCTGCATTAGTTTGAGCGGCTGCCTTAGTTTGAGCGGCTGCCTTAGTTTGAGGGGCTGCCTTAGTTTGAGGGGCTGCCTCAGATTGAGCGGCTGACTTAGTTTGAGAGGCTGCCTTAGTTTGAGAGTCTGCCTTAGTTTGAGTGGCTGCCTTAGTTTGAGGGGTTGCCTTAGTTTGAGCGGCTGCCTTAGTTTGAGCGGCTGCCTTAGTTTGACAGGCTGCCTTAGTTTGACAGGCTGCCTTAGTTTGAGAGGCTGCCTGAGTTTGAGGGGCTGCCTTAGTTTGAGCGGCTGCATTAGTTTGAGGGGCTGCCTTTGGTTGAGGCGCTCCCTTAGTTTGTAGGGCTGCCTTACTTTAAGGGGCAGCGTCAGTTTGAGAGTCTGACTTAGTTTGAGGGGCTGCCTTAGATTGAGGGGCTGCATTAGTTTGAGCGGCTGCCTTAGTTTGAGCGGCTGCCTTAGTTTGAGGGGCTGCCTTAGTTTGAGGGGCTGCCTCAGATTGAGCGGCTGACTTAGTTTGAGAGGCTGCCTTAGTTTGAGAGTCTGCCTTAGTTTGAGTGGCTGCCTTAGTTTGAGGGGTTGCCTTAGTTTGAGAATCTGCCTTAGTTTGAGCGGCTGCCTTAGTTTGAGCGGCTGCCTTAGTTTGACAGGCTGCCTTAGTTTGAGAGGCTGCCTGAGTTTGAGGGGCTGCCTTAGTTTGAGCGGCTGCATTAGTTTGAGGGGCTGCCTTTGGTTGAGGCGCTCCCTTAGTTTGTAGGGCTGCCTTACTTTAAGGGGCAGCGTCAGTTTGAGAGTCTGACTTAGTTTGAGGGGCTGCATTAGTTTGTGGGGTTGGCTTAGTTTGAGGGGCTGCTTTTGATTGAGTGGCTGCATTAGTTTGAGAGTCTGCCTTTGATTGAGTGGCTGCATTAGTTTGAGGGGCTGCCTTAGATTGAGTGGCTGCATTAGTTTGAGGGACTGCATTAGTTTGAGTGGGTGCATTAGTTTGAGGGGCTGCCTTACTTTGAGGGGCTGCCTTGATCTGAGCGGCTGCCTTAATTTGAGAGGCTGCCTTAGTTTGAGCGTCTGGCTTAGTTTGAGCGGCTGCCTCAGTTTGAGAGTGTGCATTAGTTTGAGCGGCTGCCTTAGTTTGAGGGGCTGCCTTAGTTTGAGAGTCTTCCTTAGTTTGAGCGGCTGCCTTAGTTTGAGGGTCTGCCTTACTTATAGAGTCTTCCTTAGTTTGAGGGGCTGCCTTAATTTGAGCGGCTGCATTAGTTTGAGGGGCTGCCTTTGGTTGAGGCGCTCCCTTAGTTTGAGAGTCTGCCTCAGTTTGAGAGTCTGCCTTAGTTTGAGCGGCTGCCTTAGTTTGAGGCTGCCTTAGCTTGAGGGGCTGCCTTAATTTGAGCGGCTGCATTAGTTTGAGGGGCTGCCTTTGGTTGAGGCGCTCCCTTAGTTTGAGGGTCTGCCTTACTTTGACAGGCTGCCTTAGTTTCAGCGGCAGCGTTAGTTTGAGAGGCTGCCTGAGTTTGAGGGGCTGCCTTAGTTTGAGCGGCTGCATTAGTTTGATGGGCTGCCTTAGATTGAGGGGCTGCATTAGTTTGAGAGGCTGCCCTAGTTTGAGTGGCTGCCTTAGTTTGAGGGGTTGCCTTAGTTTGAGCGGCTGCCTTAGTTTGAGCGGCTGCCTTAGCTTGACAGGCTGCCTTAGTTTGACAGGCTGCCTTAGTTTGAGAGGCTGCCTGAGTTTGAGGGGCTGCCTTAGTTTGAGCGGCTGCATTAGTTTGAGGGGCTGCCTTTGGTTGAGGCGCTCCCTTAGTTTGTAGGGCTGCCTTACTTTAAGGGGCAGCGTCAGTTTGAGAGTCTGACTTAGTTTGAGGGGCTGCCTTAGATTGAGGGGCTGCATTAGTTTGAGCGGCTGCCTTAGTTTGAGCGGCTGCCTTAGTTTGAGGGGCTGCCTTAGTTTGAGGGGCTGCCTCAGATTGAGCGGCTGACTTAGTTTGAGAGGCTGCCTTAGTTTGAGAGTCTGCCTTAGTTTGAGTGGCTGCCTTAGTTTGAGGGGTTGCCTTAGTTTGAGAGTCTGCCTTAGTTTGAGCGGCTGCCTTAGTTTGAGCGGCTGCCTTAGTTTGACAGGCTGCCTTAGTTTGACAGGCTGCCTTAGTTTGAGAGGCTGCCTGAGTTTGAGGGGCTGCCTTAGTTTGAGCGGCTGCATTAGTTTGAGGGGCTGCCTTTGGTTGAGGCGCTCCCTTAGTTTGTAGGGCTGCCTTACTTTAAGGGGCAGCGTCAGTTTGAGAGTCTGACTTAGTTTGAGGGGCTGCCTTAGTTTGTGGGGTTGGCTTAGTTTGAGGGGCTGCTTTTGATTGAGTGGCTGCATTAGTTTGAGAGTCTGCCTTTGATTGAGTGGCTGCATTAGTTTGAGGGGCTGCCTTAGATTGAGTGGCTGCATTAGTTTGAGGGGCTGCATTAGTTTGAGTGGGTGCATTAGTTTGAGGGGCTGCCTTAGATTGAGTGGCTGCATTAGGTTGAGGGGCTGCATTAGGTTGAGGGTCTGCCTTACTTTCACAGGCTGCCTTAGTTTGAGCGGCTGCGTTAGTTTGAGAGGCTGCCTGAGTTTGAGGGGCAGCCTTAGTTTGAGCGGCTGCATCAGTTTGAGAGTCTGCATTTGATTGAGTGGCTGCATTAGTTTGAGGGGCTGACTTAGTTTGAGGGGCTGACGTAGTTTGAGGGGCTGCATTTGTTTGATGGGCTGCCTTAGATTGAGGGGCTGCCTTAGTTTGAGGGGCTGCCTTAGTTTGAGGGGCTGCCTTAGTTTGAGGGGCTGCCTCAGATTGAGGGGCTGCATTAGTTTGAGCGGCTGCCTTAGTTTGAGCGGCTGCCTTAATTTGAGAGGCTGCCTGAGTTTGAGCGGCTGCCTTAGTTTGAGCGGCTGTCTTAGTTTGAGAGTCTGCATTAGTTTGAGCGGCTGCCTTAGTTTGAGGGGCTGCCTTAGTTTGAGAGTCTGCCTTAGTTTGAGCGGCTGCCTTAGTTTGAGGGTCTGCCTTACTTTTAGAGGCTGCCTTAGTTTGAGGGAATGCCTTAATTTGAGCGCCTGCATTAGTTTGAGGGGCTGCCTTTGGTTGAGGCGCTGCATTAGTTTGAGAGTCTGCCTTTGATTGAGTGGCTGCATTAGTTTGAGGTGCTGCATTAGATTGAGGGTCTGCATTAGTTTGAGGGTCTGCATTATTTTGAGGGGCTGCCTCAGTTTGAGGGGCTGCCTTAGTTTGAGGGGTTAGCTTAGTTTGAGGGGCTGCCTTAGATTGAGTGGCTGCATTAGTTTGAGAGTCTGCCTTAGTTTGAGGGGATGCCTTAGTTTGAGGGTCTGCCTTACTTTTAGAGGCTGCCTTAGTTTGAGGGGCTGCCTTAATTTGATCGGCTGCATTAGTTTGAGGGGCTGCCTTTGGTTGAGGCGCTGCATTAGTTTGAGAGTCTGCCTTTGATTGAGTGGCTGCATTAGTTTGAGGGGCTGCATTAGATTGAGGGTCTGCATTAGTTTGAGGGTCTGCATTATTTTGAGGGGCTGCCTCAGTTTGAGGGGCTGCCTTAGTTTGAGGGGTTAGCTTAGTTTGAGGGGCTGCCTTACATTGAGTGGCTGCATTAGTTTGAGAGTCTGCCTTAGTTTGAGTGGACGCCTTAGTTTGAGGGGTTGGCTTAGTTAGAGGGGCTGCCTTAGTTTGAGGGGCTGCATTAGTTTGAGGGGTTGCATTAGAATGAGGGGCTGCCTTAGATTGAGGGGCTGCATTAGTTTGAGGGAGTGCCTTAGTTTGAGAGGCTGCCTTACTTTGAGGGGTTGCCTTAGTTTGAGCGTCTGGCTTAGTTTGAGCGGCTGCCTCAGTTTGAGAGTGTGCATTAGTTTGAGCGGCTGCCTTAGATTGAGGGGCTGCCTTAGTTTGAGAGCCTTCCTTAGTTTGAGCGGCTGCCTTAGTTTGAGGGTCTGCCTTACGTTTAGAGGCTTCCTTAGTTTGTCGGGCTGCCTTAATTTGAGCGGCTGCCTTAGTTTCAGCGGCTGCCTTAGTTTGAGAGGCTGCCTTAGTTTGAGGGTCTGCCTTACTTTTAGAGGCTTCCTTAGTTTGAGGGGCTGCCTTAATTTGAGCGGCTGCATTAGTTTGAGGGGCTGCCTTTGGTTGAGGAGCTCCCTTAGTTTGAGAGTCTGCATTAGTTTGAGAGTCTGCCTTAGTTTGATGGGATGCCTCAGTTTGATGGGTTGGCTTAGTTTGAGGGGCTACCTTAGTTTGAGGGTCTGCCTTACTTTTTGAGGCTGCCTTAGTTTGAGCGGCTGCCTTAATTTGAGAGGCTGCCTTAGTTTGAGCGGCTGGCTGAGTTTGAGTGGCTGCCTCAGTTTGAGAATGTGCATTAGTTTGAGCGGCTGCCTTAGTTTGAGGGGCTGCCTTAGTTTGAGAGTCTTCCTTAGTTTGAGCGGCTGCCTTAGTTTGAGGGTCTGCCTTACTTTTAGAGGCTACCTTAGTTTGAGGGGCTGCCTTAATTTGAGCGGCTGCATTAGTTTGAGGGGCTGCCTTTGGTTGAGGCGCTCCCTTAGTTTGAGAGTCTGCCTTAGTTTGAGAGTCTGCCTTAGTTTCAGCGGCTGCCTTAGTTTGAGGGTCTGCCTTACTTTTTGAGGCTGCCTTAGTTTGAGGGGCTGCCTTAATTTGAGCGGCTGCATTAGTTTGAGGGGCTTCCTTTGGTTGAGGCGCTCCCTTAGTTTCAGGGTCTGCCTTACTTTGACAGGCTGCCTTAGTTTGAGCGGCTGCGTTAGTTTGAGAGGCTGCCTGAGTTTGAGGGGCTGCCTTAGTTTGAGCGGCTGCATTAGTTTGAGAGTCTGCCTTTGATTGAGTGGCTGCATTAGTTTGAGGGGCTGACTTAGTTTGAGGGGCTGACGTAGTTTGAGGGGCTGCATTTGTATGATGGGCTGCCTTAGTTTGAGGGGCTGCCTTAGTTTGAGGGACTGCCTTAGTTTGAGGGCCTGCCTTAGTTTGAGGGGCTGCCTCAGATTGAGGGGCTGTATTAGTTTGAGCGGCTGCCTTAGTTTGAGCGGCTGCCTTAATTTGAGAGTCTGCATTAGTTTGAGCGGTTGCCTTAGTTTGAGGGGCTGCCTTAGTTTGAGAGTCTGCCTTAGTTTAAGCGGCTGCCTTAGTTTGAGGGTCTGCCTTACTTTTAGAGGCTGCCTTAGTTTGAGGGGCTGCCTTAATTTGATCGGCTGCATTAGTTTGAGGGGCTGCCTTTGGTTGAGGCGCTGCATTAGTTTGAGAGTCTGCCTTTGATTGAGTGGCTGCATTAGTTTGAGGGGCTGCATTAGATTGAGGGTCTGCATTAGTTTGAGGGTCTGCATTATTTTGAGGGGCTGCCTCAGTTTGAGGGGCTGCCTTAGTTTGAGGGGTTAGCTTAGTTTGAGGGGCTGCCTTACATTGAGTGGCTGCATTAGTTTGAGAGTCTGCCTTAGTTTGAGTGGATGCCTTAGTTTGAGGGGTTGGCTTAGTTAGAGGGGCTGCCTTAGTTTGAGGGGCTGCATTAGTTTGAGGGGTTGCATTAGAATGAGGGGCTGCCTTAGATTGAGGGGCTGCATTAGTTTGAGGGAGTGCCTTAGTTTGAGAGGCTGCCTTACTTTGAGGGGTTGCCTTAGTTTGAGCGGCTGCCTTAATTTGAGAGGCTGCCTTAGTTTGAGCGTCTGGCTTAGTTTGAGCGGCTGCCTCAGTTTGAGAGTGTGCATTAGTTTGAGCGGCTGCCTTAGATTGAGGGGCTGCCTTAGTTTGAGAGCCTTCCTTAGTTTGAGCGGCTGCCTTAGTTTGAGGGTCTGCCTTACTTTTAGAGGCTTCCTTAGTTTGACGGGCTGCCTTAATTTGAGCGGCTGCCTTAGTTTCAGCGGCTGCCTTAGTTTGAGAGGCTGCCTTAGTTTGAGGGTCTGCCTTACTTTTAGAGGCTTCCTTAGTTTGAGGGGCTGCCTTAATTTGAGCGGCTGCATTAGTTTGAGGGGCTGCCTTTGGTTGAGGAGCTCCCTTAGTTTGAGAGTCTGCCTTAGTTTGAGAGTCTGCCTTAGTTTGATGGGATGCCTCAGTTTGATGGGTTGGCTTAGTTTGAGGGGCTACCTTAGTTTGAGGGTCTGCCTTACTTTTTGAGGCTGCCTTAGCTTGAGGGGCTGCCTTAATTTGAGCGGCTGCATTAGTTTGAGGTGCTGCCTTTGGTTGAGGCGCTCCCTTAGTTTGAGGGTCTGCCTTACTTTGACAGGCTGCCTTAGTTTCAGCGGCTGCGTTCGTTTGAGAGGCTGCCTGAGTTTGAGCGGCTGCATTAGTTTGAGAGTCTGCCTTTGATTGAGTGGCTGCATTAGTTTGAGGGGCTGACTTAGATTGAGGGGCTGACGTAGTTTGAGGGGCTGCATTTGTATGATGGGCTGCCTTAGATTGAGGGGCTGCATTAGTTTGAGGGGCTGCCTTAGTTTGAGGGCCTGCCTTAATTTGAGGGGCTGCCTCAGATTGAGGGGCTGTATTAGTTTGAGCGGCTGCCTTAGTTTGAGCGGCTGCCTTAATTTGAGAGTCTGCCTTTGTTTGAGCGGCTGCATTAGTTTGAGGGGCTGCCTTTGGTGGAGGCGCTGCATTAGTTTGAGAGTCTGCCTTTGATTGAGTGGCTGCATTAGTTTGAGGGGCTGCATTAGATTGAGGGTCTGCATTAGTTTGAGGGGCTGCATTATTTTGAGGGGCTGCCTCAGTTTGAGGGGCTGCCTTTGTTTGAGGGGTTAGCTTAGTTTGAGGGGCTGCCTTAGATTGAGTGGCTGCATTAGTTTGAGTGTCTGCCTTAGTTTGAGGGGATGCCTTCGTTTGAGGGGCTGCCTTAGTTTGAGGTGCTGCCTTAGTTTGAGGGGTTGCATTAGTTTGAGGTGTTGCATTAGAATGAGGGGCTGCCTTAGATTGAGGGGCTGCATTAGTTTGAGGGAGTGCCTTAGTTTGAGAGGCTGCCTTACTTTGAGGGGCTGCCTTAGTTTGAGCGGCTGCCTTAATTTGAGAGGCTGCCTTAGTTTGAGCGGCTGGCTGAGTTTGAGTGGCTGCCTCAGTTTGAGAATGTGCATTAGTTTGAGCGGCTGCCTTAGTTTGAGGGGCTGCCTTAGTTTGAGAGTCTTCCTTAGTTTGAGCGGCTGCCTTAGTTTGAGGGTCTGCCTTACTTTTAGAGGCTTCCTTAGTTTGAGGGGCTGCCTTAATTTGAGCGGCTGCATTAGTTTGAGGGGCTGCCTTTGGTTGAGGCGCTCCCTTAGTTTGAGAGTCTGCCTTAGTTTGAGAGTCTGCCTTAGTTTCAGCGGCTGCCTTAGTTTGAGGGTCTGCCTTACTTTTTGAGGCTGCCTTAGTTTGAGGGGCTGCCTTAATTTGAGCGGCTGCATTAGTTTGAGGGGCTTCCTTTGGTTGAGGCGCTCCCTTAGTTTGAGGGTCTGCCTTACTTTGACAGGCTGCCTTAGTTTGAGCGGCTGCGTTAGTTTGAGAGGCTGCCTGAGTTTGAGGGGCTGCCTTAGTTTGAGCGGCTGCATTAGTTTGAGAGTCTGCCTTTGATTGAGTGGCTGCATTAGTTTGAGGGGCTGACTTAGTTTGAGGGGCTGACGTAGTTTGAGGGGCTGCATTTGTATGATGGGCTGCCTTAGTTTGAGGGGCTGCCTTAGTTTGAGGGGCTGCCTTAGTTTGAGGGCCTGCCTTAGTTTGAGGGGCTGCCTCAGATTGAGGGGCTGTATTAGTTTGAGCGGCTGCTTTAGTTTGAGCGGCTGCCTTAATTTGAGAGTCTGCATTAGTTTGAGCGGTTGCCTTAGTTTGAGGGGCTGCCTTAGTTTGAGAGTCTGCCTTAGTTTAAGCGGCTGCCTTAGTTTGAGGGTCTGCCTTACTTTTAGAGGCTGCCTTAGTTTGAGGGGCTGCATTAGTTTGAGGGGTTGCATTAGAATGAGGGGCTGCCTTAGATTGAGGGGCTGCATTAGTTTGAGGGAGTGCCTTAGTTTGAGAGGCTGCCTTACTTTGAGGGGTTGCCTTAGTTTGAGCGGCTGCCTTAATTTGAGAGGCTGCCTTAGTTTGAGCGTCTGGCTTAGTTTGAGCGGCTGCCTCAGTTTGAGAGTGTGCATTAGTTTGAGCGGCTGCCTTAGATTGAGGGGCTGCCTTAGTTTGAGAGCCTTCCTTAGTTTGAGCGGCTGCCTTAGTTTGAGGGTCTGCCTTACGTTTAGAGGCTTCCTTAGTTTGACGGGCTGCCTTAATTTGAGCGGCTGCCTTAGTTTCAGCGGCTGCCTTAGTTTGAGAGGCTGCCTTAGTTTGAGGGTCTGCCTTACTTTTAGAGGCTTCCTTAGTTTGATGGGCTGCCTTAATTTGAGCGGCTGCATTAGTTTGAGGGGCTGCCTTTGGTTGAGGAGCTCCCTTAGTTTGAGAGTCTGCATTAGTTTGAGAGTCTGCCTTAGTTTGATGGGATGCCTCAGTTTGATGGGTTGGCTTAGTTTGAGGGGCTACCTTAGTTTGAGGGTCTGCCTTACTTTTTGAGGCTGCCTTAGTTTGAGCGGCTGCCTTAATTTGAGAGGCTGCCTTAGTTTGAGCGGCTGGCTGAGTTTGAGTGGCTGCCTCAGTTTGAGAATGTGCATTAGTTTGAGCGGCTGCCTTAGTTTGAGGGGCTGCCTTAGTTTGAGAGTCTTCCTTAGTTTGAGCGGCTGCCTTAGTTTGAGGGTCTGCCTTACTTTTAGAGGCTTCCTTAGTTTGAGGGGCTGCCTTAATTTGAGCGGCTGCATTAGTTTGAGGGGCTGCCTTTGGTTGAGGCGCTCCCTTAGTTTGAGAGTCTGCCTTAGTTTGAGAGTCTGCCTTAGTTTCAGCGGCTGCCTTAGTTTGAGGGTCTGCCTTACTTTTTGAGGCTGCCTTAGTTTGAGGGGCTGCCTTAATTTGAGCGGCTGCATTAGTTTGAGGGGCTTCCTTTGGTTGAGGCGCTCCCTTAGTTTGAGGGTCTGCCTTACTTTGACAGGCTGCCTTAGTTTGAGCGGCTGCGTTAGTTTGAGAGGCTGCCTGAGTTTGAGGGGCTGCCTTAGTTTGAGCGGCTGCATTAGTTTGAGAGTCTGCCTTTGATTGAGTGGCTGCATTAGTTTGAGGGGCTGACTTAGTTTGAGGGGCTGACGTAGTTTGAGGGGCTGCATTTGTATGATGGGCTGCCTTAGTTTGAGGGGCTGCCTTAGTTTGAGGGGCTGCCTTAGTTTGAGGGCCTGCCTTAGTTTGAGGGGCTGCCTCAGATTGAGGGGCTGTATTAGTTTGAGCGGCTGCCTTAGTTTGAGCGGCTGCCTTAATTTGAGAGTCTGCATTAGTTTGAGCGGTTGCCTTAGTTTGAGGGGCTGCCTTAGTTTGAGAGTCTGCCTTAGTTTAAGCGGCTGCCTTAGTTTGAGGGTCTGCCTTACTTTTAGAGGCTGCCTTAGTTTGAGGGGCTGCCTTAATTTGATCGGCTGCATTAGTTTGAGGGGCTGCCTTTGGTTGAGGCGCTGCATTAGTTTGAGAGTCTGCCTTTGATTGAGTGGCTGCATTAGTTTGAGGGGCTGCATTAGATTGAGGGTCTGCATTAGTTTGAGGGTCTGCATTATTTTGAGGGGCTGCCTCAGTTTGAGGGGCTGCCTTAGTTTGAGGGGTTAGCTTAGTTTGAGGGGCTGCCTTACATTGAGTGGCTGCATTAGTTTGAGAGTCTGCCTTAGTTTGAGTGGATGCCTTAGTTTGAGGGGTTGGCTTAGTTAGAGGGGCTGCCTTAGTTTGAGGGGCTGCATTAGTTTGAGGGGTTGCATTAGAATGAGGGGCTGCCTTAGATTGAGGGGCTGCATTAGTTTGAGGGAGTGCCTTAGTTTGAGAGGTTGCCTTACTTTGAGGGGTTGCCTTAGTTTGAGCGGCTGCCTTAATTTGAGAGGCTGCCTTAGTTTGAGCGTCTGGCTTAGTTTGAGCGGCTGCCTCAGTTTGAGAGTGTGCATTAGTTTGAGCGGCTGCCTTAGATTGAGGGGCTGCCTTAGTTTGAGAGCCTTCCTTAGTTTGAGCGGCTGCCTTAGTTTGAGGGTCTGCCTTACGTTTAGAGGCTTCCTTAGTTTGACGGGCTGCCTTAATTTGAGCGGCTGCCTTAGTTTCAGCGGCTGCCTTAGTTTGAGAGGCTGCCTTAGTTTGAGGGTCTGCCTTACTTTTAGAGGCTTCCTTAGTTTGAGGGGCTGCCTTAATTTGAGCGGCTGCATTAGTTTGAGGGGCTGCCTTTGGTTGAGGAGCTCCCTTAGTTTGAGAGTCTGCATTAGTTTGAGAGTCTGCCTTAGTTTGATGGGATGCCTCAGTTTGATGGGTTGGCTTAGTTTGAGGGGCTACCTTAGTTTGAGGGTCTGCCTTACTTTTTGAGGCTGCCTTAGCTTGAGGGGCTGCCTTAATTTGAGCGGCTGCATTAGTTTGAGGTGCTGCCTTTGGTTGAGGCGCTCCCTTAGTTTGAGGGTCTGCCTTACTTTGACAGGCTGCCTTAGTTTCAGCGGCTGCGTTCGTTTGAGAGGCTGCCTGAGTTTGAGCGGCTGCATTAGTTTGAGAGTCTGCCTTTGATTGAGTGGCTGCATTAGTTTGAGGGGCTGACTTAGATTGAGGGGCTGACGTAGTTTGAGGGGCTGCATTTGTATGATGGGCTGCCTTAGATTGAGGGGCTGCATTAGTTTGAGGGGCTGCCTTAGTTTGAGGGCCTGCCTTAATTTGAGGGGCTGCCTCAGATTGAGGGGCTGTATTAGTTTGAGCGGCTGCCTTAGTTTGAGCGGCTGCCTTAATTTGAGAGTCTGCCTTTGTTTGAGCGGCTGCATTAGTTTGAGGGGCTGCCTTTGGTGGAGGCGCAGCATTAGTTTGAGAGTCTGACTTTGATTGAGTGGCTGCATTAGTTTGAGGGGCTGCATTAGATTGAGGGTCTGCATTAGTTTGAGGGGCTGCATTATTTTGAGGGGCTGCCTCAGTTTGAGGGGCTGCCTTAGTTTGAGGGGTTAGCTTAGTTTGAGGGGCTGCCTTAGATTGAGTGGCTGCATTAGTTTGAGTGTCTGCCTTAGTTTGAGGGGATGCCTTCGTTTGAGGGGCTGCCTTAGTTTGAGGTGCTGCCTTAGTTTGAGGGGTTGCATTAGTTTGAGGGGTTGCATTAGAATGAGGGGCTGCCTTAGATTGAGGGGCTGCATTAGTTTGAGGGAGTGCCTTAGTTTGAGAGGCTGCCTTACTTTGAGGGGCTGCCTTAGTTTGAGCGGCTGCCTTAATTTGAGAGGCTGCCTTAGTTTGAGCGGCTGGCTGAGTTTGAGTGGCTGCCTCAGTTTGAGAATGTGCATTAGTTTGAGCGGCTGCCTTAGTTTGAGGGGCTGCCTTAGTTTGAGAGTCTTCCTTAGTTTGAGCGGCTGCCTTAGTTTGAGGGTCTGCCTTACTTTTAGAGGCTTCCTTAGTTTGAGGGGCTGCCTTAATTTGAGCGGCTGCATTAGTTTGAGGGGCTGCCTTTGGTTGAGGCGCTCCCTTAGTTTGAGAGTCTGCCTTAGTTTGAGAGTCTGCCTTAGTTTGAGAGTCTGCCTTAGTTTCAGCGGCTGCCTTAGTTTGAGGGTCTGCCTTACTTTTTGAGGCTGCCTTAGTTTGAGGGGCTGCCTTAATTTGAGCGGCTGCATTAGTTTGAGGGGCTTCCTTTGGTTGAGGCGCTCCCTTAGTTTGAGGGTCTGCCTTACTTTGACAGGCTGCCTTAGTTTGAGCGGCTGCGTTAGTTTGAGAGGCTGCCTGAGTTTGAGGGGCTGCCTTAGTTTGAGCGGCTGCATTAGTTTGAGAGTCTGCCTTTGATTGAGTGGCTGCATTAGTTTGAGGGGCTGACTTAGTTTGAGGGGCTGACGTAGTTTGAGGGGCTGCATTTGTATGATGGGCTGCCTTAGTTTGAGGGGCTGCCTTAGTTTGAGGGGCTGCCTTAGTTTGAGGGCCTGCCTTAGTTTGAGGGGCTGCCTCAGATTGAGGGGCTGTATTAGTTTGAGCGGCTGCCTTAGTTTGAGCGGCTGCCTTAATTTGAGAGTCTGCATTAGTTTGAGCGGTTGCCTTAGTTTGAGGGGCTGCCTTAGTTTGAGAGTCTGCCTTAGTTTAAGCGGCTGCCTTAGTTTGAGGGTCTGCCTTACTTTTAGAGGCTGCCTTAGTTTGAGGGGCTGCCTTAATTTGATCGGCTGCATTAGTTTGAGGGGCTGCCTTTGGTTGAGGCGCTGCATTAGTTTGAGAGTCTGCCTTTGATGAGTGGCTGCATTAGTTTGAGGGGCTGCATTAGATTGAGGGTCTGCATTAGTTTGAGGGTCTGCATTATTTTGAGGGGCTGCCACAGTTTGAGGGGCTGCCTTAGTTTGAGGGGTTAGCTTAGTTTGAGGGGCTGCCTTAGATTGAGTGGCTGCATTAGTTTGAGAGTCTGCCTTAGTTTGAGGGGATGCCTTAGTTTGAGAGGTTGGCTTAGTTAGAGGGGCTGCCTTAGTTTGAGGGGCTGCATTAGTTTGAGGGGTTGCATTAGAATGAGGGGCTGCCTTAGATTGAGGGGCTGCATTAGTTTGAGGGAGTGCCTTAGTTTGAGAGGCTGCCTTACTTTGAGGGGTTGCCTTAGTTTGAGCGGCTGCCTTAATTTGAGAGGCTGCCTTAGTTTGAGCGTCTGGCTTAGTTTGAGCGGCTGCCTCAGTTTGAGAGTGTGCATTAGTTTGAGCGGCTGCCTTAGATTGAGGGGCTGCCTTAGTTTGAGAGTCTTCCTTAGTTTGAGCGGCAGCCTTAGTTTGAGGGTCTGCCTTACGTTTAGAGGCTTCCTTAGTTTGACGGGCTGCCTTAATTTGAGCGGCTGCCTTAGTTTCAGCGGCTGCCTTAGTTTGAGAGGCTGCCTTAGTTTGAGGGTCTGCCTTACTTTTAGAGGCTTCCTTAGTTTGAGGGGCTGCCTTAATTTGAGCGGCTGCATTAGTTTGAGGGGCTGCCTTTGGTTGAGGAGCTCCCTTAGTTTGAGAGTCTGCATTAGTTTGAGAGTCTGCCTTAGTTTGATGGGATGCCTCAGTTTGATGGGTTGGCTTAGTTTGAGGGGCTGCCTTAGTTTGAGGGGCTGCCTTAGTTTGAGGGTCTGCCTTACTTTTTGAGGCTGCCTTAGCTTGAGGGGCTGCCTTAATTTGAGCGGCTGCATTAGTTTGAGGTGCTGTCTTTGGTTGAGGCGCTCCCTTAGTTTGAGGGTCTGCCTTACTTTGACAGGCTGCCTTAGTTTCAGCGGCTGCGTTCGTTTGAGAGGCTGCCTGAGTTTGAGGGGATGCCTTAGTTTGAGCGGCTGCATTAGTTTGAGAGTCTGCCTTTGATTGAGTAGCTGCATTAGTTTGAGGAGCTGACTTAGTTTGAGGGGCTGACGTAGTTTGAGGGGCTGCATTTGTTTGATGGGCTGCCTTAGATTGAGGGGCTGCATTAGTTTGAGGGGCTGCCTTAGTTTGAGGGGCTGCCTCAGTTTGAGGGGCTGCCTTAGATTGAGGGGCTGCATTAGTTTGAGCGGCTGCCTTAGTTTGAGGGGCTGCCTTAGTTTGAGGGGCTGCCTCAGATTGAGCGGCTGACTTAGTTTGAGAGGCTGCCTTAGTTTGAGAGTCTGCCTTAGTTTGAGTGGCTGCCTTAGTTTGAGGATTTGCCTCAGTTTGAGAGTCTGCCTTAGTTTGAGCGGCTGCCTTAGTTTGACAGGCTGCCTTTGTTTCAGCGGCTGCCTTAGTTTGAGAGGCTGCCTGAGTTTGAGGGGCTGCCTTAGTTTGAGCGGCTGCATTAGTTTGAGGGGCTGCCTTTGGTTGAGCCGCTCCCTTAGTTTGTAGGGCTGCCTTACTTTAAGGGGCAGCGTCAGTTTGAGAGTCTGCCTTAGTTTGAGGGGCTGCCTTAGTTTGAGGGGTTGGCTTAGTTTGAGGTGCTGCTTTTGATTGAGTGGCTGCATTAGTTTGAGAGTCTGCCTTTGATTGAGTGGCTGCATTAGTTTGAGGGGCTGCCTTAGATTGAGGGGCTGCAGTAGTTTGAGGGGCTGCATTAGTTTGAGTGGGTGCATTAGTTTGAGGGTCTGCCTTAGATTGAGGGGCTGCATTAGGTTGAGGGGCTGCATTAGTTTGAGGGGCTGCATTAGTTTGAGGGGCTGCCTTATTTTGAGGGGCTGCCTTAGATAGAGTTCTGCATTAGTTTGAGGGGCTGCATTAGTTTAAGGGGCAGCCTTAGTATGAGAGGCTGCCTAAGTTTGAGGGGCTGCCTTCGTTTGACAGTCTGCCATAGTTTGAGGGGCTGCCTTAATTTGAGCGGCTGCCTTAGTTTGAGGGGCTGCCTTACTTTTAGAGGCTGCCTTAGTTTGAGGGGCTGCCTTAATTTGATCGGCTGCATTAGTTTGAGGGGCTGCCTTTGGTTGAGGCGCTGCATTAGTTTGAGAGTCTGCCTTTGATTGAGTGGCTGCATTAGTTTGAGGGGCTGCATTAGATTGAGGGTCTGCATTAGTTTGAGGGTCTGCATTATTTTGAGGGGCTGCCACAGTTTGAGGGGCTGCCTTAGTTTGAGGGGTTAGCTTAGTTTGAGGGGATGCCTTAGTTTGAGGGGTTGGCTTTGTTTGAGGGGCTGCCTTAGATTGAGTGGCTGCATTAGTTTGAGAGTCTGCCTTAGTTTGATGGGATGCCTCAGTTTGATGGGTTGGCTTAGTTTGAGTGGCTGCCTTAGTTTGAGGGGCTGCCTTAGTTTGAGGGGCTGCATTAGTTTGAGGTTCTGCCTTACTTTTAGAGGCTGCCTTAGTTTGAGGGGCTTCCTTAATTAGAGCGGCTGCATTAGTTTGAGGGGCTGCCTTTGGTTGCGGCGCTGCATTCGTTTGAGAGTCTGCTTTGATTGAGTGGCTGCATTAGTTTGAGGGGCTGCATTAGATTGAGGGCCTGCATTAGTTTGAGGGGCTGCATTATTTTGAGGGGCTGCCTCAGTTTGAGGGGCTGCCTTAGTTTGAGGGGTTAGCTTAGTTTGAGGGGCTGCCGTAGATTGAGTGGCTTCATTAGTTTGAGAGTCTGCCTTAGTTTGAGGGGATGCCTTAGTTTGAGGGGTTGGCTTAGTTAGAGGGGCTGCCTTAGTTTGAGGGGCTGCATTAGTTTGAGGAACTGCATTAGAATGAGGGGCTGCCTCAGATTGAGGGGCTTCATTAGTTTGAGGGAGTGCCTTAGTTTGAGAGGCTGCCTTACTTTGAGGGGCTGCCTTAGTTTGAGCGGCTTCCTTAATTTGAGAGGCTGCCTTAGTTTGAGCGTCTGGCTTAGATGAGCGGCTGCCTCAGTTTGAGAGTGTGCATTAGTTTGAGCGGCTGCCTTAGTTTGAGGGGCTGCCTTAGTTTGAGAGTCTTCCTTAGTTTGAGCGGCTGCCTTAGTTTGAGGGTCTGCCTTACTTTTAGAGGCTTCCTTAGTTTGAGGGGCTGCCTTAATTTGAGCGGCTGCATTAGTTTGAGGGGCTGCCTTTGGTTGAGGCGCTCCCTTAGTTTGAGAGTCTGCCTTAGTTTGAGCGGCTGCCTTAGTTTGAGGGTCTGCCTTACTTTTTGAGGCTGCCTTAGCTTGAGGGGCTGCCTTAATTTGAGCGGCTGCATTAGTTTGAGGGGCTGCCTTTGGTTGAGGCGCTCCCTTAGTTTGAGGGTCTAGCTTACTTTGACAGGCTGCCTTAGTTTCAGCGGCTGCGTTAGTTTGAGAGGCTGCCTGAGTTTGAGGGGCTGCCTTAGTTTTAGCGGCTGCATTAGTTTGAGAGTCTGCCTTTGATTGAGTGGCTGCCTGAGTTTGAGGGGCTGAGTTAGTTTGAGGGGCTGACGTAGTTTGAGGGGCTGCATTTGTTTGATGGGCTGCCTTAGATTGAGGGGCTGCATTACTTTGAGGGGCTGCCTTAGTTTGAGGGGCTGCCTTAGTTTGAGGGGCTGCCTTAGATTGAGGGGCTGCATTTGTTTGAGCGGCTGCCTTAGTTTGAGGGGCTGCCTTAGTTTGAGGGGCTGCCTCAGATTGAGCGGCTGACTTAGTTTGAGAGGCTGCTTTAGTTTGAGAGTCTGCCTTAGTTTGAGTGGCTGCCTTAGTTTGAGGGTTTGCCTTAGTTTGAGAGTCTGCCTCAGTTTGAGCGGCTGCCTTACTTTGACAGGCTGCCTTAGTTTCAACGGCTGCCTTAGTTTGGGAGGCTGCCTGTGTTTGAGGGGCTGCCTTATTTGAGCGGCTGCCTTAGTTTGAGGGGCTGCCTTTGGTTGAGCGGCTGCCTTAGTTTGTAGGGCTGCCTTAGTTTGAGAGTCTTCCTTAGTTTGAGCGGCTGCCTTAGTTTGAGGGTCTGCCTTACTTTTAGAGGCTTCCTTAGTTTGAGGGGCTGCCTTAATTTGAGCGGCTGCATTAGTTTGAGGGGCTGCCTTTGGTTGAGGCGCTCCCTTAGTTTGAGAGTCTGCCTTAGTTTGAGCGGCTGCCTTAGTTTGAGGGTCTGCCTTACTTTTTGAGGCTGCCTTAGCTTGAAGGGCTGCCTTAATCTGAGCGGCTGCATTAGTTTGAGGGGCTGCCTTTGGTTGAGGCGCTCCCTTAGTTTGAGGGTCTGGCTTACTTTGACAGGCTGCCGTAGTTTCAGCGTCTGCGTTAGTTTGAGAGGCTGCCTGAGTTTGAGGGGCTGCCTTAGTTTTAGCGGCTGCATTAGTTTGAGAGTCTGCCTTTGATTGAGTGGCTGCCTGAGTTTGAGGGGCTGACTTAGTTTGAGGGGCTGACGTAGTTTGAGGGGCTGCATTTGTTTGATGGGCTTCCTTAGATTGAGGGGCTGCATTAGTTTGAGGGGCTGCCTTAGTTTGAGGCGCTGCCTTAGTTTGAGGGGCTGCCTTAGATTGAGGGGCTGCATTTGTTTGAGCGGCTGCCTTAGTTTGAGGGGCTGCCTCAGATTGAGCGGCTGACTTAGTTTGAGAGGCTGCCTTAGTTTGAGAGTCTGCCTTAGTTTGAGAGGCTGCCTTAGTTTGAGGGTTTGCCTTAGTTTGAGAGTCTGCCTTAGTTTGAGCGGCTGCCTTAGTTTGACAGGCTGCCTTAGTTTCAGCGGCTGCCTTAGTTTGGGAGGCTGCCTGTGTTTGAGGGGCTGCCTGAGTTTGAGCGGCTGCATTAGTTTGAGGGGCTGCCTTTGGTTGAGGCGCTCCCTTAGTTTGTAGGGCTGCCTTACTTTAAGGGGCAGCGTCAGTTTGAGAGTCTGCCTTAGTTTGAGGGGCTGCCTTAGTTTGAGCGGCTGCCTTAGTTTGAGGGTCTGCCTTACTTTTTGAGGCTGCCTTAGCTTGAGGGGCTGCCTTAATTAGAGCGGCTGCATTAGTTTGAGGGGCTGCCTTTGGTTGAGGCGCTCCCTTAGTTTGAGGGTCTGGCTTACTTTGACAGGCTCCCTTAGTTTCAGCGGCTGCGTTAGTTTGAGAGGCTGCCTGAGTTTGAGGGGCTGCCTTAGTTTTAGCGGCTGCATTAGTTTGAGAGTCTGCCTTTGATTGAGTGGCTGCATTAGTTTGAGGGGCTGACTTAGTTTGAGGGGCTGACGTAGTTTGAGGGGCTGCATTTGTTTGATGGGCTGCCTTAGATTGAGGGGCTGCATTAGTTTGAGGGGCTGCCTTAGTTTGAGGGGCTGCCTTAGTTTGAGGGGCTGCCTTAGATTGAGGGGCTGCATTTGTTTGAGCGGCTGCCTTGGTTTGAGGGGCTGCCTTAGTTTGAGGGGCTGCCTCAGATTGAGCGGCTGACTTAGTTTGAGAGGCTGCCTTAGTTTGAGAGTCTGCCTTAGTTTGAGTGGGTGCCTTAGTTTGAGGGTTTGCCTTAGTTTGAGCGGCTGCCTTAGTTTGAGGGGCTGCATTAGTTTGAGCGACTGTCTTAGTTTGAGGGGCTCCCTTAGTTTGAGCGGCTGCCTTAGATTGAGAGGCAGCCTGATTTTGAGGGGCTGCTTTAGACTGAGGGGCTGCATTAGTTTGAGCGGCTGTCTCAGTTTGAGGGGCTGCCTTAGTTTGAGCGGCTGCCTGAGTTTGAGGGGATGCCTTAGTTTGAGCGGCTGCCTTAGTTTGAGGGGCTGCCTTAGTTTGAGCGGCTGCCTTGGTTTGAGGGGCTGCCTTAGTTTGAGGGGCTGCCTTAGTTTGAGTGGCTGCCTTAGTTTGAGAGTCTTCCTTAGTTTGAGCGGCTGCCTTAGTTTGAGGGTCTGCCTTACTTTTAGAGGCTTCCTTAGTTTGAGGGGCTGCCTCAATTTGAGCGGCTGCATTAGTTTGAGGGGCTGCCTTTTGTTGAGGCGCTCCCTTAGTTTGAGAGTCTGCCTTAGTTTGAGAGTCTGCCTTAGTTTGAGCGGCTGCCTTAGTTTGAGGGTCTGCCTTACTTTTTGAGGCTGCCTTAGTTTGAGGGACTGCCTTAATTTGAGCGGCTGCATTAGTTTGAGGGGCTGCCTTTGGTTGAGGCGCTCCCTTAGTTTGAGGGTCTTCCTTACTTTGACAGGCTGCCTTAGTTTGAGCGGCTGCGTTAGTTTGAGAGGCTGCCTGAGTTTGAGGGGCTGCCTTAGTTTGAGGGGCTGCCTTAGTTTGAGCGGCTGCATTAGTTTGAGGGGCTGACTTAGTTTGAGGGGCTGCCTTAGTTTGAGCGGCTGCCTTAGTTTGAGAGTCTGCATTAGTTTGAGCGGCTGTCTTAGTTTGAGGGGCTGCCTCAGTTTGAGAGTCTGCCTTAGTTTGAGCGGCTGCCTTCGTTTGAGGGTCTGCCTTACTTTTAGAGGCTGCCTTAGTTTGAGGGGCTGCCTTAATTTGAGAGGCTGCATTAGTTTGAGGGGCTGCCTTTGGTTGAGGCGATGCATTAGTTTGAAAGTCTGCCTTTGATTGAGTGGCTGCATTAGTTTGAGAGCTTGCCTTTGATTGAGTGGGTGCATTAGTTTGAGGGGCTGCATTAGATTGAGGGACTGCATTTGTTTGAAGGGCTGCATTATTATGAGGGGCTGCCTTAGATTGAGGGGCTGCATTAGTTTGAGAGTCTGCCTTAGTTTGAGGGGATTCCTTAGTTCGAGGGGTTGGCTTAGTTAGAAGTGCTGCATTAGTTTGAGGGGCTGCATTAGTTTGAGGGGTTGCATTAGAATGAGGGGCTGCCTTAGATTGAGGGGCTGCATTAGTTTGAGGGAGTGCCTTAGTTTGTGGGGCTGTCTTACTTTGAGGGGCTGTCTTAGTTTGAGCGGCTTTCTTAATTTGAGAGGCTGCCTGAGTTTGAGCGGCTGCCTTAGTTTGAGCGGCTGCCTTAGTTTGAGAGTCTGCATTAGTTTGAGCGGCTGCCTTAGTTTGAGGGGCTGCCTTAGTTTGAGAGTCTGCCTTTGTTTGAGCGGCTGCATTAGTTTGAGGGGCTGCCTTTGGTGGAGGCGCTGCATTAGTTTGAGAGTCTGCCTTTGATTGAGTGGCTGCATTAGTTTGAGGGGCTGCATGAGATTGAGGGTCTGCATTAGTTTGAGGGGCTGCATTATTTTGAGGGGCTGCCTCAGTTTGAGGGGCTGCCTTAGTTTGAGGGGTTAGCTTAGTTTGAGGGGCTGCCTTAGATTGAGTGGCTGCATTATTTTGAGTGTCTGCCTTAGTTTGAGTGGATGCCTTCGTTTGAGGGGCTGCCTTAGTTTGAGGTGCTGCCTTAGTTTGAGTGGTTGCATTAGTTTGAGGGGTTGCATTAGAATGAGGGGCTGCCTTAGATTGAGGTGCTGCATTAGTTTGAGGGAGTGCCTTAGTTTGAGAGGCTGCCTTACTTTGAGGGGCTGCCTTAGTTTGAGCGGCTGCCTTAATTTGAGAGGCTGCCTTAGTTTGAGCGGCTGGCTGAGTTTGAGTGGCTGCCTCAGTTTGAGAGTGTGCATTAGTTTGAGCGGCTGCCTTAGTTTGAGGGGCTGCCTTAGTTTGAGAGTCTTCCTTAGTTTGAGCGGCTGCCTTAGTTTGAGGGTCTGCCTTACTTTTAGAGGCTTCCTTAGTTTGAGGGGCTGCCTTAATTTGAGCGGCTGCATTAGTTTGAGGGGCTGCCTTTGGTTGAGGCGCTCCCTTAGTTTGAGAGTCTGCCTTAGTTTGAGAGTCTGCCTTAGTTTCAGCGGCTGCCTTAGTTTGAGGGTCTGCCTTACTTTTTGAGGCTGCCTTAGTTTGAGGGGCTGCCTTAATTTGAGCGGCTGCATTAGTTTGAGGGGCTTCCTTTGGTTGAGGCGCTCCCTTAGTTTGAGGGTCTGCCTTACTTTGACAGGCTGCCTTAGTTTGAGCGGCTGCGTTAGTTTGAGAGGCTGCCTGAGTTTGAGGGGCTGACTTAGTTTGAGCGGCTGCATTAGTTTGAGAGTCTGCCTTTGATTGAGTGGCTGCATTAGTTTGAGGGGCTGACTTAGTTTGAGGGGCTGACGTAGTTTGAGGGGCTGCATTTGTATGATGGGCTGCCTTAGATTGAGGGGCTGCATTAGTTTGAGGGGCTGCCTTAGTTTGAGGGCCTGCCTTAGTTTGAGGGGCTGCCTCAAATTGAGGGGCTGTATTAGTTTGAGTGGCTGCCTTAGTTTGAGCGGCTGCCTTAATTTGAGAGGCTGCCTGAGTTTGAGCGGCTGCTTAGTTTGAGCGGCTGCCTTAGTTTGAGCGGCTGCCTTAGTTTGAGAGTCTGCATTAGTTTGAGCGGCTGCCTTAGTTTGAGGGGCTGCCTTAGTTTGAGAGTCTGCCTTAGTTTAAGCGGCTGCCTTAGTTTGAGGGTCTGCCTTACTTTTAGAGGCTGCCTTAGTTTGAGGGGCTGCCTTAATTTGAGCGGCTGCATTAGTTTGAGGGGCTGCCTTTGGTTGAGGCGCTGCATTAGTTTGAGAGTCTGCCTTTTATTGAGTGGCTGCATTAGTTTGAGGGGCTGCATTAGATTGAGGGTCTGCATTAGTTTGAGGGTCTGCATTATTTTGAGGGGCTGCCTCATTTTGAGGGGCTGCCTTAGTTTGAGGGGTTAGCTTAGTTTGAGGGGCTGCCTTGGATTGAGTGGCTGCATTAGTTTGAGAGTCTGCCTTAGTTTGAGGGGATGCCTTAGTTTGAGGGGTTGGCTTAGTTAGAGGGGCTGCCTTAGTTTGAGGGGCTGCATTAGTTTGAGGGGTTGCATTAGAATGAGGGGCTGCCTTAGATTGAGGGGCTGCATTAGTTTGAGGGAGTGCCTTAGTTTGAGAGGCTGCCTTACTTTGAGGGGCTGCCTTAGTTTGAGCGGCTGCCTTAATTTGAGAGGCTGCCTTAGTTTGAGCGTCTGGCTTAGTTTGAGCGGCTGCCTCAGTTTGAGAGTGTGCATTAGTTTGAGCGGCTGCCTTAGATTGAGGGGCTGCCTTAGTTTGAGAGTCTTCCTTAGTTTGAGCGGCTGCCTTAGTTTGAGGGTCTGCCTTACGTTTCGAGGCTTCCTTAGTTTGAGGGGCTGCCTTAATTTGAGCGGCTGCCTTAGTTTCAGCGGCTGCCTTAGTTTGAGAGGCTGCCTTAGTTTGAGGGTCTGCCTTACTTTTAGAGGCTTCCTTAGTTTGAGGGGCTGCCTTAATTTGAGCGGCTGCATTAGTTTGAGGGGCTGCCTTTGGTTGAGGCGCTCCCTTAGTTTGAGAGTCTGCATTAGTTTGAGAGTCTGCCTTAGTTTGATGGGATGCCTCAGTTTGATGGGTTGGCTTAGTTTGAGGGGCTGCCTTAGTTTGAGGGTCTGCCTTACTTTTTGAGGCTGCCTTAGCTTGAGGGGCTGCCTTTGGTTGAGGCGCTCCCTTAGTTTGTAGGGCTGCCTTACTTTAAGGGGCAGCGTCAGTTTGAGGGGCTGCCTTAGTTTGAGGGGCTGCCTTAGTTTGAGGGGTTGCCTTAGTTTGAGGTGCTGCTTTTGATTGAGTGGCTGCATTAGTTTGAGAGTCTGCCTTTGATTGAGTGGCTGCATTAGTTTGAGGGGCTGCCTTAGATTGAGGGGCTGCATTAGTTTGAGGGGCTGCATTAGTTTGAGTGGTTGCATTAGTTTGAGGGTCTGCCTTAGATTGAGGGGCTGCATTAGGTTGAGGGGCTGCATTAGTTTGAGGGGCTGCAATAGTTTGAGGGGCTGCCTTATTTTGAGGGGCTGCCTTAGATAGAGTTCTGCATTAGTTTGAGGGGCTGCATTAGTTTAAGGGGCAGCCTTAGTTTGAGAGGCTGCCTAAGTTTGAGGGGCTGCCTTCGTTTGACAGTCTGCCATAGTTTGAGGGGCTGCCTTAATTTGAGCGGCTGCCTTAGTTTGAGGGGCTGCATTAGTTTGAGCGACTGTCTTAGTTTGAGGGGCTGCCTGAGTTTGAGCGGCTGCCTTAGATTGAGAGGCAGCCTGAGTTTGAGGGGCTGCTTTAGACTGAGGGGCTGCATTAGTTTGAGCGGCTGTCTCTGTTTGAGGGGCTGCCTTAGTTTGAGCGGCTGCCTGAGTTTGAGGGGCTGCCTTAGTTTGAGCGGCTGCCTTAGTTTGAGGGGCTGCCTTAGTTTGAGCGGCTGCCTTGGTTTGAGGGGCTGCATTAGTTTGAGAGTCTGCCTTAGTTTGAGGGGATGCCTTAGTTTGAGGGGTTGGCTTTGTTTGAGGGGCTGCCTTAAATTGAGTGGCTGCATTAGTTTGAGAGTCTGCCTTAGTTTGATGGGATGCCTCAGTTTGATGGGTTGGCTTAGTTTGAGGGGCTGCCTTAGTTTGAGTGGCTGCCTTAGTTTGAGGGGCTGCATTAGTTTGAGGGGCTGCCTTAGATTGAGGGGCACAATTAGTTTGAGGGGGTGCCTTAGATTGAAGGGCTGCATTAGTTTGAGGGCGTGCCTTAGTTTCAGAGGCTGCCTTAGTTTGAGGGGCTGTCTTAGTTTGAGCGGCTGCCTTAATTTGAGAGGCTGTCTTAGTTTGAGCGGCTGCCTTAGTTTGAGCGGCTGCCTTAGTTTGAGAGTCTGCCTTAGTTTGAGCGGCTGCCTTAGTTTGAGGGGATGCCTTAGTTTGACAGTCTGCCTTATTTTGAGCGGCTGCCTAAGTTTGAGGGTCTGCCTTACTTTTTGAGGCTGCCTTAGTTTGACAGGCTGCCTTCGTTTGACAGGCTGCCTGAGCTTGACAGGCTGCCTTAGTTTGAGGGGCTGCCATAATTTGAGCGGCTGCATTATGTTGAGGGGCTGAATTTGTTTGGGGCGCTCCCTTAGTTTGAGCGGCTGCATTAGTTTGAGGGGTAGGCTTAGTTTGAGGGGCTGCCTTTGATTGAGTGGCTGCATTAGTTTAAGAGTCTGCCTTTGATTGAGTGGCTGCATTAGTTTGAGGGGCGGACTTAGTTTGAGGGGCTGACTTAGTTTGAGGGGCTGCATTTGTTTGAGGGGCTGCCTTAGATTGAGGGGCTGCATTAGTTTGAGGGGCTGCCTTAGTTTGAGAGGCTTCCTTAGATTGAGGGGCTGCTTTAGTTTTAGATGCTGCCTTAGTTTGAGAGTCTGCCTTAGTTTGAGCGGCTGCCTTAGTTTGAGGTTCTGCCTTTGTTTGAGAGTCTGCCTTAGTTTGAGCGGCTGCCTTCGTTTGAGGGTCTGCCTTACTTTGAGAGGCTGCCTTAGGTTGACAGGCTGCTTTAGTTTGAGCGGCTGCCTTAGATTGAGAGGCAGCCTGTGTTTGAGGGGCTGCCTTAGTTGGAGCAGCTGCATTAGTTTGAGTGGCTGCCTTTGTTTGAGGCGCTCCCTTGGTTTGAGGGTCTGCTTGACTTTGAGAGGCTGCCGTGGTTTGACAGTCTGCCTTAGTTTTAGGGGCTGCCTTAGTTTGAGAGTATGCCTGAGTTTGAGGGGCTGCCTTAGTTTGAGCGGATGCATTAGTTTGAGGGGTAGGCTTAGTTTGAGGGGCTGCCTTTGATTGAGTGGCTGCATTAGTTTGAGAGGATGCCTTTGATTGAGTGGTTGCATCAGTTTGAGCGGCTGCCTTAGTTGAGGGACTGCCTTAGATTGAGGGGCTGCATTAGTTTGAGCGGATGCCTCAGTTTGAGGGGCTACTTTAGTTTGAGCGGCAGCCTTAGATTGAGCGGCTGACTTAGTTTGAGAGGTTGGCTTAGTTTGAGAGTCTGCCTTAGTTTGAGGGGCTGCCTTAATTTGAGCGGCTGCCTTAGTTTGAGAGTCTGCCTTAGTTTGAGCGGCTGCCTTAGTTTGAGGGTCTGCCTTACTTTGAGAGGCTGCCTGAGTTTGAGGGACTGCCTTAGTTTGAGCGGCTGCATTAATTGGAGGGGTTGCCTTTGGTTGAGGCGCTCCCTTAGTTTGTGGGGCTGCTTTACTTTAAAGGGCAGCATTATTTTGAGAGTCTGCCTTAGTTTGATGGGTTGCCTTAGTTTGAGGGGTTCGCTTAGTTTGAGAGTCTGCCTTTGATTGAGTGGCTGCATTAGTTTGAGAGACTGCCTTAGTTTGAGGGGAAGCCTTAGTTTGAGGGGTTGGCTTAGTTTGAGGGGCTGCCTTAGTTTGAGGGAGTGCCTTAGTTTGAGAGGCTGCCTTAGTTTGAGAATCTGCCTCAGTTTGAGCGGCTGCCTTGGTTTGAGGGGTTGCCTTAGTTTGAGAGTCTGCCTTAGTTTGAGCGGCTGCCTTCGTTTGACAGGCTGCCTTAGTTTCAGCGGCTGCCTTAGTTTGAGAGGCTGCCTGAGATTGAGGGGCTGCCTTAGTTTGAGCGGCTGCATTAGTTTGAGGGGCTGCCTTAGTTTGAGAATCTGCCTCAGTTTGAGCGGCTGCCTTGGTTTGAGGGGTTGCCTTAGTTTGAGAGTCTGCCTTAGTTTGAGCGGCTGCCTTCGTTTGACAGGCTGCCTTAGTTTCAGCGGCTGCCTTAGTTTGAGAGGCTGCCTGAGATTGAGGGGCTGCCTTAGTTTGAGCGGCTGCATTAGTTTGAGAGGCTGCCTGAGATTGAGGGGCTGCCTTAGTTTGAGCGGCTGCATTAGTTTGAGGGGCTGCCTTTGGTTGAGGCGCTCCCTTAGTTTGTAGGGATGCCTTACTTTAAGGGGCAGCGTCAGTTTGAGAGTCTGCCTTAGTTTGAGGGGCTGCCTTTGATTGAGTGGCTGCATTGGTTTGAGAGTCTGCCTTTCATTGAGTGGCTGCATTATTTTGAGGGGCTGCCTTAGATTGAGGGGCTGCATTAGTTTGAGTGGCTGCATTAGATTGAGGGGCTGCATTAGTTTGAGGGGCTGCATTAGTTTGAGGGGCTGCATTAGTTTGAGGGGTTGCCTTGTATAGAGTTCTGCATTAGTTTGAGGGGCTGCATTAGTTTAAGGGGCAGCCTTAGTTTGAGAGGCTGCCTAAGTTTGAGTGGCTGCCTTCGTTTGAGAGTCTGCCATAGTTTGAGGGGCTGCCTTAATTTGAGCGGCAGCCTTAGTTTGAGGGGCTGCATTAGTTTGAGCGACTGTCTTAGTTTGAAGGGCTGCCTTAGTTTGAGCGGCTGCTTTAGACTGAGGGGCTGCATTAGTTTGAGCGGCTGTCTCAGTTTGAGGGGCTGCCTTAGTTTGAGCGGCTTCCTGAGTTTGAGGGGCTGCCTTAGTTTGAGCGGCTGCCTTAGTTTGAGGGGCTGCCTTAGTTTGAGCGGCTGCCTTGGTTTGACGGGCTGCATTAGTTTGAGGGGCTGTCTTAGATTATGGGGCTGCCTTAGAATGAGGGGCTGCAATAGTTTGAGAGTCTGCCTTAGTTTGTGGGGATGCCTTAGTTTGATGGGTTGGCTTCGTTAGAGGGGCTGCCTTAGTTTGAGGGGCTGCCTTTGGTTGAGGCGCTCCCATAGTTTGAGGGGCTGCCTTACTTTATTGGCTGTATTAGTTTGAGAGTCTGCCTTAGTTTGAGTGGTTGGCTGAGTTTGAGGGTCTGGCTTTGATTGAGTGGCTGCATTAGTTTGAGAGCTTGCCTTTGATTGAGTGGCTGCATTAGTTTGAGGGGCAGCATTAGATTGAGGGACTGCATTTGTTTGAGGGGCTGCATTATTATGAGGGGCTGCCTTAGATTGAGGGGCTGCATTAGTTTGAGAGTCTGCCTTAGTTTGAGGGGATTCCTTAGTTCGAGGGGTTGGCTTAGTTAGAAGTGCTGCCTTAGTTTGAGGGGCTGCCTTAGTTTGAGGGGTTGCATTAGAATGAGGGGCTGCCTTAGATTGAGGGGCTGCATTAGTTTGAGGGAGTGCCTTAGTTTGTGGGGCTGCCTTACTTTGAGGGGCTGTCTTAGTTTGAGTGGCTGCCTTAATTTGAGAGGCTGCCTGAGTTTGAGCGGCTGACTTAGTTTGAGCGGCTGCCTTAGTTTGAGAGTCTGCATTAGTTTGAGCGGCTGCCTTAGTTTGAGGGGCTGCCTTAGTTTGAGAGTCTGCCTTTGTTTGAGCGGCTGCATTAGTTTGAGGGGCTGCCTTTGGTTGAGGCGCTGCATTAGTTTGAGAGTCTGCCTTTGATTGAGTGGCTGCATTAAATTGAGGGGCTGCATTAGATTGAGGGTCTGCATTAGTTTGAGGGGCTGCATTATTTTGAGGGGCTGCCTCAGTTTGAGGGGCTGCCTTCGTTTGAGGGGTTAGCTTAGTTTGAGGGGCTGCCTTAGATTGAGTGGCTGCATTAGTTTGAGAGTCTGCCTTAGTTTGAGGGGATGCCTTCGTTTGAGGGGATGCCTTCGTTTGAGGGGCTGCCATAGTTTGAGGGGCTGCCTTAGTTTGAGGGGTTGCATTAGTTTGAGGGGTTGCATTAGAATGAGGGGCTGCCTTAGATTGAGGGGCAGCATTAGTTTGAGGGAGTGCCTCAGTTTGAGAGGCTGCCTTACTTTGAGGGGCTGCCTTAGTTTGAGCGGCTGCCTTAATTTGAGAGGCTGCCTTAGTTTGAGCGGCTGGCTGAGTATGAGTGGCTGCCTCAGTTTGAGAGTGTGCATTAGTTTGAGCGGCTGCCTTAGTTTGAGGGACTGCCTTAGTTTGAGAGTCTTCCTTAGTTTGAGCGGCTGCCTTAGTTTGAGGGTCTGCCTTACTTTTAGAGGCTTCCTTAGTTTGAGGGGCTGCCTTAATTTGAGCGGCTGCATTAGTTTGAGGGGCTGCCTTTGGTTGAGGCGCTCCCTTAGTTTGAGAGTCTGCCTTAGTTTGAGAGTCTGCCTTAGTTTGAGCGGCTGCCTTAGTTTGAGGGTCTGCCTTACTTTTTGAGGCTGCCTTAGTTTGAGGGGCTGCCTTAATTTGAGCGGCTGCATTAGTTTGAGGGGCTTCCTTTGGTTGAGGCGCTCCCTTAGTTTGAGGGTCTGCCTTACTTTGTCAGGCTGCCTTCGTTTGAGCGGCTGCGTTAGATTGAGAGGCTGCCTGAGTTTGAGGGGCTGCCTTAGTTTGAGCGGCTGCATTAGTTTGAGAGTCTGCCTTTGATTGAGTGGCTGCATTAGTTTGAGGGGCTGACTGAGTTTGAGGGGCTGACGTAGTTTGAGGGGCTGCATTAGTATGATGGGCTGCCTTAGATTGAGGGGCTGCATTAGTTTGAGGGGCTGCCTTAGTTTGAGGGCCTGCCTTAGTTTGAGGGGCTGCCTCAGATTGAGGGGCTGTATTAGTTTCAGCGGCTGCCTTAGTTTGAGCGGCTGCCTTAATTTGAGAGGCTGCCTGAGTTTGTGCGGCTGCCTTAGTTTGAGCGGCTACCTTAGTTTGGGAGTCTGCATTAGTTTGAGCGGCTGCCTTAGTTTGAGGGTCTGCCTTAGTTTGAGAGTCTGCCTTAGTTTGAGCGGCTGCCTTAGTTTGAGGGTCTGCCTTACTTTTAGAGGCTGCCTTAGTTTGAGGGGCTGCCTTAATTTGAGCGGCTGCATTTGTTTGAGGGGCTGCCTTAGTTTGAGGGGTTGGCTTAGTTAGAGGGGCTGCCTTAGTTTGAGGCGCTGCATTAGTTTGAGAGTCTGCCTTTGATTGAGTGGCTGCATTAGTTTGAGGGGCTGCATTAGATTGAGGGTCTGCATTAGTTTGAGGGTCTGCATTATTTTGAGGGGCTGCCTCAGTTTGAGGGACTGCCTTAGTTTGAGGGGTTAGCTTAGTTTGAGGGGCTGCCTTAGATTGAGAGGCTGCATTAGCTTGAGAGTCTGCCTTAGTTTGAGGGGATGCCTTAGTTTGAGGGGTTGGCTTAGTTAGAGGGGCTGCCTTAGTTTGAGGGGCTGCCTTAGTTTGAGGGGTTGCATTAGAATGAGGGGCTGCCTTAGATTGAGGGGCTGCATTAGTTTGAGGGAGTGCCTTAGTTTGAGAGGCTGCCTTACTTTGAGGGGCTGCCTTAGTTTGAGCGGCTGCCTTAATTTGAGAGGCTGCCTTAGTTTGAGCGCCTGGCTTAGTTTGAGCGGCTGCCTCAGTTTGAGAGTGTGCATTAGTTTGAGCGGCTGCCTTAGTTTGAGGGGCTGCCTTAGTTTGAGAGTCTTCCTTAGTTTGAGCGGCTGCCTTAGTTTGAGGGTCTGCCTTACGTTTAGAGGCTTCCTTAGTTTGAGGGGCTGCCTTAATTTGAGCGGCTGCATTAGTTTGAGGGGCTACCTTTGGTTGAGGCGCTCCCTTAGTATCAGAGTCTGCCTCAGTTTGAGAGTCTGCCTTAGTTTGAGCGGCTGCCTTAGTTTGAGGGACTGCCTTACTTTTTGAGGCTGCCTTAGCTTGAGGGGCTGCCTTAATTTAAGCGGCTGCATTAGTTTGAGGGGCTGCCTTTGGTTGAGGCGCTCCCTTAGTTTGAGGGTCTGCCTTACTTTGACAGGCTGCCTTAGTTTCAGCGGCTGCGTTCGTTTGAGAGGCTGCCTGAGTTTGAGGGGCTGCCTTAGTTTGAGCGGCTGCATTAGTTTGAGGGGCTGCCTTAGTTTGAGGGGGGACTTAGATTGAGGGGCTGCATTAGTTTGAGCGGCTGCCTTAGTTTGAGGGGCTGCCTTAGTTTGAGGGGCTGCCTCAGATTGAGCGGCTGACTTAGTTTGAGAGGCTGCCTTAGTTTGAGAGTCTGCCTTAGTTTGAGCGGCTGCCTTCGTTTGACAGGCTGCCTTAGTTTGACAGGCTGCCTGAGTTTGAGAGGCTGCCTGAGTTTGAGGGGCTGCCTTAGTTTGAGCGGCTGCATTAGTTTGAGGGGCTGCCTTTGGTTGAGGCGCTCCCTTAGTTTGTAGGGCTGCCTTACTTTAAGGGGCAGCGTCAGTTTGAGAGTCTGCCTTAGTTTGAGGGGCTGCCTTAGTTTGAGGGGTTGGCTTAGTTTGAGGGGCTGCTTTTGATTGAGTGGCTGCATTAGTTTGAGAGTCTGCCTTTGATTGAGTGGCTGCATTAGTTTGAGGGGCTGCCTTAGATTGAGGGGCTGCATTAGTTTGAGGGGCTGCCTTAGATTGAGGGGCTGCATTAGTTTGAGGGAGTGCCTTAGTTTGAGAGGCTGCCTTACTTTGAGGGGCTGCCTTAGTTTGAGCGGCTGCCTTAATTTGAGAGGCTGCCTTAGTTTGAGCGCCTGGCTTAGTTTGAGCGGCTGCCTCAGTTTGAGAGTGTGCATTAGTTTGAGCGGCTGCCTTAGTTTGAGGGGCTGCCTTAGTTTGAGAGTCTTCCTTAGTTTGAGCGGCTGCCTTAGTTTGAGGGTCTGCCTTACGTTTAGAGGCTTCCTTAGTTTGAGGGGCTGCCTTAATTTGAGCGGCTGCATTAGTTTGAGGGGCTGCCTTTGGTTGAGGCGCTCTCTTAGTATCAGAGTCTGCCTCAGTTTGAGAGTCTGCCTTAGTTTGAGCGGCTGCCTTAGTTTGAGGGACTGCCTTACTTTTTGAGGCTGCCTTAGCTTGAGGGGCTGCCTTAATTTAAGCGGCTGCATTAGTTTGAGGGGCTGCCTTTGATTGAGGCGCTCCCTTAGTTTGAGGGTCTGCCTTACTTTGACAGGCTGCCTTAGTTTCAGCGGCTGCGTTCGTTTGAGAGGCTGCCTGAGTTTGAGGGGCTGCCTTAGTTTGAGCGGCTGCATTAGTTTGAGGGGCTGCCTTAGTTTGAGGGGGGACTTAGATTGAGGGGCTGCATTAGTTTGAGCGGCTGCCTTAGTTTGAGGGGCTGCCTTAGTTTGAGGGGCTGCCTCAGATTGAGCGGCTGACTTAGTTTGAGAGGCTGCCTTAGTTTGAGAGTCTGCCTTAGTTTGAGCGGCTGCCTTCGTTTGACAGGCTGCCTTAGTTTGACAGGCTGCCTGAGTTTGAGAGGCTGCCTGAGTTTGAGGGGCTGCCTTAGTTTGAGCGGCTGCATTAGTTTGAGGGGCTGCCTTTGGTTGAGGCGCTCCCTTAGTTTGTAGGGCTGCCTTACTTTAAGGGGCAGCGTCAGTTTGAGAGTCTGCCTTAGTTTGAGGGGCTGCCTTAGTTTGAGGGGTTGGCTTAGTTTGAGGGGCTGCTTTTGATTGAGTGGCTGCATTAGTTTTAGAGTCTGCCTTTGATTGAGTGGCTGCATTAGTTTGAGGGGCTGCCTTAGATTGAGGGGCTGCATTAGTTTGAGGGGCTGCATTAGTTTGAGTGGGTGCATTAGTTTGAGGGGCTGCCTTAGATTGAGGGGCTGCATTAGGTTGAGGGGCTGCATTAGGTTGAGGGCCTGCCTTCGTTTGAGCGGCTGCCTTAGTTTGAGAGTCTGCATTAGTTTGAGCGGCTGCCTTAGTTTGAGGGGCTGCCTTAGTTTGAGAGTCTGCCTTAGTTTGAGCGGCTGCCTTAGTTTGAGGGTCTGCCTTACTTTTAGAGGCTGCCTTAGTTTGAGGGGCTGCCTTAATTTGAGCGGCTGCATTAGTTTGAGGGGCTGCCTTTGGTTGAGGCGCTGCATTAGTTTGAGAGTCTGCCTTTGATTGAGAGGCTGCATTAGTTTGAGGTGCTGCATTCGATGGAGGGTCTGCATTAGTTTGATGGGCTGCATTATTTTGAGGGGCAGCCTCGGTTTGAGGGGCTGCCTGAGTTTGAGAGGTTAGCTTAGATGGAGGGGCTGCCTTAGTTTGAGAGTCTGCCTTAGTTTGAGCGGCTGCCTTAGTTTGAGGGTCTGCCTTACTTTTAGAGGCTGCCTTAGTTTGAGAGGTTAGCTGAGTTTGAGGGGCTGCATTAGTTTGAGAGTCTGCCTTAGTTTGAGGGGATGCCTTAGTTTGAGGGGTTGGCTTAGTTAGAGGGGCTGCCTTAGTTTGAGGGGCTGCATTAGTTTGAGGGGTTGCATTAGAATGAGGGGCTGACTCAGATTGAGGGGCTGCATTAGTTTGAGGGAGTTCCTTAGTTTGAGAGGCTGCCTTACTTTGAGAGGCTGCCTTAGTTTGAGCGGCTGCCTTAATTTGAGAGGCTGCCTTAGTTTGAGCGTCTGGCTTAGATGAGCGGCTGCCTCAGTTTGAGAGTGTGCATTAGTTTGAGCGGCTGCCTTAGTTTGAGGGGCTGCCTTAGTTTGAGAGTCTTCCATAGTTTGAGCGGCTGCCTTAGTTTGAGGGTCTGCCTTACTTTTAGAGGCTTCCTTAGTTTGAGGGGCTGCCTTAATTTGAGCGGCTGCATTAGTTTGAGGGGCTGCCTTAGGTTGAAGCGCTCCCTTAGTTTGAGAGTCTGCCTTAGTTTCAGCGGCTGCCTTAGTTTGAGGGTCTGCCTTACTTTTTGAGGCTGCCTTAGCTTGAGGGGCTTCCTTAATTTGAGCGGCTGCATTAGTTTGAGGGGCTGCCTTTGGTTGAGGCGCTCCCTTAGTTTGAGGGTCTGGCTTACTTTGACAGGCTGCGTTAGTTTCAGCGGCTGCGTTGGTTTGAGAGGCTGCCTGAGTTTGAGGGGCTGCCTTAGTTTTAGCGGCTGCATTAGTTTGAGAGTCTGCCTTTGATTGAGTGGCTGCATTAGTTTGAGGGGCTGACTTAGTTTGAGGGGCTGACGTAGTTTGAGGGGCTGCATTTGTTTGATGGGCTGCCTGAGATTGAGGGGCTGCATTAGTTTGAGGGGCTGCCTTAGTTTGAGGGGCTGCCTTAGTTTGAGGGGCTGCCTTAGATTGAGGGGCTGCCTTAGATTGAGGGGCTGCATTTGTTTGAGCGGCTGCCTTAGTTTGAGGGGCTGCCTTAGTTTGAGGGGCTGCCTCAGATTGAGCGGCTGACTTAGTTTGAGAGGCTGCCTTAGTTTGAGAGTCTGCCTTAGTTTGAGTGGCTGCCTTAGTTTGAGGGTTTGCCTTAGTTTGAGAGTCTGCCTTAGTTTGAGCGGCTGCATTAGTTTGACAGGCTGCCTTAGTTTCAGCGGCTGCCTTAGTTTGGGAGGCTGCATTAGTTTGAGGGGCTGCATTATTTTGAGGGGCTGCCTCGGTTTGAGAGGTTAGCTTAGTTTGAGGGGCTGCCTTAGTTTGAGAGTCTGCCTTAGTTTGAGCGGCTGCCTAAGTTTGAGGTTCTGCCTTACTTTTAGAGGCTGCCTTATTTTGAGGGGCTGCCTTAATTTGAGCGGCTGCATTAGTTTGAGGGGCTGCCTTTGGTAGCGGCGCTGCATTAGTTTGAGAGTCTGCTTTGATTGAGTGGCTGCATTAGTTTGAGGGGCTGCATTAGATTGAGGGCCTGCATTAGTTTGAGGGGCTGCATTATTTTGAGGGGCTGCCTCAGTTTGAGGGGCTGCCTTAGTTTGAGGGGTTAGCTTAGTTTGAGGGGCTGCCGTAGATTGAGTGGCTTCATTAGTTTGAGAGTCTGCCTTAGTTTGAGGGGATGCCTTAGTTTGAGGGGTTGGCTTAGTTAGAGGGGCTGCCTTAGTTTGAGGGGCTGCATTAGTTTGAGGAACTGCATTAGAATGAGCGGCTGCCTCAGTTTGAGAGTGTGCATTAGTTTGAGCGGCTGCCTTAGTTTGAGGGGCTGCCTTAGTTTGAGAGTCTTCCTTAGTTTGAGCGGCTGCCTTAGTTTGAGGTGCTGCCTTAATTTGAGCGGCTGCATTAGTTTGAGGGGCTGCCTTTGGTTGAGGCGCTCCCTTAGTTTGAGAGTCTGCCTTAGTTTGAGCGGCTGCCTTAGTTTGAGGGTCTGCCTTACTTTTTGAGGCTGCCTTAGCTTGAGGGGCTGCCTTAATTTGAGCGGCTGCATTAGTTTGAGGGGCTGCCTTTGGTTGAGGCGCTCCCTTAGTTTGAGGGTCTGGCTTACTTTGACAGGCTGCCTTAGTTTCAGCGGCTGCGTTAGTTTGAGAGGCTGCCTGAGTTTGAGGGGCTGCCTTAGTTTTAGCGGCAGCATTAGTTTGAGAGTCTGCCTTTGATTGAGTGGCTGCCTGAGTTTGAGGGGCTGACTTAGTTTGAGGGGCTGACGTAGTTTGATGGGCTGCATTTGTTTGATGGGCTGCCTTAGATTGAGGGGCTGCATTAGTTTGAGGGGCTGCCTTAGTTTGAGGGGCTGCCGTAGATTGAGTGGCTGCATTAGTTTGAGAGTCTGCCTTAGTTTGAGGGGATGCCTTAGTTTGAGGGTTTGGCTTAGTTAGAGGGGCTGCCTTAGTTTGAGGGGCTGCATTAGTTTGAGGGGTTGCGTTAGAATGAGGGGCTGACTCAGATTGAGGGGCTGCATTAGTTTGAGGGAGTTCCTTAGTTGGAGAGGCTATCTTACTTTGAGAGGCTGCCTTAGTTTGAGCGGCTGCCTTAATTTGAGAGGCTGCCTTAGTTTGAGCGTCTGGCTTAGATGAGCGGCTGCCTCAGTTTGAGAGTGTGCATTAGTTTGAGCGGCTGCCTTAGTTTGAGGGGCTGCCTTAGTTTGAGAGTCTTCCTTAGTTTGAGCGGCTGCCTTAGTTTGAGGGTCTGCCTTACTTTTAGAGGCTTCCTTAGTTTGAGGGGCTGCCTTAATTTGAGTGGCTGCATTAGTTTGAGGGGCTGCCTTAGGTTGAAGCGCTCCCTTAGTTTGAGAGTCTGCCTTAGTTTGAGCGGCTGCCTTAGTTTGAGGGTCTGCCTTACTTTTTGAGGCTGCCTTAGCTTGAGGGGCTTCCTTAATTTGAGCGGCTGCATTAGTTTGAGGGGCTGCCTTTGGTTGAGGCGCTCCCTTAGTTTGAGGGTCTGGCTTACTTTGACAGGCTGCCTTAGTTTCAGCGGCTGCGTTAGTTTGAGAGGCTGCCTCAGTTTGAGGGGCTGCCTTAGTTTTAGCGGCTGCATTAGTTTGAGAGTCTGCCTTTGATTGAGTGGCTGCATTAGTTTGAGGGGCTGACTTAGTTTGAGGGGCTGACGTAGTTTGAGGGGCTGCATTTGTTTGATGGGCTGCCTTAGATTGAGGGGCTGCATTAGTTTGAGGGGCTGCCTTAGTTTGAGGGGCTGCCTTAGTTTGAGGGGCTGCCTTAGATTGAGGGGCTGCATTTGTTTGAGCGGCTGCCTTAGTTTGAGGGGCTGCCTTAGTTTGAGGGGCTGCCTCAGATTGAGCGGCTGACTTAGTTTGAGAGGCTGCCTTAGTTTGAGTGGCTGCCTTAGTTTGAGTGGCTGCCTTAGTTTGAGGGTTTGCCTTAGTTTGAGAGTCTGCCTTAGTTTGAGCGGCTGCATTAGTTTGACAGGCTGCCTTAGTTTCAGCGGCTGCCTTAGTTTGGGAGGCTGCCTGTGTTTGAGGGGCTGCCTTAGTTTGAGCGGCTGCATTAGTTTGAGGGGCTGCCTTTGGTTGAGGCGCTGCATTAGTTTGAGAGTCTGCCTTTGATTGAGAGGCTGCATTAGTTTGAGGGGCTGCATTCGATTGAGGGTCTGCATTAGTTTGAGGGGCTGCATTATTTTGAGGGGCTGCCTCGGTTTGAGGGGCTGCCTTAGTTTGAGAGGTTAGCTTAGTTTGAGGTGCTGCCTTAGTTTGAGAGTCTGCCTTAGTTTGAGCGGCTGCCTAAGTTTGAGTTTCTGCCTTACTTTTAGAGGCTGCCTTAGTTTGAGGGGCTGCCTTAATTTGAGCGGCTGCATTAGTTTGAGGGGCTGCCTTTGGTTGCGGCGCTGCATTAGTTTGAGAGTCTGCTTTGATTGAGTGGCTGCATTAGTTTGAGGGGCTGCATTAGATTGAGGGCCTGCATTAGTTTGAGGGGCTGCATTATTTTGAGGGGCTGCCTCAGTTTGAGGGGCTGCCTTAGTTTGAGGGGTTAGCTTAGTTTGAGGGGCTGCCGTAGATTGAGTGGCTTCATTAGTTTGAGAGTCTGCCTTAGTTTGAGGAGATGCCTTAGTTTGAGGGGTTGGCTTAGTTAGAGGGGCTGCCTTAGTTTGAGGGGCTGCATTAGTTTGAGGAACTGCATTAGAATGAGGGGCTGCCTCAGATTGAGGGGCTGCATTAGTTTGAGGGAGTGCCTTAGTTTGAGAGGCTGCCTTACTTTGAGGGGCTGCCTTAGTTTGAGCGGCTGCCTTAATTTGAGAGGCTGCCTTAGTTTGAGCGTCTGGCTTAGATGAGCGGCTGCCTCAGTTTGAGAGTGTGCATTAGTTTGAGCGGCTGCCTTAGTTTGAGCGGCTGCCTTAGTTTGAGAGTCTTCCTTAATTTGAGCGGCTGCCTTAGTTTGAGGGTCTGCCTTACTTTTAGAGGCTTCCTTAGTTTGAGGGGCTGCCTTAATTTGAGCGGCTGCATTAGTTTGAGGGGCTGCCTTTGGTTGAGGCGCTCCCTTAGTTTGAGAGTCTGCCTTAGTTTGAGCGGCTGCCTTAGTTTGAGGGTCTGCCTTACTTTTTGATGCTGCCTTAGCTTGAGGGGCTGCCTTAATTTGAGCGGCTGCATTAGTTTGAGGGGCTGCCTTTGGTTGAGGCGCTCCCTTAGTTTGAGGGTCTGGCTTACTTTGACAGGCTGCATTAGTTTCAGCGGCTGCGTTAGTTTGAGAGGCTGCCTGAGTTTGAGGGGCTGCCTTAGTTTTAGCGGCTGCATTAGTTTGAGAGTCTGCCTTTGATTGAGTGGCTGCCTGAGTTTGAGGGGCTGACTTAGTTTGAGGGGCTGACGTAGTTTGAGGGGCTGCATTTGTTTGATGGGCTGCCTTAGATTGAGGGGCTGCATTAGTTTGAGGGGCTGCCTTAGTTTGAGGGGCTGCCTTAGTTTGAGGGGCTGCCTTAGATTGAGGGGCTGCATTTGTTTGAGCGGCTGCCTTAGTTTGAGGGGCTGCCTTAGTTTGAGGGGCTGCCTCAGATTGAGCGGCTGACTTAGTTTGAGAGGCTGCCTTAGTTTGAGAGTCTGCCTTAGTTTGAGTGGCTGCCTTAGTTTGAGGGTTTGCCTTAGTTTGAGAGTCTGCCTTAGTTTGAGCGGCTGCCTTAGTTTGACAGGCTGCCTTAGTTTCAGCGGCTGCCTTAGTTTGGGAGGCTGCCTGTGTTTGAGGGGCTGCCTTAGTTTGAGCGGCTGCATTAGTTTGAGGGGCTGCCTTTGGTTGAGGCGCTCCCTTAGTTTGTAGGGCTGCCTTACTTTAAGGGGCAACGTCAGTTTGAGAGTCTGCCTTAGTTTGAGGGGCTGCCTTAGTTTGAGCGGCTGCCTTAGTTTGATGGGCTGCCTTAGTTTGAGAGTCTTCCTTAGTTTGAGCGGCTGCCTTAGTTTGAGGGTCTGCCTTACTTTTAGAGGCTTCCTTAGTTTGAGGGGCTGCCTTAATTTGAGCGGCTGCATGAGTTTGAGGTGCTGCCTTTGGTTGAGGCGCTCCCTTAGTTTGAGAGTCTGCCTTAGTTTGAGCGGCTGCCTTAGTTTGAGGGTCTGCCTTACATTTTGAGGCTGCCTTAGCTTGAGGGGCTGCCTTAATTTGAGCGGCTGCATTAGTTTGAGGGGCTGCCTTTGGTTGAGGCGCTCCCTTAGTTTGAGGGTCTGGCTTACTTTGACAGCCTGCCGTAGTTTCAGCGGCTGCGTTAGTTTGAGGGGCTGCATGAGTTTGAGGGGCTGCCTGAGTTTGAGGGGCTGACTTAGTTTGAGGGGCTGACGTAGTTTGAGGGGCTGCATTTGTTTGATGGGCTTCCTTAGATTGAGGGGCTGCATTAGTTTGAGGGGCTGCCTTAGTTTGAGGGGCTGCCTTAGATTGAGGGGCTGCATTTGTTTGAGCGGCTGCCTTAGTTTGAGGGGCTGCCTTAGTTTGAGGTGCTGCCTCAGATTGAGCGGCTGACTTAGTTTGAGAGGCTGCCTTAGTTTGAGAGTCTGCCTTAGTTTGAGTGGCTGCCTTAGTTTGAGGGTTTGCCTTAGTTTGAGAGTCTGCCTTAGTTTGAGCGGCTGCCTTAGTTTGACAGGCTGCCTTAGTTTCAGCGGCTGCCTTAGTTTGGGAGGCTGCCTGTGTTTGAGGGGCTGCCTTAGTCTGAGCGGCTGCATTAGTTTGAGGGGCTGCCTTTGGTTGAGGCGCTCCCTTAGTTTGTAGGGCTGCCTTACTTTAAGGGGCAGCGTCAGTTTGAGAGTCTGCCTTAGATTGAGGGGCTGCCTTAGTTTGAGCGGCTGCCTTAGTTTGAGGGTCTGCCTTACTTTTTGAGGCAGCCTTAGGTTCAGCGGCTGCGTTAGTTTGAGAGGCTGCCTGAGTTTGAGGGGCTGCCTTAGTTTTAGCGGCTGCATTAGTTTGAGAGTCTGCCTTTGATTGAGTGGCTGCATTAGTTTGAGGGGCTGACTTAGTTTGAGGGGCTGACTTAGTTTGAGGGGCTGACGTAGTTTGAGGGGCTGCATTTGTTTGATGGGCTGCCTTAGATTGAGGGGCTGCATTAGTTTGAGGGGCTGCCTTAGTTTGAGGGGCTGCCTTAGTTTGAGGGGCTGCCTTAGATTGAGGGGCTGTATTTGTTTGAGCGGCTGCCTTATTTTGAGGGGCTGCCTTAGTTTGAGTGGCTGCCTTAGTTTGAGGGTTTGCCTTAGTTTGAGCGGCTGCCTTAGTTTGAGGGGCTGCATTAGTTTGAGCGACTGTCTTAGTTTGAGGGGCTGCCTTAGTTTGAGCGGCTGCCTTAGATTGAGAGGCAGGCTGAGTTTGAGGGGCTGCTTTAGACTGAGGGGCTGCATTAGTTTGAGCGGCTGTCTCAGTTTGAGGGGCTGCCTTAGTTTGAGCGGCTGCCTGAGTTTGAGGGGCTGCCTTAGTTTGAGCGGCTGCCTTAGTTTGAGGGGCTGCCTTAGTTTGAGCGGCTGCCTTGGTTTGAGGGGCTGCCTTAGTTTGAGGGGCTGCCTTAGTTTGAGAGGCTTCCTTAGTTTGAGCGGCTGCCTTAGATTGAGGGTCTGCCTTACTTTTAGAGGCTTCCTTAGTTTGAGGGGCTGCCTCAATTTGAGCGGCTGCATTAGTTTGAGGGGCTGCCTTTTGTTGAGGCGCTCCCTTAGTTTGAGAGTCTGCCTTAGTTTGAGAGTCTGCCTTAGTTTGAGAGTCTGCCTTAGTTTGAGCGGCTGCCTTAGTTTGAGGGTCTTCCTTACTTTGACAGGCTGCCTTAGTTTGAGCGGCTGCGTTAGTTTGAGAGGCTGCCTGAGTTTGAGGGGCTGCCTTAGTTTGAGCGGCTGCATTAGTTTGAGAGTCTGCATTTGATTGAGTGGCTGCATTAGTTTGAGGGGCTGACTTAGTTTGAGGGGCTGCCTTAGTTTGAGCGGCTGCCTTAGTTTGAGAGTCTGCATTAGTTTGAGCGGCTGCCTTAGTTTGAGGGGCTGCCTTAGTTTGAGAGTCTGCCTCAGTTTGAGCGGCTGCCTTCGTTTGAGGGTCTGCCTTACTTTTAGAGGCTGCCTTAGTTTGAGGGGCTGCCTTAATTTGAGAGGCTGCATTAGTTTGAGGGGCTGCCTTTGGTTGAGGCGATGCATTAGTTTGAAAGTCTGCCTTTGATTGAGTGGCTGCATTAGTTTGAGGGGCTTCATTAGATTGTGGGTCTGCATTAGTTTGAGGGGCTGCATTATTTTGAGGGGTTGCCTCAGTTTGAGGGGCTGCCTTAGTTTGAGGGGTTAGCTTAGTTTGAGGGGCTGCCTTAGATTGAGTGGCTGCATTAGTTTGAGAGTCTGCCTTAGTTTGAGGGGATGCCTTCGTTTGAGGGGTTGGCTTAGTTAGAGGGGCTGCCTCAGTTTGAGGGGCTGCCTTAGTTTGAGGGGCTGCTTTAGTTTGAGGGGTTGCATTAGAATGAGGGGCTGCCTTAGATCGAGGGGCTGCATTAGTTTGAGGGAGTGCCTTAGTTTGAGAGGCTGCCTTACTTTGAGGGGCTGCCTTAGATTGAGCGGCTGCCTTAATTTGAGTGGCTGCCTTAGTTTGAGCGTCTGGCTCAGTTTGAGCGGCTGCCTCAGTTTGAGCGTGTGCATTAGTTTGAGCGGCTGCCTTAGTTTGAGGGGCTGCCTTAATTTGAGAGTCTTCCTTAGTTTGAGCGGCTGCCTTAGTTTGAGGGTCTGCCTTACTTTTAGAGGCTTACTTAGTTTGAGGGGCTGCCTTAATTTGAGCGGCTGCATTAGTTTAAGGGGCTGCCTTTGGTTGAGGCGCTCCCATAGTTTGAGAGTCTGCCTTAGTTTGAGAGTCTGCCTTAGTTTGAGCGGCTGCCTTAGTTTGAGGGTCTGCCTTACTTTTTGAGGCTGCCTTAGCTTGAGGGGCTGCCTTAATTTGAGCGGCTGCATTAGTTTGAGGGGCTGCCTTTGGTTGAGGCGCTCCCTTACTTTGAGTGTCTGCCTTACTTTGACTTAGTTTGAGGGGCTGCCTTTGTTTGGGAGGCTGCCTGTGTTTGAGGGGCTGCCTTAGTTTGAGCGGCTGCATTAGTTTGAGGGGCTGCCTTTGGTTGAGGCGCTCCCTTAGTTTGTAGGGCTGCCTTACTTTAAGGGGCAGCGTCAGTTTGAGAGTCTGCCTTAGTTTGAGGGGCTGCCTTAGTTTGAGGGGTTGGCTTAGTTTGAGGGGCTGCTTTTGATTGAGTGGCTGCATTAGTTTGAGAGTCTGCCTTTGATTGAGTGGCTGCATTAGTTTGAGGGGCTGCCTTAGATTGAGGGGCTGCCTTAGTTTGAGCGGCTGCCTTAATTTGAGAGGCTGCCTTAGTTTGAGCGTCTGGATTAGTTTGAGAGTCTTCCTTAGTTTGAGCGGCTGCCTTAGTTTGAGGGTCTGCCTTACTTTTAGAGGCTTCCTTAGTTTGAGGGGCTGCCTTAACTTGAGCGGCTGCATTAGTTTGAGGGGCTGCCTTTGGTTGAGGCGCTCCCTTAGTTTGAGAGTCTGCCTTAGTTTGAGAGTCTGCCTTAGTTTGAGCGGCTGCCTTAGTTTGAGGGTCTGCCTTACTTTTTGAGGCTGCCTGAGCTTGAGGGGCTGCCTTAATTTGAGCGGCTGCATTAGTTTGAGGGGCTGCCTTTGGTTGAGACGCTCCCTTAGTTTGAGGGTCTGCCTTACTTTGACAGGCTGCATTAGTTTCAGCGGCTGCGTTAGTTTGAGAGGCTGCCTGAGTTTGAGGGGCTGCCTTTGTTTGAGCGGCTGCATTAGTTTGAGAGTCTGCCTTTGATTGACGGGCTGACTTAGTTTGAGGGGCTGACTTAGTTTGAGGGGCTGACGTAGTTTGAGGGGCTGCATTTGTTTGAGGGCCTGCATTTGTTTGATGGGCTGCCTTAGATTGAGGGGCTGCATTAGTTTGAGGGGCTGCCTTAGTTTGAGGGGCTGCCTTAGTTTGAGGGGCTGCCTTAGTTTGAGGGGCTGCCTTAGATTGAGGGGCTGCATTACTTTGAGCGGCTGCCTTAGTTTGAGGGGCTGCCTTAGTTTGAGGGGCTGCCTCAGATTGAGCGGCTGACTTAGTTTGAGAGGCTGCCTTAGTTTGAGAATCTGCCTTAGTTTGAGTGGCTGCCTTAGTTTGAGGGTTGCCTTAGTTTGAGCGGCTGCCTTAGTTTGAGCGGCTGCCTTAGTTTGACAGGCTGCCTTAGTTTCAGCGGCTGCCTTAGTTTGAGAGGCTGCCTGAGTTTGAGGGGCTGCCTTAGTTTGAGCGGCTGCATTAGTTTGAGGGGATGCCTTTGGTTGAGGCGCTCCCTTAGTTTGTAGGGCTGCCTTACTTTAAGGGGCAGCGTCAGTTTGAGAGTCTGCCTTAGTTTGAGGGGCTGCCTTAGTTTGAGGGGTTGGCTTAGTTTGAGGGGCTGCTTTTGATTGAGTGGCTGCATTAGTTTGAGAGTCTGCCTTTGATTGAGTGGCTGCATTAGTTTGAGAGGCTGCCTTAGATTGAGGGGCTGCATTAGTTTGAGGGGCTGCATTAGTTTGAGTGGGTGCATTAGTTTGAGTGGGTGCATTAGTTTGAGGGGCTGCCTTAGATTGAGGGGCTGCATTAGGTTGAGGGGCTGCATTAGTTTGAGGGGCTGCATTAGTTTGATGGGCTGTCTTATTTTGAGGGGCTGCCTTAGATAGAGTTCTGCATTAGTTTGAGGGGCTGCATTAGTTTAAGGGGCAGCCTTAGTTTGAAAGGCTGCCTAGGTTTGAGGGGCTGCCTTCGTTTGACAGTCTGCCATAGTTTGAGGGGCTGCCTTAATTTGAGCGGCTGCCTTAGTTTGAGGGGCTGCATTAGTTTGAGCGACTGTCTTAGTTTGAGGGGCAGCCTTAGTTTGATCGGCTGCCTTAGATTGAGAGGCAGCCTGAGTTTTAGGGGCTGCTTTAGACTGAGGGGCTGCATTAGTTTGAGCTGCTGTCTCTGTTTGAGGGACTGCCTTAGTTTGAGCGGCTGCCTGAGTTTGAGGGGCTGCCTTAGTTTGAGCGGCTGCCTTAGTTTGAGGGGCGGCCTTAGTTTGAGCGGCTGCCTTGGTTTGAGGGGCTGCCTTGGTTTGAGGGGCTGCCTTAGTTTGAGGGGCTGTCTCAGTTTAAGGGGCTGCCTTCGATTGAGGGGCTGCATTAGTTTGAGAGTCTGCCTTAGTTTGAGGGGATGACTTAGTTTGAGGGGTTGGCTTTGTTTGAGGGGCTGCCTTAGATTTAGTGGCTGCATTAGTTTGAGAGTCTGCCTTAGTTTGATGGGATGCCTTAGTTTGATGGGTTGGCTTAGTTTGAGGGGCTGCCTTAGTTTGAGGGGCTGCCTTAGTTTGAGGGGCTGCATTAGGTTGAGGGGCTGCCTTAGATTCAGGGGCACAATTAGTTTGAGGGGGTGCCTTAGATTGAAGGGCTGCCTTAGTTTGAGGGCGTGCCTTAGTTTGAGAGGCTGCCTTAGTTTGAGGGGCTGCCTTAGTTTGAGCAGCTGCCTTAATTTGAGAGGCTGTCTTAGTTTGAGCGGCTGCCATAGTTTGAGCGGCTGCCTTAGTTTGAGAGTCTGCCTTAGTTTGAGGGGATGCCTTAGTTTGACAGTCTGCCTTATTTTGAGCGGCTGCCTTAGTTTGAGGGTCTGCCTTACTTTTTGAGGCTGCCTTAGTTTGACAGGCTGCCTTAGTTTGACAGGCTGCCTTAGCTTGACAGGCTGCCTTAGTTTGAGGGGCTGCCTTAATTTGAGCGGCTGCATTAGTTTGAGTGGCTGACTTTGGTTGAGGCGTCCCTTAGTTTGAGCGGCTGCATTAGTTTGAGGGGTAGGCTTAGTTTGAGGGGCTGCCTTTGATTGAGTGGCTGCATTAGTTTAAGAGTCTGCCTTTGATTGAGTGGCTGCATTAGTTTGAGGGGCGGACTTAGTTTGAGGGGCTGACTTTGTTTGAGGGGCTGCATTTGTTTGAGGGGCTGCCTTAGATTGAGGGGCTGCATTAGTTTGAGGGGCTGCCTTAGTTTGAGAGGCTTCCTTAGATTGAGGGGCTGCATTAGTTTGAGGTTCTGCCTTTGTTTGAGAGTCTGCCTTAGTTTGAGCGGCTGCCATCGTTTGAGGGTCTGCCTTACTTTGAGAGGCTGCCTTAGTTTGACAGGCTGCTTTAGTTTGAGCGGCTGCCTTAGATTGAGAGGCTGCCTGTGTTTGAGGGGCAGCCTTATTTGGAGCAGCTGCGTTAGTTTGAGTGGCTGCCTTTGGTTGAGGCGCTCCCTTAGTTTGAGGTTCTGCTTTACTTTGAGAGGCTGCCGTGGTTTGACAGTCTGCCTTAGTTTTAGGGGCTGCCTTAGTTTGAGAGTATGCCTGAGTTTGAGGGGCTGCCTTAGTTTGAGCGGCTGCATTAGTTTGAGGGGTAGGCTTAGTTTGAGGGGCTGCCATTGATTGAGTGGCTGCATTGGTTTGAGCGTCTGCCTCTGATTGAGTGGTTGCATCAGTTTGAGGGGCTGACTTAGTTTGAGGGGCTGCATTAGTTTGATGGGCTTCTTTAGTTTGAGCGGCTGCCTTTGTTGAGGGACTGCCTTAGATTGAGGGGCTGCATTAGTTTGAGCGGATGCCTCAGTTTGAGGGGCTACCTTAGTTTGAGGGGCAGCCTTAGATTGAGCGGCTGTCATCGTTTGAGAGGTTGGCTTAGTTTGAATCTGCCTTAGTTTGAGGGGCTGCCTTAATTTGAGCGGCTGCCTTAGTTTGAGAGTCTGCCTTAGTTTGAGCGGCTGCCTTAGTTTGAGGGTCTGCCTTACTTTGAGAGGCTGCCTGAGTTTGAGGGACTGCCTTAGTTTGAGCGGCTGCATTAATTTGAGGGGTTTCCTTTGGTTGAGGCGCTCCCTTAGTTTGTGGGGCTGCTTTACTTTAAAGGGCAGCATTATTTTGAGAGTCTGCCTTAGTTTGATGGGCTGCCTTAGTTTGAGGGGTTCGCTTAGTTTGAGGGGCTGCATTTGATTGAGTGGCTGCATTAGTTTGAGAGGCTGCCTTTGATTGAGTGGCTGCATTATTTTGAGGGGCTGCCTTAGATTGAGGGGCTGCATTAGTTTGAGGAACTGCATTAGTTTGAGGGGCTGCATTAGTTTGAGGTGCTGCCATAGTTTGAGGGGCTGCCTTAGATTGAGGGGCTGCATTAGTTTGATGGGCTGCTTTAGTTTGAGCGGCTGCCTGAGTTGAGCGGCTGCCTTAGTTTGAGAGGCTGCATTAGTTTGAGCGGCTGTCTTAGTTTGAGGGGCTGCCTTAGTTTGAGCGGCTGCCTTACTTTGAGAGGCTGCCTGAGTTTGAGGGGCTGCCTTAGACTGAGGGGCTACATTAGTTTGAGCGGCTGTCTCATTTTGAGGGCCTGCCTGAGTTTGAGCGGCTGCCTAAGTTTGAGGGGCTGCCTTCGTTTGAGCGGATGCCTTAGTTTGAGCGGCAGCCATAGTTTGAGCGGCTGCCTTAGATCGAGCGGCTGCCTTGGTTTGAGGGGCTGCATTAGTTTGAGGGGCTGCCTTAGTTCAAGGGGCTGCCTTAGATTGAGGGGCTGCATTTGTTTGAGGGGCTGCAGTACTTTGAGGGGCTGCCTTAGTTTGAGGTGCTACCTTAGTTTGAGTGGTTGGCTTAGTTTGAGGGGCTGCCATTGATTGAGTGGCTGCATCAGTTTGAGAGTCTGCCTTCGTTTGCGGGGATGCCTTAGTTTGATGTGTTTTCTTAGTTAGAGGGGCTGCCTTTGATTGAGTGGCTGCATTAGTTTGAGGGGCTGGTTTAGTTTAAGGGGCTGCCTTCGTTTGAGGGGCTGCATTAGTTTGAGGGGCTGCATTATTTTGAGGGGCTGCCTTGGAATGAGGGGCTGCCATAGATTGCGGGGCTGCATTCGTTTGAGGGGGTGCCTTAGATTGAGGGTCTGCATTAGTTTGAGGGGGTGCCTTAGTTTGATAGTCTGCCTTAGTTTGAGCGGCTGCCTTAGTTTGAGCGGCTGCCTTAGTTTGAGTGTCTGCATTAGTTTGAGTGGCTGCCTTAGTTTGAGCGGCTGCATTAGTTTGATGGGCTGCCTTTGGTTGAGAGGCTGCCTGAGTTTGAGGGGCTACTTTAATTTGAGCGGCTGCATTAGTTTGAGGGGCTGCCTTTGGTTGAGGCGCTCCCTTAGTTTGAGGGTCTGCTTTACTTTGAGAGGCTGCCGTGGTTTGACAGTCTGCCTTAGTTTTAGGGGCTGCCTTAGTTTGAGAGTATGCCTGAGTTTGAGGGGCTGCCTTAGTTTGAGCGGCTGCATTAGTTTGAGGGGTAGGCTTAGTTTGACGGGCTGCCTTTGACTGAGTGGCTGCATTAGTTTGAGAGTCTGCCTTTGATTGAGTGGTTGCATCAGTTTGAGGGTCTGACGTAATTTGAGGGGCTGCATTAGTTTGATGGGCTTCTTTAGTTTGAGCGGCTGCCTTAGTTGAGGGACTGCCTTAGATTGAGGGGCTGCATTAGTTTGAGCGGATGCCTCAGTTTGAGGGGCTACCTTAGTTTGAGGGGCAGCCTTAGATTGAGCGGCTGACATCGTTTGAGAGGTTGGCTTAGTTTGAGAGTCTGCCTTAGTTTGAGGGGCTGCCTTAATTTGAGCGGCTGCCTTAGTTTGAGAGTCTGCCTTAGTTTGAGCGGCTGCCTTAGTTTGAGGGTCTGCCTTACTTTGAGAGGCTGCCTGAGTTTGAGGGACTGCCTTAGTTTGAGCGCCTGCATTAATTTGAGGGGTTGCCTTTGGTTGAGGCGCTCCCTTAGTTTGTGGGGCTGCTTTACTTTAAAGGGCAGCATTAGTTTGAGATTCTGACTAGTTTGATGGGCTGCCTTAGTTTGAGGGGTTCGCTTAGTTTGAGGGGCTGCATTTGATTGAGTGGCTGCATTAGTTTGAGAGTCTGCCTTTGATTGAGTGGCTGCATTATTTTGAGGGGCTGCCTTAGATTGAGGGGCTGCATTAGTTTGAGGGACTGCATTAGTTTGAGGGGCTGCATTAGTTTGAGGTGCTGCCATAGTTTGAGGGGCTGCCTAAGTTTGAGGGGCTGCATTAGTTTGAGCGGCTGTCTTAGTTTGAGGGGCTGTCTTACTTTGAGCGGCTGCCTTAATTTGAGAGGCTGCCTGAGTTTGAGGGGCTGCGTTCGTTTGAGCGGATGCCTTAGTTTGAGCGGCTGCCATAGTTTGAGCGGCTGCCTTAGATTGAGCGGCTGCCTTGGTTTGAGTGGCTGCATTAGTTTGAGGGGCTGCCTTAGTTTGAGGGGCTGCCTTAGATTGAGGGGCTGCATTTGTTTGAGGGGCTGCAGTACTTTGAGGGGCTGCCTCAGTTTGAGGTGCTACCTTAGTTTGAGTGGTTGGCTTAGTTTGAGGGGCTGCCTTTGATTGAGTGGCTGCATTAATTTGAGAGTCTGCCTTCGTTTGCGGGGATGCCTTAGTTTGAGGTGTTGGCTTAGTTAGAGGGGCTGCCTTTGATTGAGTGGCTGCATTAGTTTGAGGGGCTGGCTTAGTTTAAGGGGCTGCCTTCGTTTGAGGGGCTGCATTAGTATGAGGGGCTGCCTTGGAATGAGGGGCTGCCATAGATTGAGGGGCTGCATTCGTTTGAGGGGGTGCCTTAGATTGAGGGTCTGCATTAGTTTGAGGGGCTGCCTTAGTTTGAGTGCCTGCCTTAGTTTGAGTGCCTGCATTAGTTTGAGTGGCTGCCTTAGTTTGAGGGGCTGCCTTAGTTTGAGCGGCTGCATTAGTATGATGGGCTGCCTTTGGTTGAGAGGCTGCCTGAGTTTGAGGGGCTGCTTTAATTTGAGCGGCTGCATTAGTTTGAGGGGCTGCCTTTGGTTGAGGCGCTCCCTTAGTTTGAGTGTCTGCCTTACTATGAGAGGCTGCCTTAGTTTGACAGGCTGCCTTAGTTTGAGGGGCTGCCTTAGTTTGAGAGGCTGCCTGAGTTTGAGGACTGCCTTCGTTTCAGCGGCTGCATTAGTTTGAGGGGTAGGCTTAGTTTTAGGGGCTGCCTTACTTCAAGGGGCTGCATGAGTTTGAGAGTCTGCCTTAGTTTGAGGGGCTGCCATAGTTTGAGGGGTTGGCTTAGTTTGAGGCGCTGCCTTTGATTGAGTGGCTGCATTAGTTTGAGAGTCTGCCTTTGATTGAGTGGCTGCATTAGTTTGAGGGGCTGCATTAGATTGAGGGGCTGCATTAGTTTGAGGGGCTGCCCTAGTTTGAGGGTCTGCCTTGGATTGAGTTCTGCATTAGTTTGAGAGTCTGCCTTAGTTTGAGGGGCTGCCTTAGTTTGAGGGGCTGCCTTAGTTTGAGGGGCTGCCTTTGATTGAGAGGCTGCTTTAGTTTGAGGGGCTGCCTTAGGCTGGGCTGCATTAGTTTGATCGGCTCTCTCAGTTTGAGGGGCAGTTTACTTTGAGCGGCTGCATTAGTTTGAGGGGCTGTCTTTGGTTGAGGCGCTCACTTAGTTTGTTGGGCTGCCTTACTTTAAGGGGCAGCGTCAGTTTGAGAGTCTGCCTTAGTTTGAGGGGCTGCCTCAGTTTGAGAGGCTGCCTTAGTTTGAGCGGCTGCATTAGTTTGAGGTGCTGCCTTTGGTTGAGTGGCTACATTAGTTTGAGCGTCTGCTTTAGTTTGAGGGGCTGCCTTAGTTTGAGGGGCTGCCTTATATTGAGGAGATGCATCAGTTTGAGGGGCTGCATTAGTTTGAGGGGCTGCATTAGTTTGAGGGGATGCCTTAGTTTGAGGGGCTGCATTAGATTGAGTTCTGCATTAGTTTGAGGGGCTGCCTTAGTTTGAGAGGCTGCCTATATTTGAGGGGCTGCCTTAGTTTGAGAGTCTGCCATAGTTTGAGAGTCTGCCATAGTTTGAGGGGCTGCCTTAATTTGAGGGGCTGCCTTAGATTGAGGGGCTGCATTTGTTTGAGGGGCTGCAGTACTTTGAGGGGCTGCCTCAGTTTGAGGTGCTACCTTAGTTTGAGTGGTTGGCTTAGTTTGAGGGGCTGCCTTTGATTGAGTGGCTGCATTAGTTTGAGAGTCTGCCATCGTTTGCGGGGATGCCTTAGTTTGAGGTGTTGGCTTAGTTAGAGGGGCTGCCTTTGATTGAGTGGCTGCATTAGTTTGAGGGGCTGGCTTAGTTTTAGGGGCTGCCTTCGTTTGAGGGGCTGCATTAGTTTGAGTGGCTGCCTTGGAATGAGGGGCTGCCATAGATTGAGGGGCTGCATTCGTTTGAGGGGGTGCCTTAGTTTGAGAGTCTGCCTTAGTTTGAGGGGCTGCCTTAGTTTGAGCGGCTGCCTTAGTTTGAGCGGCTGCCTTAGTTTGAGTGTCTGCATTAGTTTGAGTGGCTGCCTTAGTTTGAGGGGCTGCCTTAGTTTGAGCGGCTGCATTAGTTTGATGGGCTGCCTTTGGTTGAGAGGCTGCCTGAGTTTGAGGGGCTGCATTTGTTTGAGGGGCTGCCTTAGTTTGAGGGACTGCCTTAGATTGAGGGGCTGCATTAGTTTGATGGGCTGCTTTAGTTTGAGCGGCTGCCTTAGTTGAGGGGTTGCCTTAGATTGAGGGGCTGCCTTAGTTTGAGCGGCTGCCTTAGTTTGAGGGGCTGCATTAGTTTGAGCGGCTTCCTTAATTTGAGAGGCTGCCTGAGTTTGAGGGGCTGCCTTAAACTGAGGGGCTGCATTAGTTTGAGCGGCTGTCTCAGTTTGAGGGCCTGCCTGAGTTTGAGCGGCTGCCTAAGTTTGAGGGGCTGCCTTGGTTTGAGCGGATGCCTTGGTTTGAGTGGCTGCATTAGTTTGAGGGGCTGCCTTAGTTTGAGGGGCTGCCTTAGATTTAGGGGCTGCATTTGTTTGAGGGGCTGCAGTACTTTGAGGGGCTGCCTTAGTTTGAGGTGCTACCTTAGTTTGAGTGGTTGGCTTAGTTTGAGGGGCTGCCTTTGATTGAGTGGCTGCATTAATGTGAGAGTCTGCCTTCGTTTGCGGGGATGCCTTAGTTTGAGGTGTTGGCTTAGTTAGAGGGGCTGCCTTTGATTGAGTGGCTGCATTAGTTTGAGGGGCTGGCTTAGTTTAAGGGGCTGCCTTAGTTTGAGGGGCTGCCTTAGATTGAGGGGCTGCATTTGTTTGAGGGGCTGCAGTACTTTGAGGGGCTGCCTCAGTTTGAGGTGCTACCTTAGTTTGAGTGGTTGGCTTAGTTTGAGGGGCTGCCTTTGATTGAGTGGCTGCATTAGTTTGAGAGTCTGCCATCGTTTGCGGGGATGCCTTAGTTTGAGGTGTTGGCTTAGTTAGAGGGGCTGCCTTTGATTGAGTGGCTGCATTAGTTTGAGGGGCTGGCTTAGTTTTAGGGGCTGCCTTCGTTTGAGGGGCTGCATTAGTTTGAGTGGCTGCCTTGGAATGAGGGGCTGCCATAGATTGAGGGGCTGCATTCGTTTGAGGGGGTGCCTTAGATTGAGGGTCTGCATTAGTTTGAGGGGGTGCCTTAGTTTGAGAGTCTGCCTTAGTTTGAGGGGCTGCCTTAGTTTGAGCGGCTGCCTTAGTTTGAGTGTCTGCATTAGTTTGAGTGGCTGCCTTAGTTTGAGGGGCTGCCTTAGTTTGAGCGGCTGCATTAGTTTGATGGGCTGCCTTTGGTTGAGAGGCTGCCTGAGTTTGAGGGGCTGCATTTGTTTGAGGGGCTGCCTTAGTTTGAGGGACTGCCTTAGATTGAGGGGCTGCATTAGTTTGATGGGCTGCTTTAGTTTGAGCGGCTGCCTTAGTTGAGGGGTTGCCTTAGATTGAGGGGCTGCATTAGTTTGAGCGGCTGCCTTAGTTTGAGGGGCTGCATTAGTTTGAGCGGCTTCCTTAATTTGAGAGGCTGCCTGAGTTTGAGGGGCTGCCTTAAACTGAGGGGCTGCATTAGTTTGAGCGGCTGTCTCAGTTTGAGGGCCTGCCTGAGTTTGAGCGGCTGCCTAAGTTTGAGGGGCTGCCTTGGTTTGAGCGGATGCCTTAGTTTGAGCGGCTGCCATCGTTTGAGCGGCTGCCTTAGATTGAGGGGCCATCTTGGTTTGTGGGGCTGCATTAGTTTGAGAGGCTGCCTTAGTTTAAGGGGCTGCCTTAGATACAGGGGCTGCATTTGTTTGAGGGGCTGCAGTACTTTGAGTGGCTGCCTTAGTTTGAGGTGCTACCTTAGTTTGAGTGGTTGGCTTAGTTTGAGGGGCTGCCTTTGATTGAGTGGCTGCATTAATTTGAGAGTCTGCCTTCGTTTGCGGGGATGCCTTAGTTTGAGGTGTTGGCTTAGTTAGAGGGGCTGCCTTTGATTGAGTGGCTGCATTAGTTTGAGGGGCTGGCTTAGTTTAAGGGGCTGCCTTCGTTTGAGGGGCTGCATTAGTTTGAGGGGCTGCCTTGGAATGAGGGGCTGCCATAGATTGAGGGGCTGCATTCGTTTGAGGGGGTGCCTTAGATTGAGGGTCTGCATTAGTTTGAGGGGCTGCCTTAGTTTGAGCGGCTGCCTTAGTTTGAGTGTCTGCATTAGTTTGAGTGGCTGCCTTAGTTTGAGGGGCTGCCTTAGTTTGAGCGGCTGCATTAGTATGATGGGCTGCCTTTGGTTGAGAGGCTGCCTGAGTTTGAGGGGCTGCTTTAATTTGAGCGGCTGCATTAGTTTGAGGGGCTGCCTTTGGTTGAGGCGCTCCCTTAGTTTGAGTGTCTGCCTTACTATGAGAGGCTGCCTTAGTTTGACAGGCTGCCTTAGTTTGAGGGGCTGCCTTAGTTTGACAGGCTGCCTGAGTTTGAGGACTGCCTTCGTTTCAGCGGCTGCATTAGTTTGAGGGGTAGGCTTAGTTTTAGGGGCTGCCTTACTTTAAGGGGCTGCATGAGTTTGAGAGTCTGCCTTAGTTTGAGGGGCTGCCATAGTTTGAGGGGTTGGCTTAGTTTGAGGCGCTGCCTTTGATTGAGTGGCTGCATTAGTTTGAGAGTCTGCCTTTGATTGAGTGGCTGCATTAGTTTGAGGGGCTGCATTAGATTGAGGGGCTGCATTAGTTTGAGGTGCTGCATTAGTTTGAGGGGCTGCATTAGTTTGAGGGGCTGCCCTAGTTTGAGGGTCTGCCTTGGATTGAGTTCTGCATTAGTTTGAGAGTCTGCCTTAGTTTGAGGGGCTGCCTTAGTTTGAGGGGCTGCCTTAGTTTGAGGGGCTGCCTTTGATTGAGAGGCTGCTTTAGTTTGAGGGGCTGCCTTAGGCTGGGCTGCATTAGTTTGATCGGCTCTCTCAGTTTGAGGGGCAGTTTAGTTTGAGCGGCTGCATTAGTTTGAGGGGCTGCCTTTGGTTGAGGCGCTCACTTAGTTTGTTGGGCTGCCTTACTTTAAGGGGCAGCGTCAGTTTGAGAGTCTGCCTTAGTTTGAGGGGCTGCCTCAGTTTGAGAGGCTGCCTTAGTTTGAGCGGCTGCATTAGTTTGAGGTGCTGCCTTTGGTTGAGTGGCTACATTAGTTTGAGCGTCTGCCTTAGTTTGAGGGGCTGCCTTAGTTTGAGGGGCTGCCTTATATTGAGGAGCTGCATCAGTTTGAGGGGCTGCATTAGTTTGAGGGGCTGCATTAGTTTGAGGGGATGCCTTAGTTTGAGGGGCTGCATTAGATTGAGTTCTGCATTAGTTTGAGGGGCTGCCTTAGTTTGAGAGGCTGCCTATGTTTGAGGGGCTGCCTTAGTTTGAGAGTCTGCCATAGTTTGAGAGTCTGCCATAGTTTGAGGGGCTGCCTTAATATGAGCGGCTGCCTTAGTTTGAGGGGCTGCATTAGTTTGAGCGGCAGTCTTATTTTGAGGGGCTACCTTAGTTTGAGGGGCTGCCTCAAATTGAGAGGCTGCCTTAGTTTGAGCGGCTGCCTTAGTTTGAGCGGCTGCCTTAGTTTGAGCGTCTCCCTTAGTTTGAGAGTCTGCCTTAGTTTGAGCGGCTTCCTTAGTTTGAGGTGCTACCTTAGTTTGAGGGTCTGCCTTAATTTGAGAGACTGCCTTAGTTTGAGCGGCTGCCTTAGTTTGAGCGGCTGCTTTAGTTTGAGCGGCTGCCTTAGTTTGAGAATCTGCCTTAGTTTGAGCGGCTGCCTTAGTTTGAGCGGCTGCCTTAGTTTGAGGGTCTGCCTTACTTTTAGAGGCTGCCTCAGTTTGACAGGCTGCCTTAGTTTGAGAGGCTGCCTTAGTTTGAGAGCCTGCTTGAGTTTGAGGGGCTGCCTAAATTTGAGCGGCTGCATTAGTTTGAGGGGCTGCCTTTGGTTGAGGTGCTCCCTTAATTTGAGGGTCTGCCTTACTTTGAGAGGCTGCCTTAGTTTGACAGGCTGCCTTAGTTTGAGAGGCTGTCTTAGTTTGAGAGGCTGCCTGAGTTTGAGGGGCTGCCTGAGTTTGAGCGGCTGCATTAGGTTGAGGGATAGGCTTAGTTTGAGGTTCAGCCTTTGATTGAGTGGCTGCATTAGTTTGAGAGTCTGCCTTTGATTGAGTGGCTGCATTAGTTTGAGGGGCTGACTTAGTTTGAGGGGCGGCCTTAGATTGAGGGGCTGCATTTGTTTGTGGGGCTGCCTTAGTTTGAGGGGCTGCCTTAGATTGAGGGGTTGCATTAGTTTGATGGGCTGCTTTAGTTTGAGCGGCTGCCTTAGTTGAGGGGCTGCCTTAGATTGAGGGGCTGCATTAGTTTGAGCGGCTGCCTTAGTTTGAGGGGCTGCATTAGTTTGAGTGGCTGCCTTAGTTTGAGGGGCTGCCTTAGTTTGAGGGGCTGCCTTAGTTTGAGAGACTGCCTTAGTTTGAGAGGCTGCCTTAGTTTGAGGGTCTGCCATACTTTGAGAGGCTGCCTTAGTTTGACAGGCTGCCTTAGTTTGAGAGGCTGCCTGAGTTTGAGCGGCTGCATTAGATTGAGGGGCTGCATTAGTTTGAGGTGCTGCATTAGATTGAGGGGCTGCATTAGTTTGAGGGGCTGCCCTAGTTTGAGGGTCTGCCTTGGAGTGAGTTCTGCATTAGTTTGAGAGTCTGCCTTAGTTTGAGGGGCTGCCTTAGTTTGAGGGGCTGCCTTTGTTTGAGAGGCTGCTTTAGTTTGAGGGGCTGCCTTAGGCTGGGCTGCATTAGTTTGATCGGCTCTCTCAGTTTGAGGGGCAGTTTAGTTTGAGCGGCTGCATTAGTTTGAGGGGCTGCCTTTGGTTGAGGCGCTCACTTAGTTTGTTGGGCTGCCTTACTTTAAGGGGCAGCGTCAGTTTGAGAGTCTGCCTTAGTTTGAGGGGCTGCCTCAGTTTGAGAGGCTGCCTTAGTTTGAGCGGCTGCATTAGTTTGAGGTGCTGCCTTTGGTTGAGTGGCTACATTAGTTTGAGCGTCTGCCTTAGTTTGAGGGATGCCTTAGTTTGAGGGGCTGCCTTATATTGAGGGGCTGCATCAGTTTGAGGGGCTGCATTAGTTTGAGGGGCTGCATTAGTTTGAGGGGATGCCTTAGTTTGAGGGGCTGCATTAGATTGAGTTCTGCATTAGTTTGAGGGGCTGCCTTAGTTTGAGAGGCTGCCTATGTTTGAGGGGCTGCCTTAGTTTGAGAGTCTGCCATAGTTAGAGGGGCTGCCTTAATTTGAGCGGCTGCCTTAGTTTGAGGGGCTGCATTAGTTTGAGCGGCAGTCTTATTTTGAGGGGCTACCTTAGTTTGAGGGGCTGCCTCAATTTGAGAGGCTGCCTTAGTTTGAGCGGCTGCCTTAGTTTGAGCGGCTGCCTCAGTTTGAGCGGCTGCCTTAGTTTGAGCGTCTCCCTTAGTTTGAGAGTCTGCCTTAGTTTGAGCGGCTTCCTTAGATGAGGTGCTACCTTAGTTTGAGGGTCTGCCTTAATTTGAGAGACTGCCTTAGTTTGAGCGGCTGCCTTAGTTTGAGCGGCTGCTTTAGTTTGAGCGGCTGCCTTAGTTTGAGAATCTGCCTTAGTTTGAGCGGCTGCCTTAGTTTGAGCGGCTGCCTTAGTTTGAGGGTCTGCCTTACTTTTAGAGGCTGCCTCAGCTTGACAGGCTGCCTTAGTTTGAGAGGCTGCCTTAGTTTGAGAGCCTGCTTGAGTTTGAGGGGCTGCCTAAATTTGAGCGGCTGCATTAGTTTGAGGGGCTGCCTTTGGTTGAGGCGCTCCCTTAATTTGAGGGTCTGCCTTACTTTGAGAGGCTGCCTTAGTTTGAGAGGCTGCCTGAGTTTGAGGGGCTGCCTGAGTTTGAGCGGCTGCATTAGTTTGAGGGATAGGCTTAGTTTGAGGTTCAGCCTTTGATTGAGTGGCTGCATTAGTTTGAGAGTCTGCCTTTGATTGAGTGGCTGCATTAGTTTGAGGGGCTGACTTAGTTTGAGGGGCGGCCTTAGATTGAGGGGCTGCATTTGTTTGTGGGGCTGGCTTAGTTTGAGGGGCTGCCTGAGATTGAGGGGTTGCATTAGTTTGATGGGCTGCTTTAGTTTGAGCGGCTGCCTTAGTTGAGGGGCTGCCTTAGATTGAGGGGCTGCATTAGTTTGAGCGGCTGCCTTAGTTTGAGGGGCTGCATTAGTTTGAGTGGCTGCCTTAGTTTGAGGGGCTGCCTTAGTTTGAGGGGCTGCCTTAGTTTGAGGGGCTGCCTTAGTTTGAGAGACTGCCTTAGTTTGAGAGGCTGCCTTAGTTTGAGGGTCTGCCATACTTTGAGAGGCTGCCTTAGTTTGAGAGGCTGCCTTAGTTTGAGAGGCTGCCTGAGTTTGAGCGGCTGCATTAGATTGAGGGGCTGCATTAGTTTGAGGTGCTGCATTAGTTTGAGGGGCTGCATTAGTTTGAGGGGCTGCCCTAGATTGAGGGTCTGCCTTGGAGTGAGTTCTGCATTAGTTTGAGAGTCTGCCTTAGTTTGAGGGGCTGCCTTAGTTTGAGGGGCTGCCTTTGTTTGAGAGGCTGCTTTAGTTTGAGGGGCTGCCTTAGGCTGGGCTGCATTAGTTTGATCGGCTCTCTCAGTTTGAGGGGCAGTTTAGTTTGAGCGGCTGCATTAGTTTGAGGGGCTGCCTTTGGTTGAGGCGCTCACTTAGTTTGTTGGGCTGCCTTACTTTAAGGGGCAGCGTCAGTTTGAGAGTCTGCCTTAGTTTGAGGGGCTGCCTCAGTTTGAGAGGCTGCCTTAGTTTGAGCGGCTGCATTAGTTTGAGGTGCTGCCTTTGGTTGAGTGGCTACATTAGTTTGAGCGTCTGCCTTAGTTTGAGGGGCTGCCTTAGTTTGAGGGGCTGCCTTATATTGAGGGGCTGCATCAGTTTGAGGGGCTGCATTAGTTTGAGGGGCTGCATTAGTTTGAGGGGATGCCTTAGTTTGAGGGGCTGCATTAGATTGAGTTCTGCATTAGTTTGAGGGGCTGCCTTAGTTTGAGAGGCTGCCTATGTTTGAGGGGCTGCCTTAGTTTGAGAGTCTGCCATAGTTTGAGGGGCTGCCTTAATTTGAGCGGCTGCCTTAGTTTGAGGGGCTGCATTAGTTTGAGCGGCAGTCTTATTTTGAGGGGCTACCTTAGTTTGAGGGGCTGCCTCAATTTGAGAGGCTGCCTTAGTTTGAGCGGCTGCCTTAGTTTGAGCGGCTGCCTTAGTTTGAGCGGCTGCCTTAGTTTGAGCGTCTCCCTTAGTTTGAGAGTCTGCCTTAGTTTGAGCGGCTTCCTTAGTTTGAGGTTGTACCTTAGTTTGAGGGTCTGCCTTAATTTGAGAGACTGCCTTAGTTTGAGCGGCTGCCTTAGTTTGAGCGGCTGCTTTAGTTTGAGCGGCTGCCTTAGTTTGAGAATCTGCCTTAGTTTGAGCGGCTGCCTTAGTTTGAGCGGCTGCCTTAGTTTGAGGGTCTGCCTTACTTTTAGAGGCTGCCTCAGTTTGACAGGCTGCCTTAGTTTGAGAGGCTGCCTTAGTTTGAGAGCCTGCTTGAGTTTGAGGGGCTGCCTAAATTTGAGCGGCTGCATTAGTTTGAGGGGCTGCCTTTGGTTGAGGCGCTCCCTTAATTTGAGGGTCTGCCTTACTTTGAGAGGCTGCCTTAGTTTGACAGGCTGCCTTAGTTTGAGAGGCTGTCTTAGTTTGAGAGGCTGCCTGAGTTTGAGGGGCTGCCTGAGTTTGAGCGGCTGCATTAGTTTGAGGGATAGGCTTAGTTTGAGGTTCAGCCTTTGATTGAGTGGCTGCATTAGTTTGAGAGTCTGCCTTTGATTGAGTGGCTGCATTAGTTTGAGGGGCTGACTTAGTTTGAGGGGCTGCCTTAGATTGAGGGGCTGCATTTGTTTGTGGGGCTGCCTTAGTTTGAGGGGCTGCCTTAGATTGAGGGGTTGCATTAGTTTGATGGGCTGCTTTAGTTTGAGCGGCTGCCTTAGTTGAGGGGCTGCCTTAGATTGAGGGGCTGCATTAGTTTGAGCGGCTGCCTTAGTTTGAGGGGCTGCATTAGTTTGAGCGGCTGCCTTAGTTTGAGGGGCTGCCTTAGTTTGAGGGGCTGCCTTAGTTTGAGGGGCTGCCTTAGTTTGAGAGACTGCCTCAGTTTGAGAGGCTGCCTTAGTTTGAGGGTCTGCCATACTTTGAGAGGCTGCCTTAGTTTGACAGGCTGCCTTAGTTTGAGAGGCTGCCTGAGTTTGAGCGGCTGCATTAGTTTGAGGGGCTGCCTTTGGTTGAGGCCCTTCCTTACTTTGAGGGGCTGCCTTACTTTAAGGGGCAGCATTAGTTTGAGAGGCTGCCTTTGTTTGAGGGGCTGCCTTAGTTTCTGGATTGGCCTAGGATTGAGGGGCTGCATTAGTTTGAGGGGCTGTCTTCGTTTGAGGGGCTGTCTTCGTTTGAGGGGCTGCCTTAGATTGAGGGGCTGCATTAGTTTGAGGGGGTGCCTTAGTTTGGGGGCTGTCTTCGTTTGAGGGGCTGCCTTAGTTTGAGAGGCTGCCTTAGTTTGGGGGCTGTCTTCGTTTGAGTGGCTGCCTTAGTTTGAGGGGCTGCCTTAGTTTGAGGGTCTGCCTTAATTTGAGAGGCTGCCTTAGTTTGAGCGGCTGCCTTAATTTGAGCGGCTGCCTTAGTTTGAGGGTCTGCCTTACTTTTAGAGGCTGCCTCAGTTTGACAGACTGCCTTAGTTTGAGAGTCTGCCTTAGTTTGAGATGCTGCCTGGGTTTGAGGGGCTGCCTCAAGTTGAGCGGCTGCATTAGTTTGAGGGGCTTACTTTGGTTGAGGCACTCCCTTAATTTGAGGGTCTGCCTTACTTTGAGAGGCTGCCTTAATGTGAGAGGCTGCCTTAGTTTGAGAGGCAGCTTGAGTTTGAGGGGCTGCCTTAGTTTGAGCGGCTGCATTAATTTGAGGGGTGGGCTTAGTTTGAGGGGCTGCCTTTGATTGAGTGGCTGCAGTGGTTTGAGAGTCTGCTTTTGATTGAGTGGCTGCATTAGTTTGAGGGGCTAACTTAGTTTGAGGGGCTGCCTTAGTTTGAGGGGCTGCCTTAGTTTGAGGGGCTGCCTTAGATTGAGAGACTGCCTTAGTTTGAGAGGCTGCCTTAGTTTGAGGGTCTGCTTTACTTTGAGAGGCTTCCTTAGTTTGACAGGCTGCCTTAGTTTGAGAGGCTGCCTGAGTTTGAGCGGCTGCATTAGTTTGAGGGGCTGCCTTTGGTTGAGGCCCTTCCTTAGTTTGAGGGGCTGCCTTACTTTAAGGGCCTGCCTTAGTTTGAACGGCTGCCTTAGTTTGAGGGGCTGCCTTAGTTTGAGGAGTGGCCTTTGATTGAGGGGCTGCATTAGTTAGAGGGGCTGTCTTAGTTAGAGGGGCTGCCTTAGATTGAGGGGCTGCCTTAGATTGAGGGGCTGCATTAGTTTGAGGGGGTGCCTTAGCTTGAGAGGCTGCCTTAGTTTGAGGGGCTGCCTTAGTTTGAGAGGCTGCCTTAGTTTGGGGGCTGTCTTCGTTTGAGCGGCTGCCTTAGTTTGAGGGGCTGCCTTAGTTTGAGGGTCTGCCTTAATTTGAGAGTCTGCCTTAGTTTGAGCGGCTGCCTTAGTTTGAGCGACTGCCTTAGTTTGAGGGTCTGCCTTACTTTTAGAGGCTGCCTCAGTTTGACAGGCTGCCTTAGTTTGAGAGTCTGCCTTAGTTTGAGGGTCTGCCATACTTTGAGAGGCTGCCTTAGTTTGACAGGCTGCCTTAGTTTGAGAGGCTGCCTGAGTTTGAGCGGCTGCATTAGATTGAGGGGCTGCATTAGTTTGAGGTGCTGCATTAGTTTGAGGGGCTGCATTAGTTTGAGGGGCTGCCCTAGTTTGAGGGTCTGCCTTGGATTGAGTTCTGCATTAGTTTGAGAGTCTGCCTTAGTTTGAGGGGCTGCCTTAGTTTGAGGGGCTGCCTTTGTTTGAGAGGCTGCTTTAGTTTGAGGGGCTGCCTTAGGCTGGGCTGCATTAGTTTGATCGGCTCTCTCAGTTTGAGGGGCAGTTTAGTTTGAGCGGCTGCATTAGTTTGAGGGGCTGCCTTTGGTTGAGGCGCTCACTTAGTTTGTTGGGCTGCCTTACTTTAAGGGGCAGCGTCAGTTTGAGAGTCTGCCTTAGTTTGAGGGGCTGCCTCAGTTTGAGAGGCTGCCTTAGTTTGAGCGGCTGCATTAGTTTGAGGTGCTGCCTTTGGTTGAGTGGCTACATTAGTTTGAGCGTCTGCCTTAGTTTGAGGGGCTGCCTTAGTTTGAGGGGCTGCCTTATACTGAGGGGCTGCATCAGTTTGAGGGGCTGCATTAGTTTGAGGGGCTGCATTAGTTTGAGGGGATGCCTTAGTTTGAGGGGCTGCATTAGATTGAGTTCTGCATTAGTTTGAGGGGCTGCCTTAGTTTGAGAGGCTGCCTATGTTTGAGGGGCTGCCTTAGTTTGAGAGTCTGCCATAGTTTGAGGGGCTGCCTTAATTTGAGCAGCTGCCTTAGTTTGAGGGGCTGCATTAGTTTGAGCGGCAGTCTTATTTTGAGGGGCTACCTTAGTTTGAGGGGCTGCCTCAATTTGAGAGGCTGCCTTAGTTTGAGCGGCTGCCTTAGTTTGAGCGGCTGCCTTAGTTTGAGCGTCTCCCTTAGTTTGAGAGTCTGCCTTAGTTTGAGCGGCTTCCTTAATTTGAGGTGCTACCTTAGTTTGAGGGTCTGCCTTAATTTGAGAGACTGCCTTAGTTTGAGCGGCTGCCTTAGTTTGAGCGGCTGCTTTAGTTTGAGCGGCTGCCTTAGTTTGAGAATCTGCCTTAGTTTGAGCGGCTGCCTTAGTTTGAGCGGCTGCCTTAGTTTGAGGGTCTGCCTTACTTTTAGAGGCTGCCTCAGTTTGACAGGCTGCCTTAGTTTGAGAGCCTGCTTGAGTTTGAGGGGCTGCCTAAATTTGAGCGGCTGCATTAGTTTGAGGGGCTGCCTTTGGTTGAGGCGCTCCCTTAATTTGAGGGTCTGCCTTACTTTGAGAGGCTGCCTTAGTTTGACAGGCTGCCTTAGTTTGAGAGGCTGTCTTAGTTTGAGAGGTTGCCTGAGTTTGAGGGGCTGCCTGAGTTTGAGCGGCTGCATTAGTTTGAGGGATAGGCTTAGTTTGAGGTTCAGCCTTTGATTGAGTGGCTGCATTAGTTTGAGAGTCTGCCTTTGATTGAGTGGCTGCATTAGTTTGAGGGGCTGACTTAGTTTGAGGGGCTGCCTTAGATTGAGGGGCTGCATTTGTTTGTGGGGCTGCCTTAGTTTGAGGGGCTGCCTTAGATTGAGGGTTTGCATTAGTTTGATGGGCTGCTTTAGTTTGAGCGGCTGCCTTAGTTGAGGGGCTGCCTTAGATTGAGGGGCTGCATTAGTTTGAGCGGCTGCCTTAGTTTGAGGGGCTGCATTAGTTTGAGCGGCTGCCTTAGTTTGAGGGGCTGCCTTAGTTTGAGGGGCTGCCTTAGTTTGAGAGACTGCCTTAGTTTGAGAGGCTGCCTTAGTTTGAGGGTCTGCCATACTTTGAGAGGCTGCCTTAGTTTGACAGGCTGCCTTAGTTTGAGAGGCTGCCTGAGTTTGAGCGGCTGCATTAGTTTGAGGGGCTGCCTTTGGTTGAGGCCCTTCCTTAGTTTGAGGGGCTGCCTTACTTTAAGGGGCAGCATTAGTTTGAGAGGCTGCCTTAGTTTGAGGGGCTGCCTTAGTTTCTGGATTGGCCTAGGATTGAGGGGCTGCATTAGTTTGAGGGGCTGTCTTCGTTTGAGGGGCTGTCTTCGTTTGAGGGGCTGCCTTAGATTGAGGGGCTGCATTAGTTTGAGGGGGTGCCTTAGTTTGGGGGCTTTCTTCGTTTGAGGGGCTGCCTTAGTTTGAGAGGCTGCCTTAGTTTGGGGGCAGTCTTCGTTTGAGTGGCTGCCTTAGTTTGAGGGGCTGCCTTAGTTTGAGGGTCTGCCTTAATTTGAGAGGCTGCCTTAGTTTGAGCGGCTGCCTTAGTTTGAGCGGCTGCCTTAGTTTGAGGGTCTGCCTTACTTTTAGAGGCTGCCTCAGTTTGACAGACTGCCTTAGTTTGAGAGTCTGCCTTAGTTTGAGATGCTGCCTGGGTTTGGGGGGCTGCCTCAAGTTGAGCGGCTGCATTAGTTTGAGGGGCTTACTTTGGTTGAGGCACTCCCTTAATTTGAGGGTCTGCCTTACTTTGAGAGGCTGCCTTAATGTGAGAGGCTGCCTTAGTTTGAGAGGCAGCTTGAGTTTGAGGGGCTGCCTTAGTTTGAGCGGCTGCATTAATTTGAGGGGTGGGCTTAGTTTGAGGGGCTGCCTTTGATTGAGTGGCTGCAGTGGTTTGAGAGTCTGCTTTTGATTGAGTGGCTGCATTAGTTTGAGGGGCTAACTTAGTTTGAGGGGCTGCCTTAGTTTGAGGGGCTGCCTTAGTTTGAGGGGCTGCCTTAGTTTGAGAGACTGCCTTAGTTTGAGAGGCTGCCTTAGTTTGAGGGTCTGCTTTACTTTGAGAGGCGTCCTTAGTTTGACAGGCTGCCTTAGTTTGAGAGGCTGCCTGAGTTTGAGCGGCTGCATTAGTTTGAGGGGCTGCCTTTGGTTGAGGCCCTTCCTTAGTTTGAGGGGCTGCCTTACTTTAAGGGCCTGCCTTAGTTTGAACGGCTGCCTTAGTTTGAGGGGCTGCCTTAGTTTGAGGAGTGGCCTTTGATTGAGGGGCTGCATTAGTTAGAGGGGCTGTCTTAGTTTGAGGGGCTGCCTTAGATTGAGGGGCTGCCTTAGATTGAGGGGCTGCATTAGTTTGAGGGGGTGCCTTAGCTTGAGAGGCTGCCTTAGTTTGAGGGGCTGCCTTAGTTTGAGAGGCTGCCTTAGTTTGGGGGCTGTCTTCGTTTGAGCGGCTGCCTTAGTTTGAGGGGCTGCCTTAGTTTGAGGGTCTGCCTTAGTTTGAGGGTCTGCCTTAGTTTGAGAGTCTGCCTTAGTTTGAGCGGCTGCCTTAGTTTGAGCGGCTGCCTTAGTTTGAGGGTCTGCCTTACTTTTAGAGGCTGCCTCAGTTTGACAGGCTGCCTTAGTTTGAGAGTCTGCCTTAGGTTGAGAGGCTGCCTGGGTATGAGGGGCTGCCTCAAGTTGAGCGGCTGCATTAGTTTGAGGGGCTGCCTTTGGTTGAGGCGCTCCCTTAATTTGAGGGTCTGCCTTACTTTGAGAGGCAGCTTTAATGTGAGAGGCTGCCTTAGTTTGAGAGGCTGCTTGAGTTTGAGAGACTGCCTTAGTTTGAGAGGCTGTCTTAGTTTGAGGGTCTGCTTTAATTTGAGAGGCTTCCTTAGTTTGACAGGCTGCCTTAGTTTGAGAGGCTGCCTGAGTTTGAGCGGCTGCATTAGTTTGAGGGGCTGCCTTTGGTTGAGGCCCTTTCTTAGTTTGAGGGGCTGCCTTACTTTAAGGGCCTGCCTTAGTTTGAACGGCTGCCTTAGTTTGAGGGACTGCCTTAGTTTGAGGAGTGGCCTTTGATTGAGGGGCTGCATTAGTTAGAGGGGCTGTCTTAGTTTGAGGGGCTGTCTTAGTTTGAGGGGCTGTCTTAGTTTGAGGGGCTGCCTTAGATTGAGGGGCTGCCTTAGATTGAGGGGCTGCATTAGTTTGAGGGGGTGCCTTAGCTTGAGAGGCTGCCTTAGTTTGAGGGGCTGCCTTAGTTTGAGAGGCTGCCTTAGTTTGGGGGCTGTCTTCGTTTGAGCGGCTGCCTTAGTTTGAGGGGCTGCCTTAGTTTGAGGGTCTGCCTTAATTTGAGAGTCTGCCTTAGTTTGAGCAGCTGCCTTAGTTTGAGGGTCTGCCTTACTTTTAGAGGCTGCCTCAGTTTGACAGGCTGCCTTAGTTTGAGAGTCTGCCTTAGGTTGAGAGGCTGCCTGGGTTTGAGGGGCTGCCTCAAGTTGAGCGGCTGCATTAGTTTGAGGGGCTGCCTTTGGTTGAGGCGCTCCCTTAATTTGAGGGTCTGCCTTACTTTGAGAGGCTGCCTTAATGTGAGAGGCTGCCTTAGTTTGAGAGGCTGCTTGAGTTTGAGGGGCTGCCTTAGTTTGAGCGGCTGCATTAATTTGAGGGGTGGGCTTAAATGAGGGGCTGCCTTTGATTGAGTGGCTGCAGTAGTTTGAGAGTCTGCCTTTGATTGAGTGGCTGCATTAGTTTGAGGGGCTAACTTAGTTTGAGGGGCTGCCTTAGATTGTGGGGCAGCATTAGATCTGGCAGTATTGGAGGGAGCATGGAGCTGGCAGTATTGGGGAGTACAGAGATCTGGCAGTATTGGAGGGAGCAGGGAGCTGGCAGTATTGGGGAGTACAGAGATCTGACAGTGTGGGAGGGAGCAGGGAGCTGGCAGTATTGGTAGTAAAGAGATCTGGCAGTATTGTAGGGAGCAGGGAACTGGCAGTATTGCAGGGTGCAGGGAACGAGTAGTATTGGAAGATGCAGGGTGAAGGCAGTATTGAACGGTGCAGGGAGTGTGCAGTATTGGATGGAACATGGAGCTGCCAGCATTGCCGGGCGCAGGAAGCTGGCAGTATCGGGGTGTACAGAGATCTGGCAGTATTCGAGGTAGCATGAGCTGGCAGTATTGGAATGGGGTGGGAGTTGGCAGTATTTGAGCGAACAGGAAGCTGGCAGTATTGGAGGCTGCAGTGAGTTGGCAGTATTGGGGAGTACAGAGATCTGGCAGTATTGGAGGGAGCAGGGAGCTGGCAGTATTGGGGAGTAGAGAGATCTGGCAGTATTTGATGGAGCAGGGATCTGGCATTATTGGAGGCAGTAGGGAGCTGTCAGTATTGGAGGGAGCAGAGAGCAGGTAGTGTTGAAGGGAGCAGGGAGCTGGCAGTGTTGGAGGGAGCAGGGAGCTGGCAGTATTGGATGGAGCTGGGATTTGGCAGTATTGGATGGAGCAGGGAGCAGGTAGTGTTGTGGGCAGCAGGGAGCTGGCATTATTGGAGGGAGCAGGGAGCTGGCAGTATTGCGGAGTCCAGAAATCTGGCTGTATTGGAGGGAGCAGGGAGCTGGCAGTATTGGATGGAGCATTGGGTCGTAGTGTTGGAGGGAGCAGGGAGCTGGCATTACTGGAGGGAGCAGCGAGCTGGCAGTGTTGCGGAGTCCAGAAATCTGGATGTATTGGAGGGAGAATGGAGTCGTAGTGTTGGAGGGAGCAGGGAGCTGGCAGTATTGGGAGAACTGAGATATGTCAGTATGGTAGGGAGCAGGGAACTGGCAGTATTGAGGAGTACAGAGATCTTGCATTATTGGAGGGAGCGGGGAGTTGTCACTATTGGAAGGAGGAGGGAGATGGCAGCATTGGAGGGTGCTGGGAGCTGGTAGTACTGGAGGGCGCAGGAGGTTGGCAGTATTGGAGGGAGCGGGCAGCTGGCAGTTTTGGAGGGACCTGGGAGCTGGCAGTATTGGAGGGGGCAGGGAGCTGACACTATTGGAGGGAGCAGGGAGATGGCAGTATTGGAGGGGGCAGGGAGCTGGCAGTATTCCGGAGTACAGAGATCTGGCAGTATTGGAGGGAGCAGGGAGCTGGCAGTATTGGGGAGTACAGAGATCTGGCAGTATTGGAGGGAGCAGGGAGCTGGCAGTATTGGGAGTAAAGAGATCTGGCAGTATTGTAGGGAGCAGGGAACCGGCAGTATAGGAGGGTGCAGGGAACGAGTAGTATTGGATGGAACATGGAGATGGCAGTATTGGGGGGAGCAGGGAGCTGGCAGCATTGGGGGGAGCAGGAAGCTGGCAGTATGGGAGGGAGCTGGCATTATTGGAAGGTGCAGGGAACTGGTAGTATTGGAGTGTGCAGGGAACTGGCAGTACTGGAGGGTGCAGAAAACTGGTACTATTGGAGGGAGCAGGGAGCTGGCAGTATTGGGAGAAAAGAGATCTGGCAGTATTGGATGGGGCAGGGAGCTGGCAGTTTTGGGGAGTACAGAGATTGGCAGTATTAGAGGGAGAAGTGAGCTGCCAGTATTGGAGGTAGACGTGACCTCCAGTATTGGAGGGAGAAGTGAGCTGGCAGTATTGGAGGGAGCAGTGAGCTCCAGTATTGGAGCAAGCAGGGAGCTGGCAGTATTGGGGAGTACAGAGATTGGCAGTATTGGATGGAGAAGTGAGCTGGCAGTATTGGAGGGAGCAGTGACCTCCAGTATTGGAGGGAGACGTGAGCTGGCAGTATTGGAGCGAGCAGGGAGCTGGTAGTATTGGGGAGTGCAGAGATGTGGCAATATTTGAGCCAGCAGGGAGCTGGCATTTTAGCGGAGTACAGAGATTGGCAATATTGGAGGGAGCAGTGATCTGGCAGTATTTGAGGGAGAAGTGAGCTGACAGTATTGGAGGGAGGAGGGAGCTGGCCGTATTGGAGGGAGGAGTGAGCTGACAGTATTGGAGGGAGCAGGGAGCTGGCAGTATTGGAGGGAGCAGGGAGCTGGCAGTATTGGAAGGAGCAGGGAACTGGCAGTATTGGAGGGAGGAGTGAGCTGACAGTATTGGAGGGAGGAGTGCGCTGACAGTATTGGAGGGAGCAGGGAGCTGGCAGTATTTGATGGAGCAGGGAGCTGGCAGTATTGGGCAGTACAGAGACCTGGCAGTATTGGAGCGAGCAGCGAGCTGACAGTAGTGGAGGGAGCAGGGAGCTGGCAGTATTGGAGGGAGCAGGGTGCTGGCAGTATTGGGGAGTACAGAGACCTGGCATTATTGGAGGGAGCAGGGAGCTGGCAGTATTTGATGGAGCAGGGAGCTGGTAGCATTGCGGAGTACAGAGACCTGGCAATATTGGACGAAGCAGGGAGCTGGCAGTATTGGAGGGAGCAGGGAGCTGGCAGCGTTGGGGAGTACAGAGACCTGGCATTATTGGTGGGATCAGAGAGCTGGCAGTATTGCGGAGTACAGCGACCTGACAATATTGGAGGGAGCAGGGAGCTGGCAGTGCTGGAGAATACAGAGATGTGGCATTATTGGAGTGTCCAGGGAGCTGGCATTATTGGGGAGTGCAGAGATCTCGCAGTATTTGAGGGAGCACGGAGCTGGCAGCATTGGGGAGTACAGAGATCTGGAAATATTGGAGCAAGCAGGGAGCAGGCAATATTGGGGAGTAAGAAGATCAGGCAGTATTGGAGGGAGAAGTGAGCTGGCAGTATTGGAGGGAGCAGGGAGCTGGCAGTTTACGAGGGAGCATGGAGCTGGCAGTATTGGAGTGAGGAGGGAGCTGCAGTATTGGGGAGTACAGAGATCTGGCAGTATTGGAGGGAGCAGGGAGCTGGCTGTATTGGGAGAGCAGAGATCTGGCAGTATTGGAGGGAGCAGGGAGCTGGCAGTATTCGGGAGTACAGAAATCTGGCAGTATTGGAGGGAGCAGTGAGCTGGCTGTATTGCAGGGAGTACAGAAATCTGGCAGTCTCGCGGGGAGCAGTGATCTGGCAGTATTGGAGGCAGCAGGGATCTGGCAGTATTGGAGGGAGCAGGGAGCTGGCAGTATTCGGGAGTACAGAAATCTGGCAGTATTGGAGGGAGCAGTGAGCTGGCTGTATTGCAGGGAGAACAGAAATCTGGCAGTCTCGCGGGGAGCAGGGATCTGGCAGTATTGGAGGCAGCAGGGATCTGGCAGTATTGGAGGGAGCCGTGAGCTGGTAGTATTAGGGAGTACAGAGATCTGGCAGTATTGGAGGGAACAAGGATCTGGCAGTATTGGAGGGAGCAGGGATCTGGCAGTATTGGGAGAACTGAGATATGTCAGTATGGTAGGGAGCAGGGAACTGGTAGTATTGGAGGGAGCAGAGAGCTCCAGTATTGGAGGGAGGAGGGAGCTGGCAGTATTGGAGAGTACAGAGATCTGGCTGTATTGGAGGGAGAAGGGAGATGGCAGTATTGGAGGGAGCAGGGATCTGGCAGTATTGGAGGGAGTAGTGAGCTGGCAGTATTGGAGGGAGCAGAGAGCTCCAGTATTGGAGGGAGGAGTGAGCTGGCAGTATTGGAGATTCCAGAGATCTGGCTGTATTGGAGGGAGAAGGGATCTGGCAGTATTGGAGGGAGCAGGGATCTGGCAGCATTGGAGGGAGCAGGGATCTGGCAGTATTGGTGGGAGCAGTGAGCTGGCAGTATTGGATGGAGCAGAGAGCTCCAGTATTGCAGTGAGCAGGGAACTGGCAGTTTTGGTGAGTACAGAGATCCGGCAATATTGCAGGGAGCAGGTGGCTGGCAGTGTTGGGGGGAGCATGGAGCTGGCATTATTGGGGAGTACAGAGATCTTGCTGTATTGGAGGGTGCAGGGAGCTGGCAGTATTGGGGTGTACAGAGATCTGGCAGTATTGGTGGGAGCAGGGGGCTGTCACTTTTGGGGAGTACAGAGATCTGGCAGTAATGCGGGGAGCAGGGAACTGGCAGTATTGGGGGGAGCAGGGATCTGGCATTATTGGAGGGAGCAGTAATCTGGCAGTATTGGAGGGAACAGTGAGCTGGCAGTATTGGATGGAGCAGAGAGCTCCAGTATTGCAGTGAGCAGGGAACTGGCAGTTTTGGTGAGTACAGAAATCCGGCAATATTGCAGGGAGCAGGTGGCTGGCAGTGTTGGGGGGAGCAGGGAGCTGGCAGTTTGGGGAGTACAGAGATCTGGCAGTATTGGAGTGAGCAGGGAGCTGGCAATATTGGGGAGTACAGAGATCTGGCAGTATTGAAGTGAGCAGGGAGCTGGCAATATTGGGGAGTACAGAGATCTGGCAGTATTGGAGGGAGCAGGGAGCTGGCAGCCTTGGGGAGTACAGAGATCTGGCAGTATTGTGGGGAGCAGGTAGCTGGCAGTATTGGTGAGGACAGAGTTCTGGCAGTATTGGAGGGAGCACACAGTGGGCATTATTGGATGGAGCAGGGAGCTGGCAGCCTTGGGAAGGACAGAGATCTGGCAATATTGTAGGGAGCAGAGAACTGGCAGAATTGGGGAGTTCAGAGATCTGGCAGTATTGGAGGGAGCACACAGTGGGCATTGTTGGATGGAGCAGGGAGCTGGCAGTATTGGGGAGCACAGAGACCAGGAAGTATTGGAGGGAGCAGGGAGCTGGCAGTTTTGGAGAGTACAGATATCTGGTAGTATTGGAGGGAGCAAGGAGCTGGCAGAATTGGGGAGTACAGAGATCTGGCAGTATTGGAGGGAGCACGCAGTGGGCATTGTTGGAGGGAGCAGGGAGCTGGCAGTATTGGGCAGTACAGAGACCAGGAAGTATTGGAGGGAGCAGGGAGCTGGCAGTATTGGAGAGTACAGGTATCTGGTAGTATTGGCGGGAGCAGGGACTTGGCAGAATTGGGGAGTACAGAGATCTGGCAGTTTTGCAGGGAGCAGGGAGCTCCCTGTATTGGGGAGTACAGAGTTCTGGCAGTATTGTAGGGTGCAGGGAGCTCCCTGTATTGGGGAGTACAGAGATCTGGCAGTATTGGGGAGTACCGTGTTCTGGCAGTATTGGAGGGAGCTGGGAGCTGGCAGTATTGGGGAGCACAGAGATCTGGCAGTATTGGAGTGAGCAGGGAGATGGCATTATTGGAGGGAGCAGGGATATGGCAGTATTGGAGGGAGGAGAGATCCGGCAGTATTGGAGTGAGCAGGGAGCAGGCAGTTTTGGAGGGAGCAGGGAGCTGTCAGTATTGGAGGGAGCAGGGAGCTGGCAGTATTGGTGAGTACAGAGATCCGGCAGTATTGGAGTGAGCAAGGTGCTGGCAGTATTGGGGGGCACAGATATCTGGCAGTATTGGAGGGAGCAGGGAGCTGGCATTATTGGAGGGAGCAGGGATATGGCAGTATTGGAGGGAGGAGGGAGCTGGCGGTATTGGAGGGAGCAGGGAGCTGGCATTATTGGAGGCAGCAGCGAGCTGGCATTACTGGAGGCAGCAGGGATATGGCAGTATTGGAGGGAGGAGGGAGCTGGCAGTATTGGAGGGAGCAGGGAGCAGGGAGCTGGCAGTATTGGGGAGTATAGAGACCTGGCAGTATTGGAGTGAGCAGGAGGCTTGCAATATTGGGTAGTGTAGAGATTTGGCAGTATTGGAGGGCGCGCAGGGAGCTGGCAGTATTGGAGGGCGCAGGGAGCTGGCGAGTATCGGAGAGTACAGAGGTCTGGCAGTATTGGATGGAGCAGGGAGCTAACAGTATTGGAGGGAGCAGGGAGCACGCAGTTGGCATTATTAGAGGGGGCAGGCAGCTGACAGTATTGGGGAGTACAGAGATCTGGCTGTACTGGAGGGAGCAGGGAGCAGGCAGGATAAGAGGGTGCAGCGACCTGACAGTATAGGAGGGAGCAGGGATCTGGCAGCCTTGGGGAGGGCAGAGATCTGGCAATATTGGAGTGTACAGAGCTCTGGCAGTGTTGGAGGTAGCAGGGTTCTGGCAGTATTTGAGGAAGCAGGGAGCTGGCAGCCTTGGGGAGTTCAGATATCTGACAGTTTTGGAGGGAGCAGGGAGCTGTCGGTATTGGAGGGAGCAGGGATCTGGCAGCCTTGGAGAGTGCAGAGATCTGGCAATATTGGAGTGTACAGAGCTCTGGCAGTGTTGGAGGTAGCAGGGTTCTGGCAGTATTGGAGGAAGCAGGGAGCTGGCAGCCTTGGGGAGTTCAGAGATCTGGCAGTTTTGGAGGAAGCAGGGAGCTGTCAGTATTGGAGGGAGCAGGGAGCTGGCAGTATTGGTGAGTACAGAGATCCGGCAGTATTGGAGGGAGCACGCAGTGGGCATTGTTGGAGGGAGCAGGGAGCTGGCAGTATTGGGCAGTACAGAGACCAGGAAGTATTGGAGGGAGCAGGGAGCTGGCAGTTTTTGAGTACAGATATCTGGTAGTATTGGAGGGAGCAAGGAGCTGGCAGAATTGGGGAGTACAGAGATCTGGCAGTATTGGAGGGAGCACGCAGTGGGCATTGTTGGAGGGAGCAGGGAGCTGGCAGTATTGGGCAGTACAGAGACCAGGAAGTATTGGAGGGAGCAGGGAGCTGGCAGTATTGGAGAGTACAGGTATCTGGTAGTATTGGCGGGAGCAGGGACTTGGCAGAATTGGGGAGTACAGAGATCTGGCAGTTTTGCAGGGAGCAGGGAGCTCCCTGGATTGGGGAGTACAGAGTTCTGGCAGTATTGTAGGGTGCAGGGAGCTCCCTGTATTGGGGAGTACAGAGATCTGGCAGTATTGGGGAGTACCGAGTTCTGGCAGTATTGGAGTGAGCAGGGAGATGGCCTTATTGGAGGGAGCAGGTATATGGCAGTATTGGAGGGAGGAGAGATCCGGCAGTATTGGAGTGAGCAGGGAGCAGGCAGTTTTGGAGGGAGCAGGGAGCTGTCAGTATTGGAGTGAGCAGGGAGCTGGCAGTATTGGTGCGTACAGAGATCCGGCAGTATTGGAGTGAGCAATGTGCTGGCAGTATTGGGGGGCACAGATATCTTGCAGTATTGGAGGGAGCAGGGAGCTGGCATTATTGGAGGGAGCAGGGATATGGCAGTATTGGAGGGAGGAGGGAGCTGGCGGTATTGGAGGGAGCAGGGAGTCGGCATTATTGGAGGCAGCAGGGAGCTGGCATTATTGGAAGCAGCAGGGATATGGCAGTATTGGAGGGAGGAGGGAGCTGGCAGTATTGGAGGGAGCAGGGAGCTGGCAGTATTGGGGAGTATAGAGACCTGGCAGTATTGGAGTGAGCAGGGAGCTTGCAATATTGGGTAGTGCAGAGATTTGGCAGTATTGGAGGGCGCGCAGGGAGCTGGCAGTATTGGAGGGCGCAGGGAGCTGGCGAGTATCGGAGAGTACAGAGATCTGGCAGTATTGGATGGTGCAGGGAGCTAACAGTATTGGAGGGAGCAGGGAGCACGCAGTTGGCATTATTAGAGGGGGCAGGCAGCTGACAGTATTGGGGAGTACAGAGATCTGGCTGTCCTGGAGGGAGCAGGGAGCAGGCAGGATAAGAGGGTGTAGCGACCTGACAGTATAGGAGGGAGCAGGGATCTGGCAGCCTTGGGGAGTGCAGAGATCTGGCAATATTGGAGTGTACAGAGCTCTGGCAGTGTTGGAGGTAGCAGGGTTCTGGCAGTATTGGAGGAAGCAGGGAGCTGGCAGCCTTGGGGAGTTCAGAGATCTGGCCATTTTGGAGGGAGCAGGGAGCTGTCAGTATTGGAGGGAGCAGGGAGCTGGCAGTATTTGTGAGTCCAGAGATCTGGCAGTTTTGGAGGGAGCAGGGAGCTGTCAGTATTGGAGGGAGCAGGGAGCTGGCAGTATTGGTGAGTACAGAGATCCGGCAGTATTGGAGTGGGCAAGGTGCTGGCAGTATTGGGGAGCACAGATATCTGGCAGTATTGGAGGGAGCAGGGAGCTGGCATTATTGGAGGGAGCAGGGATATGACAGTATTGGAGGGAGGAGGGAGCTGGCGGTATTGGAGGGAGCAGGGAGCTGGCATTATTGGAGGCAGCAGGGAGCTGGCATTATTGGAGGCAGCAGGGATATGGCAGTATTGGAGGGAGGAGGGAGCTGGCAGTATTGGAGGGAGCAGGGAGCTGGCAGTATTGGGGAGTATAGAGACCTGGCAGTATTGGAGTGAGCAGGGAGCTTGCAATATTGGGTAGTGCAGAGATTTGGCAGTATTGGAGGGCGCGCAGGGAGCTGGCAGTATTGGAGGGCGCAGGGAGCTGGCGAGTATCGGAGAGTACAGAGATCTGGCAGGATTGGATGGAGCAGGGAGCTAACAGTATTGGAGGGAGCAGGGAGCACGCAGTTGGCATTATTAGAGGGGGCAGACAGCTGACAGTATTGGGGAGTACAGAGATCTGGCTGTACTGGAGGGAGCAGGGAGAAGGCAGTGAAGAGGATGTAGCGACCTGACAGTATAGGAGGGAGCAGGGATCTGGCAGCCTTGGGGAGTGCAGAGATCTGGCAATATTGGAGTGTACAGAGCTCTGGCAGTGTTGGAGGTAGCAGGGTTCTGGCAGTATTGGAGGAAGCAGAGAGCTGGCAGCCTTGGGGAGTTCAGAGATCTGGGAGTTTTGGAGGGAGCAGGGAGCTGTCAGTATTGGAGGGAGCAGGGAGCTGGCAGTATTGGTGAGTACAGAGATCCGGCAGTCTTGGAGTGAGCAAGGTGCTGGCAGTATTGGGGAGCACAGATATCTGGCAGTATTGGAGGGAGCAGGGAGCTGGCATTATTGGAGGGAGCAGGGATATGGCAGTATTGGAGGGAGGAGGGAGCTGGCGGTATTGGAGGGAGCAGGGAGCTGGTATTATTGGAGGCAGCAGGGAGCTGGCATTATTGGAGGCAGCATTGATATGGCAGTATTGGAGGGAGGAGGGAGCTGGCAGTATTGGAGGGAGCAGGGAGCTGGCAGTATTGGGGAGTATTGAGACCTGGCAGTATTGGAGTCAGCAGGGAGCTTGCAATATTGGGTAGTGCAGAGATTTGGCAGTATTGGAGGGCGCGCAGGGAGCTGGCAGTATTGGAGGGCGCAGGGAGCTGGCGAGTATCGGAGAGTACAGAGATCTGGCAGTATTGGATGGTGCAGGGAGCTAACAGTATTGGAGGGAGCAGGGAGCACGCAGTTGGCATTATTAGAGGGGGCAGGCAGCTGACAGTATTGGGGAGTACAGAGATCTGGCTGTACTGGAGGGAGCAGGGAGCAGGCTGTATAAGAGGGTGTAGCGACCTGACAGTATAGAAGGGAGCTGGGATCTGGAAGCCTTGGGGAGTGCAGAGATCTGGCAATATTGGAGTGTACAGAGCTCTGGCAGTGTTGGAGGTAGCAGGGCTCTGGCAGTATTGGAGGAAGCAGGGAGCTGGCAGCCTTGGGGAGTTCAGAGATCTGGCAGTATTGCGGGGTGCAGGTCGCTGGCAGTATTGGGGAGTACAGAGCTCTGGCCGTGTTGGAGAGAGTAGGGTTCTGGCAGTATTGGAGGAAGCAGGCATCTGGCAGCCTTGGGAAGTGCTGAGATATGGCAGTATTGGAGGGTGCAGGGAGCTACCTGCATTGGGGAGTACAGAGATCTGTCAGTATCGATGGGAGCAGGGAGCTGGCAATATTGGAGGGGGCATGGAGATGGCATTATTGGAGGGAGCTCGGAGCTGGCAGTATTGGAGGGAGCAGGGATATGGAAGTACTGGTGGGAGCAGGGAGCTGGCAGTATTGGAGGGAGCACGGAAATGGCAGTTTTGGAGGGAGCAGGGAGATGGCAGTATTGGAGGGAGCAGGGTGCTCGCAGTATTGGAGGGAGCAGGGAGCACGCAGTTGGCATTCTTGGAGGGAGCTCGGAGCTGGCAGTATTGGAGGGAGCAGGGATATGGAAGTATTGGTGGGAGCAGGGAGCTGGCAGTATTGGAGGGAGCCGGGAGCTGGCAGTATTGGGGAGTACAGAGACCTGTCAGTATCGGTGGGAGCAGGGAGCTGGCAGTATTGGAGGGAGCAGGGAGATGGCAGTATTGGAGGGAGCACGGAAATGGCATGTTTGGAGGGAGCAGGGAGATGGCAGGATTGGAGAAAGCACGCAGTTGGCATTATTGGAAGGAGCAGGGAGCCGGCAGTATTGGGGAGAAAAATGAACAGGCAGTGTTAGAGGGAGCAGGGAGTTGGCAGTATTGGAGGGAGCACGGAGCTGGCAGTTTTTGTGGGAGCAGGGAGCACGCAGTTGTCATTATTGGAGGGAGCAGGGAGCTGGCAGTATTGGGGAGTAAAATGATCAGGCATTATTAGAGGGAGCAGGGAGTTGGCAGTATTGGATGGAGCACGGAGCTGGCATTATTTTAGGGAGCAGCGGCCTGGCAGTTTTGGAGGGAGCAGGGAGATGGCAGTATTGGAGGGAGCAGGGAGCTCGCAGTATTAGAGGGAGCAGGGAGCACGCATTTGGCATTATAGGAGGGAGCAGGGAGCAGGCAGTATTGGGGAGTACAGAGACCAGGAACTTTTGGAGGGAGCAGGGAGCTGGCTGTATTGGAGAGTACAGATATCTGGTAGTACTGGAGGGAGCAGGGAGCAGGCAGCATTGGCGGGAGCAGGGAGCTGGCAGTATTGGAGGGAGCAGGGAGCATGCAGTGGTCATTATTGGAGGGGGCAGGGAGCAGGCAGTATTGGGGAGTACAGAGACCAGGAACTATTGGAGGGAGCAGGGAGCTGGCAGTAATGGAGGGAGCAGGTAGCTGGCAGTATTGGGGAGTACAGAGATCAGGCAGTATTGGAGGGAGCAGGCATCTGGCAGCCTTGGGGAGTACTGAGATCTGGCAGTATTGGGGGTAGCAGGTAGAAAATTACAGCGCAGTACAGGCCCTTCGGCCCTCGATGTTGCGCCGACCTGTGAAACCATCTGACCTATACTATTCCATTTTCATCCATATGTCTATCCAATGACCACTTAAATGCTCTTAAAGTTGGCGAGTCTACTACTGTTGCAGGCAGGGCGTTCCTCGCCCCTACTACTCTCTGAGTAAAGAAACTACCTCTAACATCTGTCCTATATCTATCACCCCTCAACGTAAAGCTATGTCCCCTCGTGTTTGCCATCACCATCCGAGGAAAAAGACGCTCACTATCCACCCTATCTATCCCACTGATTATCTTATATGTCTCTATTAAGTCACCTCTCCTTCTCCATCTCTCAACGAAAACAACCTCAAGTCCCTCAGCCTTTCCTCGTAAGACCTTCCCTCCATACCAGGCAACATCCTACTAAATCACCTATGCAGCCTTTCCAAAGCTTCCACATCCTTCCGATAATGCGGTGACCAGAACTGCACGCAATACTCCAGGTGCGGTCTCACCAGAGTTTTGTACAGCTGCAGCATGACCTCGTGGCTCCGAAACTCGGTCCCCCTACAAATAAAAGCGAATACACCATATGCCTTCTTCACAGCCCTATTAACCTGGGTAGCAACTTTCAGGGATTTATGCACCTGGACACCAAGATCTCTCTGTTCATCGACACTACCAAGAATCTTCCCATTAGCCCAGTACTCTGCATTCCTGTTACTCCTTCCAAAGTGAATCACCTCACATTTTTCCGCATTAAACTCCATTTGCCATCTCTCAACCCAGCTCTGCAGCCTATCTATGTCCCTCTGTACCCTACAACATCCTTTGGCACTATCCACAACTCCACCGACCGTCGTGTCATCCGCAAATCTGCTAACCCACCCTTCTACACCCTCTTCCAGGTCATTTATAAAAATGACAAACAGCAGTGGCACCAAAACAGATCCTTGCGGTACACCACTAGTAACTAATCTCCAGGTGAACACTTGCCATCAACCACCACCCTCTGTCTTCTTTCAGCTAGCCAATTTCTGATCCAAAGCTCTAAATCACCTTCAACCCCATAGTTCCGTATGTTCTGCAATAGCCTACCGTGGGGAACCTGATCAAACGCCTTACTGAAATCCATATACACCACATCCACTGCTTTACCCTCATCCACCTGTTTGGTCACCTTCTCGTAAAACTCACTAAGGTTTGTGAGGCACGACCTACCCTTCACAAAACCGTGCTGACCATCGCTAATGAACTTATTATTTTCAAGATGATTATAAATCCTGTCTCTTATAACCTTTTCCAACATTTTACCCACAACCGAAGTAAGGCTCACAGGTTTATAATTACCAGGGCTGTCTCTACTCCCCTTCTTGAACAATGGGACAATATTTGCTATCCTCCAGTCTTCCGACACTATTCCTGTCGACAATGACGACATAAAGATCAAGGACAAAGGCTCTGCAATCTCCTCCCTGGCTTCCCAGAGAATCCTGGGGTAAATCCCATCTGGCCCAGGGGACTTATCTATTTTCACACTTTCCAAAATTGATAACACCTCCTCCTTGTGAACCTCAATCCCATCTAGCCTAGTAGCCTGAATTTCAGTATTCTCCTCAACAACATTTTCTTTCTCTACTGTAAATACTGACGCAAAATATTCATTTAACACTTCCCCTATCTCCTCTGATTCCACAGACAACTTCCCACTACTATCCTTGATTGGCCCTAATCTAACTCTAGTCATTCTGTTATTCCTGATATACCTAGAGAAAGCCTTCGGGTTTTCCCTGATCCTATCCGCCAATGACTTCTCGTGTCTTCTTCTTGCTCTTCTTAGCTCTCCCTTTAGATACTTCCTTGCAAGCTTGTAGCTCTCAAGCGCCCTAACTGAGCCTTCACGTCTCATCCTAACATAAGCCTTCTTCTTCCTCTTGACAAGCGCTTCAACTTCCTTAGTAAACCACGGCTCCCTGGCTCGACAACTTCCTCCCTGCCTCACAGGTACATAATTATCAAGGACACGCAGTAGCTGCTCCTTGAATAAGCTCCACATTTCGATTGTTCCCATCCCCTGCAATTTCCTTCCCCATCCTACCCATCCTAAATCTTGCATAATCGCATCATAATTTCCTTTCCCCCAGCTATAATTCTTGCCCTGCGGTATATACCTGTCCCTGTCCATCGCTAAGGTAAACCTAACCGAATTGTGATCACTATCACCAAAGTGCTCACCTCCATCTAAATGTCACACCTGGCCGGGTTCATTTCCCGGTACCAAATCCAATGTGGCATCTCCCCTGGTTGGCCTGTCTACATACTGTGTCAGAAAACCCTCCTGCACACACTGGACAAAAACTGACCCATCGAAAGTACTCGAACTATAGTATTTCCAGTCGATATTTGGAAAGTTAAAGTCCCCCATAACAACTACCCTGTTACTCTCGCCCCTGTCGAGAATCATCTTCGCTATCCTTTCCTCTACATCTCTGGAACTATTTGGAGGTCTATAAAGGACTCCCAACAGGGTAACCTCACCTCTCCTGTTTCTAAACTCGGCCCATACTCCCTCAGTAGACGAGTCCTCAAACGTCCTTTCTGTCGCTGTAATACTCTCCTTGATTAACAATGCCACACCTCCCCCTCTTTTACCATCTTCTCTGTTCTTACTGAAACATCTAAATCCCGGAACCTGCAACATCCATTCCTGCCCCTGCTCTGCCCATGTCTACGAAATGGCCACTACATCGAGATCCCAGGTACCAACCCAAGCTGCAAGCTCACCCACCTTATTCCGGATGCTCCTGGCGTTTAATTAGACACACTTTAAACCAGGTTCTTGCTTGCCAGTGCCCTCTTGCGTCCTTGTAACCATATCCCTGACCTCACTACTCTCAACATTCTGCACACTGGCACTACAATTTAGGTTCCCATTCCCCTGCTGAATTAGTTTAAACCCCCCCCCCCCCCCCCCCCGAAGAGCACTAACAAATCTCCCGCCCAGTATATTGGTACACCTCTGGTTCAGGTGAAGACCATCCTGTTTGTAGAGGTCCCACCTACCCCAGAAAGAGCCCCAATTATCCAGGAAACCAAAACCCTCCCTCCTGCACCTTCCCTGCAGCCACATGTTCAACTCCTCTCTCTCCCTCGCTATCGCTTCGCTATCACGTGGCACGGGCAACAACCCAGACAGAACAACTCTGTTTGTTCTCACTCTTAGCTTCCACCCTAGCTCCGTGAATTTATGTCTTAAATCCCCATCTCTCTTCCAACCTATGTCGTTGGTGCCTATGTGGACCACGACTTGGGGCTGCTCCCCCTCCCCATTAAGGATCCCAAAAACACGATCCGAGACATCACGAACCCTGGCACCTGGGAGGCAACATACCAACCGTGAGTCTCTCTCGTTCCCACAGAACCTCCTATCTTTTCCCCTAACTATAGAGTCCCCAATGACTAATGTTCTGCTCCTCTTCCCCCTTCCCTTCTGAGCAACAGGGACAGACTCTGTGCCAGATACCTGTACCCCATTGCTTACCCCTGGTAAGTCGTCCCCCGCAACAGTATCCAAAACGGTATACCTGTTGTTGAGGGAAACGGCCACAGGGGATCCCTGCACTGCCTGCTGGTTCCCTCTCCTTCCCCTGACGGTAACCCATCTACCTACTTCTTTTACCTGAGGTGATACTACCTCCCCATAACTCCTCTCAATAACCTCCTCCACCTCCCGAATGATCTGAAGTTCATCCAGCTCCAGCTCCAGTTCCCTAACGCGGTTCTCGAGGAGCTGGAGTTGGGTGCACTTCCCGCAGATGCAGTCAGCAGGGACACTCTTGGCGACCCTTACCTCCTACATTCTGCAGGAGGTACATACAACTGCCTTAACTTCTATTCCCACTATTCCAAATTCCCAACAAATCTACTGAAAAACCAAAAACAAAAAGTCAAAACTTGTTAGGTTAGCCATCCAACGGACAGAACTTCTTTAATAAAAAGCTTACCTTATCAACACACCAGAGTCATTCATTTTGGTTAGAGGAGGAGGGTGGGTGGGAGACACTACACATGTAGTGTCTCGGGTACAGCCACAACCCAAATATATAGTTCTTACTTACCCAGCAGTCCCCTGGTCCTCCGAAAACAAAAGGGAATTCACTTTTAAACTTACACTGAAATTGACTTCGTAGCAGTAAGCCCGCACCCGCACCTCCGTTACTATCAAAGCTGCAGCCACCGAAACTAAAAGAAAGAGATTTTAATCAACCCAAATGTATAGTTTTTACTTACCCAGCAGTCCGCTGGTCCTCCGAAAACAAAAGATAATTCACTTTTAAACTGACACTGAAATTGACTTCGCAGCAGTCAGCCCGCTCCCGCACCTCCGTTAATATCAAAGCTGCAGTCACCGAAACCCTAATAGATGGTCAGTATTGAGGGAGTGCGATACTGTCGGAGGGTCAGTACTGAGGGAGTGACATACTGTCGGATGGTCAGTACTGGTGGAGTGCCAGACTGATGCAGATTCACTACCGAGGGAGTGCCCTATTGTTGGAGAGTCAGTACTGAGCGAGCGCTGCCCTGTCGGAGGATCAGTACTGAAGGATGCTGCAGTGACAGGATGTTGGTGCTGATGGAGTGCTGCACTGTCTGAAGATCAGTACTGAGGGAATGCAGCACTCTGCGACGGTCAGTACTGAGGGAGTGATGCACTGTTGTTGAGTCAGTAATGAGGGAGCGCTGCACTCTCAGAGTGTCACTACTGTGGGAGTGCTGCACTGTCAGAAGGTCAGTACTGAGGGAGTGCTGCACCCTCAGAGTGTCAGTACAAAGAACAAAGAACAAAGATAATTACAGCACAGGAACAGGCCCTTCGGCCCTCCAAGCCTGCGCCGATCCAGATCCTCTCTCTAAACATGTCGCCTATTTTCTAAGGTTCTGTATCTCTTTTCTTTCGGCCCATTCATGTATCTGTCTAGATACATCTTAAAAGACTCCATCGTGCCCGCATCTACCACCTCCGCTGGCAATGCGTTCCAGGTGCCCACCACCCTCTGCGTAAAGAACTTTCCACGCATATCCTCCCTAAACTTTTCCCCTTTCAGTTTGAACTCGTGACCTCTGGTAATTGAATCCCCCACTCTGGGAAAAAGCCTCTTGCTATCCCCCCTGTCTATACCTCTCATGATTTTGTACACCTCAATCAGGTCCCCCCTCAACCTCCGTCTTTCTAATGAAAATAATCCTAATCTGCTCAACCTCTCTTCATAGCTAGCGCCCTCCATACCAGGCAACATCCTGGTGAACCTCCTCTGCACCCTCTCCAAAGCATCCACATCCTTTTGATAATGTGGCGACCAGAACTGTACGCAGTATTCCAAATGTGGCCGAACCAAAGTCCTATACAACTGTAACATGACCTGCCAACTCTTATACTCAATGCCCCGTCCGATGAAGGAAAGCATGCCGTATGCCTTCTTGACCACTCTATTTACCTGCGTTGCCACCTTCAGGGAACAGTGGACCTGAACACCCAAATCTCTCTGGACATCAATTTTCCCCAGGACTTTTCCATTTACTGTATAGTTCACTCTTGAATTGGATCTTCCAAAATGCATCACCTCGCATTTGCCCTGATTGAACTCCATCTGCCATTTCTCTGCCCAACTCTCCAATCTATCTATATTCTGCTGTCTTCTCTGACAGTCCCCTTCACTGTCTGCTACTCCACCAATCTTGGTGTCGTCTGCAAATTTGCTAATCTGTCCACCTATACTTTCCTCCAAATCATTAATGTATATCACAAACAACAGTGGTCCCAGCACGGATCCCTGTGGAACACCACTGGTCACACGTCTCCATTTTGAGAAACTCCCTTCTACTGCTGCTCTCTGTCTCCTGTTGCCCAGCCAGTTCTTTATCCATCTAGCTAGTACACCTTGGACCCCAAGCGCCTTCACTTTCTCCATCAGCCTGCCATGGGGAACCTTATCAAACGCCTTACTGAAGTCCATGTATATGACATCGACAGCCCTTCCCTCATCAATCAACTTTGTCACTTCCTCAAAGAATTCTATTAAGTTGGTAAGACATGACCTTCCCTGCACAAAACCATGTTGCCTATCACCGATGAGCCCATTTTCTTCCAAATGGGAATAGATCCTATCCCTCAGTATCTTCTCCAGCAGCTTCCCTGCCACTGACGTCAGGCTCACCGGTCTATAATTACCTGGATTATCCCTGCTACCCTTCTTAAACAAGGGGACAACATTAGCAATTCTCCAGTCCTCCGGGACCTCACCCGTGTTTAAGGATGCTGCAAAGATATCTGTTAAGGCCCCAGATATTTCCTCTCTCGCTTCCCTCAGTAACCTGGGATAGATCCCATCCGGACCTGGGGACTTGTCCACCTTAATGCCCTTTAGAATACCCAACACTTCCTCCCTCCTTATGCCGACTTGACCTAGAGTAATCAAACATCTGTTCCTAACCTCAACATCCGTCATGTCCCTCTCCTCGGTGAATACCGATGCAAAGTTCTCGTTTAGAATCTCACCCATTTTCTCTGAGTCCAAGCATAACATTCCTCCTTTGTCCTTTAGTGGGCCAATCCTTTCTCTAGTTACCCTCTTTCTCCTTATATATGAATAAAAGGCTTTGGGATTTTCCTTAACCCTGTTTGCTAAAGATATTTCTTGACGCCTTTTAGCCCTCTTGATTTGTCATTTCAAATTGGTCCGACATTCCCGATATTCTTTCAAAGCTTCGTCTTTCATCAACCGCCTAGACCTTATGTATGCTTCCATTTTCCTCTTAGCTAGTCTCACAATTTCACCTGTCATCCATGGTTCCCTAATCTTGCCATTTCTATCCCTCATTTTCACAGGAACATGTCTCTCCTGCACGCTAATCAACCTCTCTTTAAAAGCCTCCCACATATCACATGTGGATTTACCTTCAAACAGCTGCTCCCAATCTACATTTCCCAGCTCCTGCCGAATTTTGGTATAGTTGGCCTTCCCCCAATTTAGCACTCTTCCTTTAGGACCACTCTCGTCTTTGTCCATGAGTATTTTAAAGCTTACGGAATTGTGATCACTATTCCCAAAGTAGTCCCCTACTGAAACTTCAACAACCTGGCCGGGCTCATTCCCCAACACCAGGTCCAGTATGGCCCCTTCCCGAGTTGGACTATTTACATACTGCTCTAGAAAACCCTCCTGGATGCTCCATACAAATTCTGCTCCATCTGGACCTCTAACACTAAGCGAATCCCAGTCAATGTTGGGAAAATTAAAATCTCCTATCACCACCACCCTGTTGCTCCTACATCTTTCCATAATCTGTTTACATATTTGTACCTCTATCTCACGCTCGCTGTTGGGAGGCCTGTAGTACAGCCCCAACATTGTTACCGCACCCTTCCTATTTCTGAGTTCTGTCCATATTGCCTCACTGCTCGAGTCCTCCATAGTGCCCTCCTGCAGCACAGCTGTGATATCCTCTTTGACCAGTAATGCAACTCCTCCACCCCTTTTACCTCCCTCTCTATCCCGCCTGAAGCATCGATATCCTGGGATATTTAGTTGCCAATCATGCCCTTCCCTCAACCAAGTCTCAGTAATAGCAATAACATCATACTCCCAGGTACTAATCCAAGCCCTAAGTTCATCTGCCTTACCTACTACACTTCTTGCATTAAAACAAATGCAGCTCAGACCACCAGTCCCTTTTTATTCATCATCTGCTCCCTGCCTGCTCTTCCCCTTAGTCACACTGACTTCATTATCTAGTTCCTTACAGGCTTTTGTTACTACCTCCTTACTGTCAACTGACCTCAATTGGTTCTCATCCCCCTGCCACATTAGTTTAAACCCTCCCCAACAGCGTTAGCAAAAGCACCTCCAAGGACATTGGTTCCAGTCCGGCCCAGGTGTAGACCGTCCAATTTGTAACAGTCCCACCTCCCCCAGAACCGGTCCCAATGTCCCAAAAATCTGAACCCCTCCTTCCTGCACCATCTCTCAAGCCACGCATTCATCCTGACTATTCTTTCATTTTTACTCTGACTATCACGTGGCACTGGTAGTAATCCTGAGATTACTACCTCTGAGGTCCTACTTTTTAACTTGGCTCCTAACTCCCTAAACTCTGCTTGTAGGACCTCATCCCGTTTTTTACCTATATCATTAGTGCCTATGTGCACAATGACAACTGGCTGTTCACCCTCCCCCTTTAGAATATTCTGCAGCCGATCTGAGACGTCCCTGACCCGTGCACCTGGGAGGCAACATACCATTCGGGAGCCTCGTTTTCGACCACAGAACCGCCTATCTACTCCCCTTACAATCGAATCCCCTACGACTATAGCCCTTCCACTCTTTTTCCCGCCCTTCGGATCAGCAGAGCCAGCCATGGTGCCATGGACCTGGCTACTGCTGCCTTCCCCTGGTGAGCCATCTCCCTCAACAGTATCCAAAACGGTATACTTGTTTTGGAGGGAGATGACCGCAGGGGACTCCTGCGCTGCCTTCCTGCTCTTTCTCTGCCTTTTGGTCACCCATTCCCTTTCTCCCTCAGCAATCCTAATCTGCGGTGTGACCAATTCACTAAACGTGCTATCCACGACCTCCTCAGCATCGCGCATGCTCCAAAGTGAGTCCATCCGCAGCTCGAGAGCCGTCATGCGGTCTAACAAGAGCTGCAGCTGGACACACTTCCTGCACGTGAAGGAGTCAGGGTCATCAGCCATGTACCTGAGCTCCCACATTGAGCAAGAGGAGCATGATACAGGTCTGAGATCTCCTGCCATTTTTAATCTTAAGTTTAAACTTAGTTAAATGAAAAAGGAACGAAAAGTTTTTACCAATCACAATAAAACCAGAGAAATTGAAAAAGCCTTACCTTATAAACACCCCACCGAGTCCTTTTTTTTTGGTTAGAGGAGGAGGGCGGGTGGGAGACACTACAAGTGTGGTGTCTCGGGTTCAGAAACCGCCCAAATATATAGTGTTTTACTTACCCAGCAGCCCCCTGGCCTCCGCCGAAAAACAAAAGGAAATTAAATTTACTTTCAAACTGACCTTCCCAGCTGCTCACTCGCTCACACTCTGCTCCCGAAAAAGCTGCTGCACTGAAAGGAAAGTTATTTTAAACCGCCCAAATATATAGTGTTTTACTTACCCAGCAGCCCCCTGGCCTCCGCCGAAAAACAAAAGGAAATTAAATTTACTTTCAAACTGACCTTCCCAGCTGCTCACTCGCTCACACTCTGTTCCCGAAAAAGCTGCTGCACTGAAAGGAACGTTATTTTAAACCGGCCAAATATATAGTGTTTTACTTACCCAGCAGCCCCCTGGCCTCCGCCGAAAAACAAAAGGAAATTAAATTTACTTTCAAACTGACCTTCCCAGCTGCTCACTCGCTCACACTCTGCTCCCGAAAAAGCTGCTGCACTGAAAGCTGAGGGACTGTTGCATTGTTGTTGATTCAGTACTGAGGGAGTGCTGCACTGTCAGAGGGTCAGTACAAAGTGTGTGCTGCATTGTTCTTGAGTCAGTACGGGAGAAATGCTGAACTCTCAGAGTGTCAGTTCTGTGGGAAAGCTGCATTCTCAGACTGTCAGTACTTTGGGAAAGCTGCATTGTTGCAGAGTCAGTTCTGAGGGAGCTCTGCACTCTCAGTGTCAGTACTGAGGCATTGCTGCACTGTTGGATGGTAAGTTCTGAAGGAGAGCTGCATTGTTGTTGAGTCAGTACTGAGGGAATGCTGCACTCTCAGAGTGTCAGTAGTGAGAGAGTGCTGCATGGTTTTTGAGTCAGTAATGAGCAGGCGCTGCACTCTTGGAGTGTAACTGTTGATGATTGCTGCACTGTCAGATTGACAGTACTGAGGGAGTACCATACTGTTGGAGAGTCAGTACTGAGGGAGTGCTGCACTATTGGAGGGTCAGTACTTAGGGAGTGTTGGATGGTCAATACTCTGGGAGAGCGATACTGTTGGAGGATCAGTACTGATGGAAAGCCATACTGCTGGAGGGTCAGAAATGAGGGCGTGCCGTACTGTTGGAGGGTCAGTACTGAGGGAGTGCTGCACTGTCGGATGATCAGTACTGAGGGACTGCTGCACTATTACAGAGTCAGTGCTGACGGAGTGTTGCACTGTCAGAAAATCGTTACTAAGTGAAAGCTGCACTGCCAGAGAGTCTGTATTGAGGGAGTGCTGCACTGTCAGAAACTTGGTGATGCGGGATTGCCTTCCGTTAGAGGATCAGTACTGAGGGAGCGCTGCATTGTTGATGAGTCAGTACTGAGGGAGCACTGCACTCAGTATTGACGGATGCTGCACCATCAGATAGTCAGCACCGAGGGAGTGCCATACTGTTGGAGGGTCAGTACTGAGGGAGTGCCTTACTGTTGGAAGGTCAGTACTATTGGTTGGCCATACAGGTGGAGGGTCAGCACTGAGGGACTGCTGGACAGTGGGAGGAACAGTACTGAGGGTGTGCCGCACTGTCGGAGGGTCAGGTCTGAGGGACTGACATTTTGTCGGACGGTCAGTATTGTGGGAGTGCCATACCGTCGGATGGTCAGGACTGTGGTGGTGCCGTATTGTCGGAGGGTCAGTTCTGAGGGAGTGCGATAGTTGGAGGGTCAGTACTGAGGGAGTGCTGTGCTGTTGGAGGGTCAGCACTGAGGGTGTGCGGCACTGTCGGAGGATCCGTACTGAGGGAGTGCTGCTCTGCTAGAGGGTCAGTGCTGTGGCAGTGCTGCAATGTCAGAAATTCGGTACTGAGGCAGTGCTGCACTGTCGGATGATACGTATTGTGGGAGTGCTGCATATTTGGAGAGTCAGTAGTGAGGGAGTGCGACCCTGTTCGAGTGTCAGTATGAGGGTGTGTCGCACTGTCGGAGGGTCAGTACTGAGGGACAGACATTCTGTCGGAGGGTCAGTACTGAGGGAGTGCCATACTGCCGGATGGTCGGTACTGAGGTGGTGCTGTATTGTCGGAGGGTCAGTTCTGAGGCAGTGCGATACTTGGGTGGTCAGTACTGAGGGAGAGCTGCATTGTTGAAGGGTCAGTACTGAGGGTGTTCCATACTGTTGGAGGGTCAGTACTGAGGGAGTGCTATATTTGTGGAGGGTCAGTACTGAGAGTGTGCTGCACTGTCAGAGGATCCGTACTGAGGGAGTGCTGCACTTTCTGAGGATCAGTAGTGAGGGAGAGCTGCACTGTCAGAAAGTTGGTGATGAGGGAATGCTGCACTCTCAGAGTGCCAGTACTGTGTGAATGCTGCGGTGTCAGATGGTCAGTACTGAGGAAATGCTGCACTTCAGCTGGTCAGTACTGAGGGAATGCTGCACTCTCAGTGTATCAGTTCTGTGGGAGCGCTGCACTGTCAGAGGGTCAGTGATGAGGGAGTGCTGCACTGTCAGAGGGTCAGTGATGAGGGAGTGCTGCACAGTAAGATGGTAAGTACTGAGGGAATGGCTCATTGTTGTTGAGTCAGTACTGAGGGAAGGCTGCATTCACAGACTGTCTGTACTGAGAGGGTGCTGCATTGTTGTTGAGCCTGTACTGTGGGAGCGCTGCAATCTCAGAGGGTCAGTACTGAGTGAGTGCTGCACTGTCGGATGGTCAGATCTGAAGGGTCGCTGCATTGTTGTTGAGTCAGTACTACGGGAGTGCTGCACTGTTGGAGGACCAGTACTGAGGGAGTTCTGCACTGTCATCAATTTGGTGATGAAGACTTGCCTACTGCTGGTGTCTCAGTGCTGAGGGAGCGCTGCGTTGTTGTTGAGTCAGTTCTGAGGGAGTGCTGCACTCTCACTGTTTCAGTACTGAGAGGTTGCTGCCCTAATAGATGGTTAGTATTGAGGGAGTGCGATGCTGTCGGAGGGTCAGTACTGAGGGAGTGACAGACTGTTGGAAGGTCAGTACTGAGGGAATGCGATGCTGTTGCAGTGTCAGTACGGATGGTTTTCCATACCGGTGGAGTGCCAGTACTGAAGTAGTGCTGCACAGTCAGATGATCAGTACTGAGGGAGTGCTGCACTGTTAGAGGGTCAGTATAGAGTGAGTGCTGCAGTGCCAGATCGTCAGTACTGAGGGAATGCTGCATTGTTGTTGAGTCAGCACTGAGGGAACGCTGCACCCTCCGAGTGTAAGTACTGAAGGAGTGCTGCATTGTTTTTGATTCAGTACTGAGGGAGTGCTGCACTGTCAGATGGTCAGTTCTGAGGGAGTGCTGCACTGTTAGAGGGTCAGTACTGAGTGAGTCCTGCACTGTTAGAGGGTCAATACTAAGTGAGTGCTGCACTGTCAGAAAGCTGTAGATGAGGGAGTGCCATACTGTCGGAGGATCATTGCTGAGGGAGTGCCATACTGCTGGATGGTCAGTAATGATGGAGTGCCATACTGCTGAGGGTCAGTACTGAGGGAGTGCTGCACTGTGAGAGGATCAGTACAGAGGGGGTGCTATTCTTTCGAAGGGTCAGTACTGAGGGAGTGCCATACTGTCAGAAGATCAGTAATGAGGGAGTGCTATACTGCAGGAGTGTCAGTATTGAGGGAGTGCCAGACTGATGGTGGGTCAGTAATGAGGGAGTGCCAGACCGTTGGAGCATCAGTACTGAGGGAGTGTAATACTGTTGGAGTGTCAGTATTGAGGGAGTATCATACTATTGGTGGGTCAGTGCTGAGGAAGTGCCATACTGGTGGAGGGTCAGTACTGAGGGAGTGCTATACTGTAGGAGTATCAGTATTGAGGGAGTGCCAGACTGATGGTGGGTCAGTAATGAGGGAGTGCCAGACCGTTGGAGCTTCAGTACTGAGGGAGTGTAATACTGTTGGAGTGTCAGTATTGAGGGAGTATCATACTATTGGAGGGTCAGTGCTGAGGGAGTGCCATACTGGTGGAGGGTCAGTACTGAGGGAGTGATGCACTGTCAGAGAATCAGTAATGAGGGAGCACTGCACTGTTAGAGAGTGATTGCTGAGGGAGTGTTGCACTGTCAGAAAGTCGGTACTTAGGGAGCGCTGCACTGCCAGAGGGTCAGTATTGATGGAGTGCTGCACTGTCGAAGGATCAGTACTGAGGCAATGTTGCACTCTCAGAAAGTTGGTGATGAGTGAGTGATGCACTGTTGGAGGATCAGTACTGAGGGAATGCTGCACTGTCAGATGCTCAGTACTGAGGAAATGCTGCTCTCACAGATTGTCAGTGCTGAGGGAGCGTTGCATTGCTGTTGAGTCAGTACTGAGAGAGTGCTGTATTCTCAGAGTGTTAGTATTGAGGGATGCTGACTGCCAGCGGATCTGTACTGAGGGAATATTGTATTGTTGTTGTGTCAGTACTGAGGGAGCGCTGATCTCTCAGAGTGTCAGTATTGAAGGAGTGATGCACTGTCGGAGGAAAAAGTACTGAGGGAGTGCCATACTGATGGATGGTCAGTGCTGAGGGAGTGCCAGACTGGTGGAGGGTCAGTACCGAGGGAGTGCTGCACTGTTATAGAGTGAGTGCTGAGGGACTGTTGCACTGTTGGAGGGACAGTAATGAGGGAGTGCCTTACTGGTGGAGGGTCAGCACTGATGGAGTGCCATATTGGTAGAGGGTCAGTAATGATGGAGTGCTGCACTGTCAGAGGGTCAGATCTGAGGGAGTGCTGCAACCTCAAAATGTCAGTACTGAGGGATTTCTGCATTGATGTTGAGTCTGAACTGAGTGAGTGCTGCACTGTCAGATGGTCTGTTGCAAAGGAGCGCTGCATTTTTGTTCAGTCTGTACTAAGGGACTGCTGCACTCTCAGAGTGTCAGTACTGTGCAAGCACCGCATTGTTGTTGAGTATGTACTGAGGGAGCGCTGCATTCTCAGAGCGTTAGTATTGAGGGATGCTGACTGCCAGCGGGTCAGTACTGAGGGAGTGTTGCATTTTTGTTAAGTGAGTACTGAGGGAGCGCTGCACTCTCAGAGTGTCAGTACTGAGGGAGTGCTGCAGTGTCAGAGGTTCAGTACTGAGGGAGTGCCACATTGTCGGAGCATCAGTACTGAGGGAGTGCCATACTGTCGGAGCATCAGTACTGATGGAGTGTCATACTGCTGGATGGTCAGTAATGAGGGAGTGCCATACTGTTGGAGGGTCAGTACTGAGGGTTTATCATAATATTGGAGGGTCAGGACTGAAGGAGAGACATACTAGTGGAGGTTCAGTACTGAGGGAGTGCTGTACTGTCGGAGGATCAGTGCTGAGGGAGTGTTGCACTGCCAGAGGTTCGAGATTGAGGGAGTGCTGCACTGTCGGAGGATCAGTACTGAGGGAATGCTGCTCTTTCAGAGTGTCAGTACAGAGGCAGTGCTGCACTGTCAGAAGGTCAGTACAAAGGGAGGGCTGCACTGCCAGATTGACAGTACTGAGGGAGTGCTGCACTGTCGGAGGATCAGTATTGAGGGAGTGCTGCACTTTTGGCGTGTCAGTACTGAGGAAGTGCTGCACTGTTGGAGCGTCAGCACTGAGGGAGTGCCAAACTGTCGGAGGATCAGTACTGTGGGAGTGCCATACAGTCAGAGGGTCAGTTCTGATGGTGGGCCATTCTTTTGGAGGGCCAGTACTGTGGGAGCTCTGCCCTGTCAGATGGTCAGCACTGAGGGAGTGCCATCCTGTCGGAGGGACAGTATTGAGTGAGTGCTGCACGGTCGGAGGAACAGTACTGCGGGAGTGTCGTACTGTTGTCGGGTCAGTACTGAGCGAGTGCCGTTCTGGTGGAGAGTCAGCATTGAGGGAATGATGCACTCTTGGATGGTTAGTACTAAGGGAGTGCCTCACTGTTAGAGGGTCAGGGTCACTACTGAGGGAACGCTGCATTCTCAGAGTGTTGAGGGATGCTGACTGCTAGCGGGTCAGTACTGAGGGAGTGTTGCATTGTTGTTGAGTCAGTTCTGAGGGAATGCTGCACTCTCAGAGTGTCAGTACTGAGGGAGTGCTGCCCTGTCTGATGGTCTGTACGGAAGGACTGTCACACTGCCGGAGTGTCAGTTCTAAGCGAGTGTCATACTTTCGGAGGTTCAGTACTCAGGGAATGCTGCACTGTTGGACGGTCAGTACTGATGGAGTGCCATACTGGTGGAGGGTCAGTACTGAGGGAATGCTGCACTGTCGGAGGATAAGCACTGAGGGAATACTGCACTGTTAGAGGGTCAGTACTGAGGGAGTGTTGCACTGTCAGAAAATCGGTACTGAAGGAGTGCCAGACTGTCGGACGATCAGTACTGTGGGAGTGCTGTACTGTCAGAGGGTCAGTTCTGATGGTGAGCCATTCTTTTGGAGGGCCAGTACTGAGGGAGCACTGCCCTGTCAGACGGTCAGCACTGAGGGAGTCCCATCCTGTCGGAGGGTCAGTATTGAGTGAGTGCTGCACTGTCGGAGGATCAGTACTGCGGGAAAGTCGTACTGTTGTCGGTACAGTACTGAGCGAGTGCCGTTCTGGTGGAGAGTCAGCATTGAGGGAGTGCTGCACTCTTGGATGGTTAGTACTAAGGGAGCGCCTCACTGTTAGAGGGTCAGGGTCACTACTGAGGGAGCGCTGCATTATCAGATTGTTCGTATTGAGGGATGCTGACTGCCAGCGGGTCAGTACTGAGGGAGTGTTGCATTGTTGTAGAGTCAGTACTGAGGGAATGCTGCACTGTCGGAGGTTCAGCACTGAAGGAGTGCCATACTGTCGGAGGGTCAGAACTGAGGGAGTGCAATACTGTCGGAGGCTCTGTACTGCGGGAGTGCAATACTGTTGGAGGGTCAGTACTGATGGAGTTCTGCAATGTTATAGGGTCAGCACTGAGGGACTGTTGCACTGTCAGAAAGTCGGTACTGAGGGAGTGCTGCACTGTCGGAGGGTCAGTACTGAGGTAGTGGTGCACTTTTGGAGCATCAGTCCTGAGGGAGTTCTGCAGCGTCAGATGGTCAGAACTGATGGAGTGCTGTATTGTTGTTGAGTCAGTACTGAGGGGGCGCTGCATTCCCAGTACTGAGGGACTGCTGCACTGTCAGAATGTCAGTACTGAGGGAGTATCATACAATTGGAGGGTTAGTACTGAGGGTCAGCCATACTGTCGGAGGGTCAGTACTGAGGGAGTGCCAGACTGTTACAGGGTCAGTAATGAGGGAGAGCCATCCTGTCAGAAGATCAGTACTGAGGGAGTGACATACTGATGGACGGTCAGTACTGAGGAAGTGCCAGACATTTAGAGGGTCAGTACTGAGGGAGAGCCATCCTGTCAGAAGATCAATAATGAGGGAGTGCCATACTGTGGGTGGGTCAGTACTGAGGGACTGCCATACTGATGGAGCTTCAGTACTGAGGGTGTGCCAGACTGTTGGAGGGTCAGTACTGAGGGAGCTCTCTGCTTATGGTGGGTCAGTATTGAGGGAGTATCATACTATTGGGGGGCCGGACTGAGGGGCAGCCACACTGATGGAGGGTCAGCACTGAGGGAATGCTACAATGTCGGAGGATCAGTCCTGAGGGAGTGCTGCACTGTTAGAGAGTCAGTGCTGAGGGAGACTTTCACTGCCAGAGGGTTAGAATAGAGGGTGTGCGGCACTGTCAGAAGATCAGTACTGAGGGAATGCTGCACTCTCAGAAAGTCTGTGATGAGGGAGTGCTGCACTGTCGGAGGATCAGTACTGAGGAAATGCTGCTCTCTCAGAGTGTCAGTACTGAGGGAGTGCTGCACTGTCAGATGCTTAGAACTGAGGGAGAGCTGCACTGCCAGATGGTCAGCACAGTGGGAGCGCTGCATTGTTGTTGAGTCTGCACTGAGGGAATGCTGCACGCTCAGAGTGTCAGGACTGAGGTAGCGCTGCATTATTGTTGAGTCGGTACTGAGGGGGCCCTGCACTCTCAGAGTGTCAGTACTGAGGAAGTGCTTCACTGTTGGAGAGTCAGCACTGAAGGAGTGCCAGACTGTCGGAGGGCCAGTACTGTGGGCCTGCCATACTGTCAGAGGGTCAGTTCTGATGGTGTGCCCTTCTTTTGGAGGGCCAGTACTGAGGGATTTCTGCCCTGTGAGATGGTCAACACTGAGGGAGTGCCATACTGTCAGAGTGTAAGTACTGAGGGAGTGTTATACAGTTGGATGGTCAGTATTGAAAGAGTCTCATACTATTGGAGGGTCAGTACTGAGGGAGAGCCATACTGGTAGAGAGTCAGCACTGAGGGAGTGCTACACTGTCGGAAGATCAGTACTGAGGGAGTGCGGCACTGCCAGTGGGTCAGTAGTGAAGGAGTGCCATACAGTCGGAGGGTCATAACTGAGGGATTTCCATACTGTTGGTGGCTCAGTACTGAGGGAGTGCCATACTGCTGGAGGATCAGTTAGGACGGAGTGCCATACTGTTGGAGGGACAGTTCCGATGGTGTGCCATTCGTTTGGAGGGCCGGTACTGAGGGAGCACCGCACTGTTGGCGGATCAGTATTGAGGGAGCGCTGCAGTTTTGGCGCATCAGTACTGAGGAAGTGCTGCACTGTTGGAGCGTCAGCACTGAGGGGGTGCCGGACTGTCGGAGGGTCAGTACTGGTGGTGCCGTACAGTCAGAGGGTTAGTTCTGATGGTGTGTCATTCTTTTGGAGGACCAGTACTGAGGGAGTTGTGCCCTGTCAGTTGGTCAGCACTGAGGGAGTGCCATACTGTCGGAGGGTCAGTACTGAGGCAGAGCCATACTGCCAGATGATCAGTACTGAGGGAGTGCCATACTGTCGGAGGGTCAGTACTGAGGGAGTGCCATACTGATGTAGGGTCAGTAGTGAGGGAGCGCTGCATTGTTGTTGAGTCAGTACTGAGGGAGCGCTATACTCTCAGATTGTTAGTATTGAGGGATGCTGACTGCCAGCGTGTCAGTACTGAGGGAGTGCCGTACTGGTGGAGGTTCAGTACTGATGGAGTGCTGCACTGTTACAGGGTCAGTACTGAGAGAGCGTTGTCCAGTCAGAGAGTCGATACTGAGGGAGAGCTGCACTTTCGGAGGGTCAGTACTGAGGGAGAGCCATACTCTCGGAGCATCAGTACTGTGGGAATATCAAACTGATGGAGGGTCAGTATTGAGGGAATGCCATAGTGTTGGATAGTCAGTATTTAGGGAGTGCTGCACTTTTGAAGGGTCAATACTGAGGGAGTGCCATTCTGGTGAAGGGTCAGTAATGATGGAGTGCTGCACTTTTGGAGGGTCAGCACTGAAGGAATGCTGCACTGTCGGAAGGTCAGTACTGAAGGAGTGCCATACTGTCGGATGGTCAGAACTGAGGGAGTGCAATACTGTCGGAGGCTCTGTACTGCGGGAGTGCAATACTGTTGGAGGGTCAGTACTGATGGAGTTCTGCAATGTTATAGGGTCAGCACTGAGGGAGTGTTGCACTGTCAGAAAGTCGGTACTGAGGGAGCGCTGCACTGTCGGAGGGTCAGTACTGAGGTAGTGGTGCACTTTTGGAGCATCAGTCCTGAGGGAGTTCTGCAGCATCAGATGGTCAGAACTGATGGAGTGCTGAATTGTTGTTCAGTCAGTACTGAGGGGGCGCTGCATTCTCAGTCCTGTGGGACTGCTGCACTGTCAGAATGTCAGTACTGAGGGAGTATCATACAATTAGAGGGTTAGTACTGAGGGTCAGCCATACTGTTGGAGGGTCAGTACTGAGGGTGAGCCAGACTTTTAGAGGGTCAGTACTGAGGGAGAACCATCCTGTCAGAAGATCAGTACTGAGGGAGTGCCACACTGATGGACGGTCAGTACTGAGGAAGTGCCAGACATTTAGAGGGTCAGTACTGAGGGAGAGCCATCCTGTCAGAAGATCAATAATGAGGGAGTGCCATACTGTGGGTGGGTCAGTACTGAGGGACTGCCATACTGATGGAGCTTCAGTACTGAGGGTGTGCCAGACTATTGGAGGGTCAGTACTGAGGGAGTTCTCTACTTATGGTGGGTCAGTATTGAGGGAGTATCATACTATTTGGGGGCCGGAATGAGGGACAGCCACACTGATGGAGGGTCAGCACTGAGGGAATGCTACAATGTCAGAGGATCAGTCCTGAGGGTGTGCTGCACTGTTAGAGAGTCAGTGCTGAGGGAGTCTTTCACTGCCAGAGGGTCAGAATAGAGGGTGTGCGGCACTGTCAGAAGATCATTACTGAGGGAATGCTGCACTCTCAGAAAGTCTGTGATGAGGGAGTGCTGCACTGTCGGAGGATCAGTACTGAGGAAATGCTGCTCTCTCAGAGTGTCAGTACTGAGGGAGTGCTGCACTGTCAGATGCTTAGAACTGAGGGAGGGCTGCACTGCCAGATGGTCAGCACTGTGGGAGCGCTGCATTGTTGTTGAGTCTGCACTGAGGGAATGCTGCACGCTCAGTGTCAGGACTGAGGGAGCGCTGCATTATTGTTGAGTCGGTACTGAGGGGGCCCTGCACTCTCAGAGTGTCAGTACTGAGGAAGTGCTGCACTGTTGGAGAGTCAGCACTGAAGGAGTGCCAGACTGTCGGAGGGCCAGTACTGTGGGCCTGCCGTACTGTCAGAGGGTCTGTTCTGATGGTGTGCCCTTCTTTTGGAGGGCCAGTACTGAGGGATTTCTGCCCTGTCAGATGGTCAACACTGAGGGAGTGCCATACTGTCAGAGTGTAAGTACTGAGGGAGTGTTATACAGTTGGATGGTCAGTATTGAGGGAGTCTCATACTATTGGAGGGTCAGTACTGAGGGAGAGCCATACTGGTAGAGGGTCAGCACTGAGGGAGTGTTACACTGTCGAAGGATCAGTACTAAGGGAGTGCTGCACTGTTAGAGATTCAGTACTGAGGGAGTGCTGCACTGTTAGAGAGTCGGTACTGAGGGAGCGCCGCACTGTCGGAGAATCAGTATTGAGGGAGTGCTGTACTTTTGGTGTGTCAGTACTGAGGAACTGCTGCACTGTTGGAGCGTCAGCAGTGAGGGAGTGCCAAACTGTCGGAGGATCAGTACTGTGGGAGTGCCGTACTGTCAGAGGGTCAGTTCTGATGGTGGGCCATTCTTTTGGAGGGCCAGTACTAAGGGAGCTCTGCCCTGTCAGATGGTCAGCACTGAGGGAGTGCCATCCTGTCGAGGGGTCAGTATTGAGTGAGTGCTGCACTGTCGGAGGATCAGTACTGCGGGAGTGTCATGCTGTTGTCGGGTCAGTACTGAGCGAGTGCCGTTCTGGTGGAGAGTCAGCATTGAGGGAATGATGCACTGTTGGAGGGTCAGTACTGAGGGAGCGCTGCATTCTCAGAGTGTTAGTATTGAGGGATGCTGACTGCCAGCGGGTCAGTACTGAGGGAGTGTTGCATTGTTGTTGAATCAGTACTGAGGGAATGCTGCACTCTCAGAGTGTCAATACTTTGGAAATGCTGCACTGTCAGATGGTCAGTACTCAGGGAATGCTGCACTGTTGGACGGTCAGTACTGAGGGAGTGCCATACTGCCGGCTGCTCTGCACCGAGGAAGTGCCTGCCGTTGGCGGATCAGTACTGAGGGAGTGCAGTCCTGGTGGAGGTTCAGTACTGATGGAGTGCTGCACTGTTAGAGGATCAGTACTGAGGGAGCGTTGCACAGTCAGAGAGTCGATACTGAGGTAGATCTGCACTGTTGGAGGGTCAGTACTGAGGGAGTGCCATACTGTCGGAGCATCAGTACTGAGGGAGTATCAAACTGATGGAGGGTCAGTATTGAGGGAATGCCATAGTGTTGGATAGTCAGTATTGAGGGAGTGCTGCAGTTTTGGAGGTATCAGTACTGAGGGAGTGCCATACTGGTGAAGGCTCAGTAATGATGGAGTGCTGCACTGTCAGAGGGTCAGTCCAGAGGAAATGCTGCACTTTCTGGGGGTCAGTACTGAGGGAGTGCCATACTGTCGGAGGGTCAGAACTGAGGGAGTGCACGACTGTGAGATGATCTGTACTGCGGGCTGCCATACTGTTGGAGGGTCAGTCATGAGGGAGTGCCATACTGTTGGAGGGTCAGGACTGAGGGAGTGCCATACTGATGTAGGGTCAGTAGTGAGGGAGCGCTGCATTGTTGTTGAGTCAGTACTGAGGGAGCGCTATACTCTCAGATTGTTAGTATTGAGGGATGCTAACTGCCAGCGTGTCAGTACTGAGGGAGTGCCGTACTGGTGGAGGTTCAGTACTGATGGAGTGCTGCACTGTTACAGGGTCAGTACTGAGAGAGCGTTGCACAGTCAGAGAGTAGATACTGGGGGAGAGCTGCACTTTCGGAGGGTCATTACTGAGGGAGTGCCATACTCTCGGAGCATCAGTACTGTGGGAAAATCAAACTGATGGAGGGTCAGTATTGAGGGAATGCCATAGTGTTGGATAGTCAGTATTGAGGGAGTGCTGCACTTTTGAAGGTTCAGTACTGAGGGAGTGCCAAACTGGTGAAGGGTCAGTAATGATGGAGTGCTGCACTTTTGGAGGGTCAGCACTGAAGGAATGCTGCACTGTCGGAGGGTCAGTACTGAAGGAGTGCCATACTGTCGGAGGGTCTGAACTGAGGGAGTGCAATACTGTCGGAGGCTCTGTACTTCGGGAGTGCAATACTGTTGGAGGGTCAGTACTGAGGACACAGAGGTGGGAAAGAGGTTTTGGGCACAGCGGGGGAGAGGGAGATGGACATAGAGGGGGAGAGATGGATGGACACAGAAGGGGAGAGATGGATGGACACAGACGGGGAGAGAGGGATGGACAAAGAAGGGGAAGAGAGGGATGGACACAGAGGGGGAGAGGTGGATGGACAAAGAGGGGAGAGTAGGGGATGGACACAAGGGGAAAGTGGGGGGGATGGTGACAAGGAGGGAGAGCGGGGATGGACACAGAGGGACAGGAGAGAGGTGATAGACACATCGGAAGGGGGAGGGGGTTGGACATTGGGGGATAGAGGAGGGAGATAAGGGGAAGGACGGGGTGGACGCAGACTCCAGAGAGGGGGATAGGAGAGGGGGATGGACGCAGAGGGACGGGAGAAGGGTGATGGACTCTGAGGGGGGACGGGGATGTAAATTGGGGGAGAGGGGAGGGACACAGGGGGAGGGAGGGGGTGGACACTGACTGGGGAGAGGGGGATAAGAGTGGGGGATGGACCTCCTGCGACTCCAGGCAGAAGTTCCTCCACTATCCCTGAACGGCCCGACCCTCACTCTGGCCATCCTCTTGTTCCTCACATAAGTGTAGAACGCCTTGGGATTTTCCTTAATCCTACCCACCAAGACTTTTTCATGTCCCCTTCTAGCTCTCCTAAGTCCATTCTTCAGTTCCTTCCTGGCTGCCTTGTAACCCTCTAAAGCCCTGTATGATTATTGCTTCCTCAAACTTAAATAAGCTTTAGTTTTAGTTTTAAAGATACAGCACTGAAACAGACCCTTTGTCAGACCGAGTCTGTGCCAACCATCAGCTATTTGTACCCATTTATACTAATCCTACATTCCTGCCACATCCACACCTGTCCGTATATTTCCCTACCACCTACCTATGCTAGGGGCAATTTATAATGGCCAATTTACCTAACAACCTGCAAGTCTTTTGGCAGGAAACGGAGCACCCGGAGAAAACCCACGCAGACACTGGGAGAACTTGCAAACTCCACAGAGGCAGTACCCGGAATTGAACCCATGTCGCTGGAGTTGTGAGACTGCAGTGCAAACCACTGCGCCACTGTGCCACCCTTTCTTCTTCCTCTTGACTAGCTGTTCTTGTCATCCATGTTTCCTTTACCGTACCACCCCTTCCTTGCCTATCGGGACAAACCTATCCAGCAGTCGCAGCAACTGCTCCCTAAACAACCTCCACATTTCTGTCGTTCATTTCCCTGAGAACATCTGTTCCCAATTTAAGCACCTCAGTTCCTGCCGAATAGCATTGTTGTTCCCCCTCCCCCAATTAAATATTTTCACATCCCATCTGCTCATATCCCTCTCCATGACGATAGTACAGGTCAGGGAGTTGTGATCACTATCAGCGAAATGCTCTCCCACCGAGAGATCTGCCACCTGGCCTGGTTCGTTACCAAGCACCAAATCCAAAATAGTCGCCCCTCTGGTCGGCCTATCTACATATTGAGTCAGGAAACCTTCCCAGGCACATTAACAAAATCTGCTCCATGCACATTATATGCACTAAGGAGGTTCCAATCAATATTAGGTAAGTTGAAGTCACCCAAGACAACAACGAGGAGGGTTTGTCCACTGAGTCAGTATGGGTGGAAGTCAGAAACGGGAAAGGAGCAGTCACATTATTGGGCGTTTTCTATAGACCCCCCAATAGCAACAGAGACACGGAGGAACAAATTGGAGGCAGATTTTGGAAAGGTGTAGATGTTACAGGGTTGTTGTCATGGGTGACTTCAACTTCCCGAATATTGATTGGAACCTCCTTAGTGCAAATAGTTTGGATGGAGCAGTTTTTGTCAGGTGTGTCCAGGAAGGTTTCCTGACACAATATGCAGATAGGCCGACGAGCGGGGAGGCTATGTTGGATTTGGTGCTTGGCAACGAACCAGGCCAGGTGGCAGATCTCTCGGTGGGAGAGCATTTCGGTGATAGTGATCCGAACTCCCTGACCTTGACGATAGCCGTGGAGAAGGAAAGGAGCAGACGGGATGGGAAAATATTTAATTGGAGGAGGGGAAATTTCAATGTGATTAGGCAGGAACTGGGCAGGTTAAATTGTGACAGATTTTCTCAGGGAAATGCACGACAGAAATGTGGAGGTTGTTCAGGGAGCTCTTGCTGCGACTTGTGGATAGGTTTGTCCCGATGAGGCAAGGAAGGGATGGTAGGGTGAAGGAACCTTGGATGACAAGAGATGTGGACCAGCGAGTCAAGAGGAAGAAGGAAACTTACTTAAGGTTGAGGAAGCAAGGATCAGACAGGGCTCTAAAGGGTTACAAGGTAGCCAGGAACATACAGAAGAATGGACTTAGGAGAGCTAGAAGGGGACATGAAAAAGTCTTGGTGGGTAAGATTAAGGAAAGTCCCAAGGCGTTCTACACATATGTGAGGAACAACAGGAAGACCAAAGGGAGGGTAGAGCCGATCAGGGATAGTGGAGGGAACTTGTGCCTGGAGTCTGTGGAGGTAGGGGACGTCCTAAATGAATACTTTGGTTCAATATTCACTGGCGAGAGGGACCTGGTCGTTGGTGAGGACAGCGTGAAACAGGCTGATTTGCTCGAACAGGTTGATGTTAAGAGGGAGGATGTGCTGCCAATTTTGAAAGACATGAGGATAGATACATCCCCTGGGCCAGATGGGATATACCCAAGGTTTTTACGGGAAGCGAGGGAAGAGATTGCCGCGCCTTTGGCGATGATCGTTGCGTCCTCACTGTCCACTGGAGTAGTACTGGATGATTGGAGGGTGGCAAATGTCATTCCCTTGTTCAAGAAAGGGAATAGGGATAACCCTGGGAATTATAGACCAGTCAGTCTTACGTCGGTAGTGGGCAAATTATTGGAGAGGATTCTGAGAGACAAGATGTATGATTATTTGGAAAGGCATAGTTTGATGAGAGACAGTCAGCATGGCTTTGTGAGGGGCAGGTCATGCCTCACAAGCCTTATTGAAATCTTTGAAGATGTGACAAAACACATTGATAAAGGAAGAGTGGTGGATGTGGCGGAGACGGATTTTAGCAAGGCCTTTGATAAGGTTCCCCATGGTAGGCTCATTCAGAAAGTAAGGAGGCATGGGATACAGTGAAATTTGGCTGTCTGGATGCAGAACTGGCTGGCCTATAGAAGACAGAGGGTGGTAGTAGATGGAAAGTATTCAGCCTGGAGCTCGGTGACCAGTGGTGTTCCGCAGGAATCTGTTCTGGGACCTCGGCTCTTTGTGATCTTTATAAATGACATGGATAAGGAAGTGGAAGGCTGGGTTAGCAAGTTTACCGATGACACGAATGTTGCTGGAGTTGTGGATAGTGTGGAAGGCTGTTGTAGGTTGCAACGGGACATTGACAGGATGCAGAGCTGGGCTGAGAAGTGGCAGATGGAGTTCAACCTGGAAAAGTGTGAAGTGATTCCTTTTGGAAGGGCGAATTTGAATGCAGAATACAGGCTTAAAGACAGGATTCTTGGTAGTGTGGAGGAACAGAGGGATCTTGGGGTCCATGGCCATAAATTGCTCAAAGTTGCCACCCAAGTTGATACTGTTGTTAAGAAGGCGTATGGTGTGTTGACTTTCGTTAACAGGGGGATTGAGTTTAAGAGCCGCGGGGTGATGCTGCAGCTCTATAAAGCCCTGGTTAGACCACACTTGTAATATTGTGTTCAGTTCTGGTCGCCTCATTATCGGAAGGATGTGGAAGCTTAAGAGAGGGTGCAGAGGAGTTTTACCAGGGTGCTGCCTGGACTGGAGGGCATGTCTTGCGAAGAAATGTTGATGGTGCTAGGTCTTATCTCATTGGAGAGAAGAAGGATGAGAGGTGACTTGATAGAGGCGTACAAGATGATGAGAGGCATCGATAGAGTGGATAGCCAGAGACTTTTTCCCAGGGCGGAAAGGGATATCTCCAGGTGGCATAGTTTTAATGTGATTAGAGGAAGGTTTTGGGGAGATGTCAGCGGTATGTTCTTTACACAGAAAGTGGTGGGTGCGTGGAATGCACTGCCAGGGGTGGTAGTAGAAGCAGATACATTAGGGACATTTAAGCGACTCTTGGATAGGTACATGGATGATCGTAGAATGAAAGGTATGTAGGTCGTTTGATCTTAGAGTTGGTTAAAGGTTCGGCACAACATCGTGGGCCGAAGGGCTTGTACTGTGCTGTACTGTTCTATGTTTATGTTCTATGTTAACCCTGTTACTTCTGCACCCTTCCAAAATCTGCCTCCCAATCTGTTCCTCCGTGTCTCTGTTCTTATTGGGGGGGTCTATAGAAAACTCCCAAAAATTGACTGCTCCTTTCCTGTTTCTGACTTCCACCCATACTGACTCAGTCGAAGAACTCTCCTCGACGACCTCCCTTTCTGCAGCTATGATACTGTCCCTGATTAACAATGCCACTCCTCCACCTCTTTTACCTCCCTCCCTATTCCTTTTGAACCATCTAAACCCCGGAACATCCAACATCCATTCCTGCCCCTGCGACATCCAAGTCTCCGTAATGGCCACTGCATCGTAGCCCCAAGTACTGATCCATGCTCCAAGTTCATCACCCTTATTCCTGACACTTCTTGCGTTAAAATAGACACACTTCAACCCATCATACTGGCTGAAACTTTGCCCTGTTAACTGTCTAACCTTCCTCCAGACTCTCTGCTCTCTGTATCTGCCTGTCCAACAGCTACCCCATCCACTGATCCGTAGCTCCGGTTCCCATCCCCCTGCCAAACTAGTTTAAACCCTCCCGAAGATCTCTAGCAAACCTCCCGCAGAGGATATTGGTGCCCCTCCAGTTCAGATGCAACCCGTCCTTCTTGTACATGTCCCACCTTTCCCAAAAGTTAATCCAATGATCCACATATCTGAAGCCCTCCCTCCTGCACCAGCTCTGTAGCCACGTGTTCAGCTGCATTCGCTCTCTGTTTCCAGCCTCACAAGCACGTGGCACCTGTATCAATCCTAAGATTACTACTCTGCTCGTCCTGCCTTTTAGCTTCCAACCTAACTCCTATATTCGCTTTTCAGGTCCTCAACCATTTTTCTAGCTATGTCATTGGAACCGATGTGTACCACGACTGCTGGCTGCTCCCCCTCCCCCTTAAGAATCCCGTAGACTCGATCCGAGACATCCCTGACCCTGGCACCCGGGAAGCAACATACCATCCGGGAGTCTCGTTCGCGACCACAGAATCTCCTATCTTTTCCTCTAACCATTGAATCTCCTTTCATTATCGTTCTCCTATTCTCCCCCCTTCCCTTCTGAGCCACAGAGCCAGGCTCAGTGCCACAGACCTGGCCGCAGTGGCTTTCTCCTGGTAGATCGTCGCCCCCAACAGTATCCAAAACGGCATACGTATTATTGAGGGGAACGGCCACAGGGGATCCCTGCACTGTGCGCCTATTCCCTTTCCCTACCCTGACGGTCACACAGCTACCTTTATCCTATAACTTAGGTTTCACTACTTCCCTATAACTGCTCTCTATCACCCCCTCAGCCTTCTGAATGATCCGAAGTTCATCCAGTTCCCGAACACTGTCTATTAGGAGCTGGAGTTGGGTGCTCTTCTCGCAGGTGAGGTCAGCAGGGACACAGGTGGTGACCCTTACCTCCCACATCCTGCAAGAGGAGCATGCAACTGCCCAACCTTCCATCCCCTACGCTCTTAATTGACAACAGAGAATAGAAAAAGGGACAGAGGACACGGCAGCGGGGATTTAATTGCCTGTGCGCTGTTAACTGCAACCAGCGTTTACCAAAATGACTGAAGCGGGGTTCCTTATCCTCCTGGTCCAGGAGTCAGCAAAATGTCTGCGCACAGACACCAGTTTCAGTCGTAATAAATGTTGAGTTCCGTGGTTTCCATCCGGCCGCCAGTACTCTGTGACTGACAGCAGGCTGCACGGGGTTCGGCTTTGATTGACAGCTCTCCTATTGCACGGATCTCCCATTTAAGTAAAAGCAAAATACTGCAGATGTTGGAAATCTGAAATAAAAACAGGAAATGCTGGGAATACTCAGCAGGTCTGGCAGTATCTGTGGAGAGAGAAGCAGAATTAATGTTTCAGGTCGGTGACATTTCAACAGAACTGGCAAATGTGGTTGACGGAGCCCGCAACTGTGTCCAGCCCATTTCCCGCACCTCTACCCTCACCCCTTCCCCCCTCTCCCAGAACAGTGACAGGGTTCCCTCTTGTCCTCACTTTCCACCTCACGAGCTTCCACATCCAAAGGATCATCCTCCACCATTTCCGACACGTCCAGCGTGATGCCACTGCCGAAAGCATCCTCCCCTCCCTTCCCTGGTCAGCATTCCGAAGGGATCATTCCGTTCACGAAACCATGGTCCACTGCTCCATTACCCACACCGCCTCGTCCTCTTCCCACGGCACCTTCCCCTGCAATCGCAGGAGGTGTAATACCTGCCCATTTACTTCCTCTCTCCTCAGTAACCCAGGCCTCAAACTCTCCCTTCAGGTGAAGCAGTGATTTACATGTACTTTTTTCAATGGAGTATACTGTATTCACTCCTCAAAATGTTATCTCCTTGAGTGTTGTTGGAGCTGCATCCATCCAGCGATGGGTCAATACTGATGGAGCACTGCACTGTCGGAGGGTCAGAACTGGGGGAGCGGCGTACTGTCAGAGGGTCAATACTGAGGGAGCACTGCAGTGTTGGAGGTCAGTGCTCAGGGTGCACTGCAGTGTCGGAGGGTCAGTACTGAGGGAGCACTACACTATCAGAGGGTCAGAACTGTGGGAGTGCCGCAATGTCGGAAGGTCAGTACTGAGGGAGAAATGCCCTGTCGGAGGTTCAGTACCGAGGAAGCACTGCACTGTCGGTGGGTCAGTACTGAGGGAGCACTGCAGTTTCATTGGGTCAGTACTGAGGGAGTGCTGCACTGTCAGAGGGTCAGTACTGAGGGAGTGCTGCACTGTCAGAGAGTCACTACTGAGGGAGTGCTGCACTGTCGATGGGTCAGTACTGATGGAGCACTGCACTGTCAGAGTGTCAGTACTGAGGGGCACAGCAGTGTCGTAGGATCAGGACAGAGGGAGCGCTGCACTGTCAGAGGGTCATTACTGAAGGAGCACTGCAGTGTCAGATGGTCAGTACAGAGAGAGTGCTGCACTGTCGTAGGGTTACCACTGACGGAGTGCCATCCTGTCAGAGTGTCAATTCTGAGGGAACACAGTGGTGTCACAATGTCAGAGCTGAAGGAGCACTGCACTGTGTTAGGGCCAGTCCTGAGGGAAGACTGCACTTTCGTAGGGTCAGTACTGAAGGGGCACAGCAGTGTCGTCGGGTCAGGACTGAGGGAGCACTGCACTGTCGGAGGGTATGTACTGGGGATTGCTGCACTGTCAGAGGGTCAGTATTGAGGGAGCACTGTAGTGTTTTATGGTCGGTACTGGCAGCACTATACTGTCAGAGGGTCAGTACAGTGGGAGAGCTGCACTGTCGCAGGTTCAGTACTGACGGAGTGCCATACTGTCGGAGGGTCAGGACAGTGGGAGCGCAGCGGTGCCATAGGGTCAGCACAGAAGGAGCAATGCACTGTCATGGGATCAATACTGAGGGAGTGCCTCAACGTCGTAGGGTCAGGAATGAGGGAAAACTGCTCTGTCGGAGGGTCAGTACTGAGGGGGCACTGCAATGTCATAGAGTCAGTACTGAGGGAGTGCTGCACTGTCAGATGGTAGGTACTGAGGGAGCACGGCAGTGTCATCTGGTCAGTACTGAGGGAGTGCTGCACTGTCAGAGGGTCAGTACTGAATGAACATTGCAGTGTCATAGGGTCAGTACTGATGGAGCACTGCACTCTCAGAGGGACAGTACAGAGGGCATGCTGCACTGTCTTAGGGTCAGTGCTGAGGGAGTGCTGCACTGTCATAAGATCAGTACTGACGCAATGCCATACTGTCGGACGGTAAGTACTGAGCGAGCACAGCGGTGTCATAGGTTCAGTACAGAAGGAGCACTGCACTGTCGAAGGCTCAGCACTGAGGGCGTGCGGCACTTTCGGAGGGTCAGTAATGAGGGAGTGCTGCAGTGTAAATGTGTCCGTACTGAGGGAGTGCTGCACTGTCAAAGGGTCAATACTGAGGAAGCACTGCACTGTCAGACGGTCAGTACTGAGGGAGTGCTGCACTGTCACAGGGTTACCACTGAGGAACCACTGCACTGTCAGAGGGTCAGTACTGAGAGAGTGCTGCAGTGTAAATGTTAACGTACTGAGGGAGTGCTGCACTGTCAGAGGGTCAGTACTAAGGGAGCACTACAGTGTCATCGGGTCAGTACTGAGGGACTTCTGCATTGTCAGAGTGTCAATACTGAGGGAGTACTGCAGTGTCAGAGGGTCAGTACAGAGGGAGTGCTGCACAGTCGTAAGGTCACTACTGACAGAATGCCGTACTGTCCGAGGGTCAGTACTGAGGGAGCACAGTCGTGTCATAGGGTCAGTGCTGAAGGAGCACTGCAGTGTCATAGGGTCAGTACTGAGATGGTGCTCCACTGTCAGAGGGTCAGTACTGAGCGAGTGCTTCACTGTCGGAGGGACAGTACTGACTGAGCACTGCACTGTCAGAGGGTCAGTACTGAGGGAGCACTGCAGTGTCATTGGGTCAGTACTGAAGAAGTGCTGCACTGTCAGAAGGTCAGTACAGAAGGAGCACTGCAATGTCGGAGGGTGAGTACTGAGGGAGTGCCGCACTTTCGGATCATCAGGACTGAGGGACCACTGCACTGTCTAAGGGTCAGTACTGAGGGAAAACTGTTCTGTCGGAATGTCAGTACTGAGTGGGCACTGCAATGTCATAGGGTCATTATTGAAGGAGTGCTGCACTGTGAGATGGTCACTGACGGAGTGCCGGACTGTCGGAGGGTCAGTACTGATGGAGCACAGCGGTGTGATACGGTAAGTACAGAAGGAGCACTGCACTGTCAGAGGCTCAGCACTGAGGTAGTGCCGCACTGTCGGTGGGTCAGTGCTGTGGGAGTGCCACAATGTCAGGTGGCCAGTACTGGGGGAGCACTGCACTGTCGTAAGGTCAGTGCTGAGGGAGCACTGCAGTGTCAGAGGGTCAGTACAGAGGTAGTGCTGCACTGTCGGAGGGTCAGTACTGTGGGAGTGCCACAATGTCAGATGGCCAGTACTGGGGGAGCACTGCACTGTCGTAAGGTCAGTACTGAGGTAGCACTGCACTGCCAGAGTGTCAGTAATGAGGGAGCACTGCACTGTCATAGGGTCAGTACTGAGGGAGCACTGCGATGTCACAGGATCAGTACAGAATGAGTACTGCACTGTCGGGGACTCAGCACTGAGTGAGTGCCGCACTGTCGGACGGTCAGTACTGAGGGAGCACTGCACCCTCGGAGGGTCAGTACTGAGGGAGTGCCGCAATGTCAGAAGGACATTACTGAGGGAGCACTGCACTGTCGGAGGTTCAGTACTGAGGGTGCACTGCACTGCCAGATGGTCAGTACTGAGGGAGTGCTGCACTGTCGGAGGGTCAGTACTGATGGAATGTCGTACTGTTGGAGGTTCAGTACTGAGGGAGTACTGCGATGGCACAGGGTCAGTACTGAATGAGCACTGCACTGTCGGAGGCTCAGTACTGAGGGAGTGCCGCACTGTCGGACGTTCAGTACTGAGGGAGCACTGCACCCTCGGAGGGTCAGTACTGAGGGAGTGCCGCAATTTCGGAAGGACATTACTGAGGGAGCACTGCACTGTTGGAGGTTCAGTACTGAGAGTGCACTGCTCTGTCGGTGGTTCAATACTCAAGGAGCACTGCACCGTCAGAGGGTCAGTACTGAGGGAGTGCTGCAATGTGAGAGGGTCAGTACTGAGGGAGCACTGCAGTGGCAGAGGGTCAGTACTGCGGGAGAGCTGCACTGTCAGTTCTGAGGGAGCTTTGCAGTGTCACAGGGTCAGTACTGACGGAGCACTGCACAGTCAGATGGACAGTACAGAGGGCGTGCTGCACTGTCTTATGCTGACTACTGTCGGAGTGCCGTACTGTCGGAGGGTCAGTACTGAGTGAGCACAGCGGTGTTATCGGGTAAGTACAGAAGGAGCATTGCACCATCAGATGCTCTGCATTGAGGAAGTGCCGCACTGTCGGAGGGTCAGTACTGAGGGATTGCTGCACTTTCGTAGGGTCACTCCTGACGGAATGCCGTACTGTCGGAGGTTCAGTACTGAGGGTTTACAGCGGTGTCATAAGGTCAGTACAGAAGGAGCACTGAACTGTCGGAGGCTCAGCACTGAGGGAGTGCCGCGCTGTCGGAGGATTATTACTGAGGGAGCACTGCGGAGTCATTGGGTCAGTACAGAAGGAGCACTACACTGCCGGAGGCTCAGCACTGAGGGAGTGACGCACTGTCAGAGGGTAAGTACTGAGGGAGTGCTGCTCTGTCATAGGGTCAGTACTGAGGGAGCGCTGCACTGTCAGGAAGTCAGTACTGAGGGAGCACTGCACTGCCAGAGGGTCAGTACTGAGGGAGTGCTGCACTGTCAGGAAGTCAGTACTGAGGGAGCACTGCACTGTCAGAGGGTCAGTACTGAGTGAGCACTGCTGTGTTATAGGGTCAGTACTGTGGGACTGCTGCACTGTCAGGGGGTTCGATACTGAGGGAGCACTGCAGTGTCAGATGGTCAGTACTGAGGGAATGCTGCACTGTCGGAGGGTCAGTATTGCGGGTGCGCTGCACTGTCAGAGTTTTGTTCAGCCTTGACGAAATCTATGCTGGCTATTCTTAACTAACTGAAACTTCTCTGAATGTCAGTTGATATTTTCCCGGATTATTATTTCTAAAACCTTACCGACCACGGATGTTTGTACTAACTGACTTTTACTTTCTAGGACTGTCATCACACACTTTCTTGAATGAAGGTCTTACATTTAGCAGTTTACAATCTTCCAGCATCACACTCGCATCCAGCAAAGACTGGAAGATTACAGCAACCTCGTCTGCTATTTCCGCCCCCATCATTTTTAATAACTGGGGATGCAAGCCATCCAGTCGAAGTGCCTTATGTACTATAAGCCATCCTTTTTAGCACCTTTCCAGACCATTTTTTGTATCCGCTTCCACGATGTCGACTCACTCCACTTCCACTGATATTTTGTCAGCATCCATTCCTCTGGTGAATACTGATAAAACGTAGTCATTAAGTGTATTAGCATTACCCTGCACCTCTAAGTATATATTACCCTATGTGTCCCTAATAGGCATTCCTCCTTGCACAACTCACTTAATAGGCTGTCATTGCATTCTCATATTCTCTCTTTACTGGTCTTATTTTCCTCCCCACCTCTCCTCTCAACTTACTGCCACTGGCCTGGCTCTCACTTGAGTTCACCTGACATGCATTACGTGCCTTGTTTTTTGATTGTTTCATCATCATCTATATCTCCTTCATCAACCAAGGTGACATGTTCTTCATTCCGCTACCTTTCACCCTTGGTGGGATATTCCTAATATGGAACTGAAGCACCTCTACCTTAAATATAACCTATCGTGCTGATGCAGATATTCCTGCGAATCTTTGGTTCCATTCTTCCCAACTGGATCCCTTCTCATTTTTTGAAATTAGTCCCCTTCCAATCAAGACACTTTCCATTATTTTGTTCTTTGCTTTTCCGCATTACTAGTCGAAAACCTATGATACGATGATCACTCTTACCCAAGTATTTCTGCATAGACGCCGGGTCCACTTGGGTTAGCTCATTTCCCAACACCAGAGTTCGCAATTCCTCTTTTCTCGTTGGCTGAGAGCATGCCGATCAAGAAATTTCTCCTGACACATTTTACAAATTCCTCCCAGTCCTTAATCTTTAATCCAAAATCATATCAATCAACTGTTTGGTCATTAAAGTTCCCAAATATCACCTAACTTTAGTTGTTGCACATCTCTGTGATTTCCCTGAGATTTGCTCCTCGACCTCTTTTGTACTATTTGGAGGCCTAGAGAATACCCCGAGGACAGCAATCATGCATATTCTGCTCTTCATCTTGGAATAATGGATTCTGTACTTGCCATGTCGAAGCACGTCCCTTTCCAGCAATGAAAAGTCTTCCTTAATTAGTACTGCCACCCCTTTATATCTTTGTATCCTTATATATTAAGGGCCCGGACCTCGTTTCCATTATTTCCACTACTTCGCATTCCCATATTTAAACATTCGCTCACCGACCTTAAACACCACACTTTGTGTGTTCACACATGTATTGTACTCCCGTCTTTGAATTCCTCGTAGTCCTTCTCAGTCCACTGCCATCTAATGCAGACTCACTTTCCTCACTTCAAATATCTATTTTTTTATATTATGCATACATGGCTTGTGGGCGTCATTGGCTTTTTCCAGCATTTATTTTCCATTCCTAATTGCCCTGGAGAAGGTGGTGGTGAGCTGCCTTCTTGAATCGCTGTAGTCCATGTGGGGTAGGTACATCCAAAGTGCTGTTAGGAAGAGATTTCCAGAATTTTGACCGCGCAGCATTGACGGAACGGCTATATAGTTCTACGTCAGAATGGTTTGTGACTTGGAGAGGAAGTTCCCATGCATGTGCTGACCTCGGCCTTCTAGTTGGTCGAGATTGCCTGTCTGTCAGGTACTGTCAAAGGAGCCTTGGTGCATTGTTGCGGTGCATCTTGTAGATGGTACACACTGCTCTCACTGTGTGTCAATGGTGGAGGAATTGAATGTCTGTGGCTGGAATACCAATCAAGCAGGCTGCTTTCTCCTGGATGGTGGTGAGCTTCTTGAGTGTTGTTGGAGCTGCACCCATCAAAGCAAGTGGAGATTACTTCATCAAACTCTTGACGTGTGCCTTGTAGATGGTGGAACGGATTTGGGGAGTCTGCAGGTGAGTTACTCGCCACCTGATTCCTAGCCTCTACCTGCTCTTGCAGCTATTGTATTTATATGGCTACTCTATTTTACTTTATTGTCAATGGCAAACCCCAGGATGTTGACAGTGGGGGATTAAGCGATCGTAATGCCATTGAATGTCAAGGGGAGATGGTTAGATTCTCTCTTGTTAGAGATGGTCATTGCCTGGCAATTGTGTGGCGTTTATGTTACTAGCCACCGATAAGCACAAGGCTGTATATTGCCCAGGTCTTCCTGCGTTTCTCCACGGGTCGCTTCAGTATCTGAGGAGTTAGGAATGGTGCTGAACATTGTGCAATCATCAGCGAACATCCCCACTTCTGACCTTAGGATTGAAGGAAGGTCATTGATGAAGCAGCTGAACGTGGTTGGGCCGAGGCCACAACCCTGAGGAACTCCTGGAGCTGAGATGATTGACCTCCAACAACCACAACCATTTTTCTTTGCGCTCGTTGTTACTCCAACCAGCGGAGAGTTTTCCCCCGATTCACATTGACTTCACTTTTGCTAGGGCTCCTTGCTGCCATACTCGGTCAAATGCTGCCTTGATGTCAAGGGTAGTCACATTTACCTCACCTCTTGAGTTCAACACTTTTGTCCATGTTAGGACCAAGTGTGTAATGAGGTTAGGAGCTGAGTGGCCCTGGCGGAACCCAAACTGAGCGTCACTGAGCAGGTTATTGCTAAGCAAATGCCGCTTGATAGCTTTGCTGATGACACCTTCCATCACTTTACTGATGATTGAGAACAGACTTATGGGGCAGTAATTGGCTGTTTGAACTTGTCCTGATTTTTGTGTACAGGATGTACCTGGGCAATTTTCTACTTTTATAGGTAGAGGACAATTTGCAGCAGTACTGGAACAGCTTGGCTAGGGGTGTGGCAAGTTATGGAGGACAGGTCTTCAGTTCTATTGCCGGTATATTGTCAGGGCCTATAGCCTTTGCAGTATACATAGCCTTCTGTCGTTTCTCCATATCATGCAGAATGAATAAAATTGGCTCAAGTCTGGCATCTGTGATGCTGGGGACTTCATTAGAAGGCCGACATGGATTATCAACTCGGCACTTCTCGCTGGAGATGGTTGCAAATGCTTCAGCCTTATCTTTGCACTGATGTGCTGGGTTCGCCCATCATTACGAATGCTGATATTTGTGGAGCCACCACCTCGGGCTTTTTGTTTATTTGTCCACCATCATTCACAGCTGGATGTGGCAGGACTGCATCTGATCCATTGGTCATGGGATCGCTTAGCTCTGTCTATCGCATGCTGCTTACACAGTTTCGCACACAAGTCGTCCTTTGTTGCAGCTTCACCAGATTGACACCCCATTTTGAGATATGCCTGGTACTGCTCCTGGCACGCCCTCCTGCACTCTTCATTGAACCAGGGTTGGTCTGCTGGCTTGATGGTAATTGTCGATTGGGAATAAGCCAGCCATGAGGTTACAGATTGTGGTAGAGTACAATTCTGCTGCTACTGATGGCCCAAAGCGCATCATGGATGCCCAGTTTTGCACTGCTAGATCTGTTTCAAATCTTTCCCATTTCGGACGGTGTTTGTGCCACACAACACGATGGGGTTTATCCTCAATGTAAAGGCATGCTTTTGTCTCCACAACGACTGTGCGATGGTCAGTCCTACCAATAGTGTCATGGACAGATACATCTGCAGCAGGCAGATTGGTGAGGAAAGGTCAAGTATGTTTTTCTTCAAGTTATCCTCATAACTGAAATTCCTCATCACTGGAATCATTCTCATGAATCTTTTCTTTACTCGCTCCAATGCTCTCATGTCTTTCCTAATGTGCGGCTTCCAGAACTGGACGCAATATTCGAGCTGAGGCTGAACGAGTGTCTTATCCACGTTCAGCAGAACTTCCTTCCTCTTGTGCCCTATGCCCGTATTCATGCCCAGGATACTGTATGCTTTATTAACTGCTCTCTCAACCTGCCCTGCCACCTGCAATGACTTATGCACGTATACACCTAGGTCGTTCTGCCCCTGCACACTCTTTAGAATTGTACATTTTATTTAATATTGTCTCCCCATGTTCTACCTACCAGCATGAATCACATCCCATTTCTGTGCATTTCACTTCATCTGCCACCTGTCTTCTCATTCCACCAATGTATCTATCTCCTTTCGGAGTTCTACGCAAACCTCCTCAGTTATGTTGTGTGTGAACAGTTATTTTAAGACTGCATAAGGTATTTAGTGAGGATCCCCAGTGGTCAGTGTTGGGATGCCTGCTTTTCATGACCTGCATTAATGACCTAGACTTTGTTGTGCAGGGCACAATTTTTCAAAAAAAGTTGAGCATGAAAAAGGACTTGCTAGTATTGTGAACCATGAGGAGGATAATGATAATCTTCAACAGGATATAAACAGGCTGATGGTATAGGCTGACAAGACAATAACGAGGAGATTTGATATCATGAGGGGTCTGGACAGAATATACACGGGATACGGAGAAATTCAAAGATTGGCTCAAGGATCCAGGACTAGAGGATCGAGAACGTAAAAAGGCGACTTAATGTGAAGTGCAAAAGATGAAGCAGTGACATGCGGAAAACTTTGTTTTATGGAACAAGTGCTTAGGATCTGGAATTCAGTGACTGGCAGTGCGGTAGAGACAAGTTCAATTGGGGCCTTCAGAAGTGTACTGACTAATTATCTGAAGATTAATAAAAACAATGAAGGGCTACAGAAAAAAAACAGGGGAGTGGGACTAGGTGAGTTGCTCTTTAAGAAAACGGTCACTGACACGGCTTGCCAAATGCCTCCTTCTATGCTGTAACCATTCTATTATTCTTTGACTGTACCTTAGTCTGTCCCCGTTGACTGTATCAAACATCTCGGAGAGTTCTACTAAAGAAGAGTACATGCCTATGTTGTATTCTTCACTTTTCTCCTGGACCTGTCTCAGCACAAAAATCATACCTGAAGTTCCTTATTGGGTCTGAATCTTCACAGACTCTCACGGATCCTCTCTGCATCTATTGTCGGAAAACGTTTAGTTCGAATCAAAATGGTCAAGATTTTGCCTGCAATAGACAGTAAACTTCCGTAATAAAAGCAAAATACTGCGGATGCTGGAAATCTGAAAAAAAACAAGAAATGCTGGATTCACTCAGCAGGTCTGGCAGCATCTGTGGAAAGAGAAGCAGAGTTAATGTTTCGGGTCAGTGACCCTTCTTCGGAACTGACAAATATTAGAAATGTCACAGATCATAAACAAGTGAGGTGGGGGTTGGGCAAGAGATAACAAAGGAGAAGGTGCAGATTGGACCAGGCCACATAGCTGACCAAAAGGTCACGGAGCAAAGGCAAACAATATGTTAATGGTGTGTTGAAAGACAAAGCATCAGTACAGATTAGGTGTGAATATACTGAATATTGAACATCAGCAAGTGCAAACCTGAAGAAAAACAACCTGAAAAAAACAGTGGGTAAGCAAACTGAACAAACTAAGATGAAATGAAATAAATGCAAAAAAAGATTGTAAAAAATGTAAAAAGGAATGCAAAAAAAAAGGAAGAAAAAATAACTAAAAATGACTAAAAATGAAAGTAAAGTGGGGGGCTGTCATGCTCTGAAATTATTGAACTCAATGTTCAGTCCGGCAGGCTGTAGTGTGCCTAATCGGTAGATGAGATGCTGTTCCTCGAGCTTGCGTTGATGTTCACTGGAACACTGCAGCAATCCCAGGACAGAGATGTGAGAATGAGAGCAGGGGGGAGTGTTGAAATGGCAAGCAACCGGAAGCTCAGGGTGCTGCTTGCGGACTGAGCGGAGATGTTCCGCAAAGCGGTCACCCAGTCTGTGCTTGGTCTCCCCAATGTAGAGGAGACCACACTGTGAGCAGCGAATACAGTATACTACATTGAAAGAAGTACAAGTAAATCGCTGCTTCACCTGAAAGGAGTGTTTGGGGCCTGGGATAGTGAGGAGAGAGGAGGTAAATGGGCAGGTATTACACCTCCTGCGATTGCAAGGGAAGGTGCCCTGGGACGGGGACGAGGTGGTGGGGGTAATGGAGGAGTGGACCAGGGTGTCGCGGAGGGAACGATCCCTTCAGAATGCTGACAGGGGAAGGGAGGGGAAGATGCGACTGGTAGTGGCATCACGCTGGAGGTGGCGAAAATGGCGGAGGATGATCCTTTGGATATGGAGGCTGGTGGGATGAAAAGTGAGGACAAGGGGGACCCTGTCACGGTTCTGGGAGGGAGGGGAAGGGGTGAGGGTAGACGTGCGGGGAATGGGTCGGACACGGTTGAGGGCCCTGTCAACCACAGTGAGGGGAAATCCTCGGTTGAGGAAAAAGGAGGTCATATCAGAAGCACCGTCATGGAAGGTAGCATCATCAGAGCAGATGCGTCGGAGACGGAGAAACTGGGAGAATGGAATGGTGTCCTTACAGGAGGTAGGGTGTGAAGAAGTGTAGTCGAGGTAGCTGTGGGAGTCAGTGGGCTTATAATGTATGTTGGTAGACAGCCTATCCCCAGAGATGGAGACAGAGAAGTCGAGGAAGGGAAGGGAAGTGTCAGAGATGGACCATGTAAAGGTGAGAGAAGGGTGGAAATTGGAAGCAAAGTTGATAAAGTTTTCTAGTTCGGGGCGCGAGCAGGAAACGGCACCGATACAGTCATCAATGTACCGGAAAAAGAGTTGGGGGAGGGGGCCTGAGTAGGACTGGAACAAAGAATGCTCGACATATCCCACAAAAAGACAGGCACTCCATTCCATTCTCCCAGTTTCTCCGTCTCCGACGCATCTGCTCTGATGATACTACCTTCCATGACGGTGCTTCTGATATGACCTCCTTTTTCCTCAACCGAGGATTTCCCCTCACTGTGGTTGACAGGGCCCTCAACCCTGTCCGACCCATTCCCCGCACGTCTACCCTCACCCCTTCCCCTCCCTCCCAGAACCGTGACAGGGTTCCCCTTGTCCTCACTTTTCATCCCACCAGCCTCCATATCCAAAGGATCATCCTCCGCCATTTTCGCCACCTCCAGCGTGATGCCACTACCAGTCGCATCTTCCCCTCCCTTCCCCTGTCCAGCCCGCTTCTACCTCCTTCCCAAAATCCACAAACGGGACTGTCCCGGCAGACCCATTGTGTCAGCCTGCTCCTGCCCAACTGAACTTATTTCTTCCTATCTAGACTCTATCTTTTCTCCGCTGGTCCAGTCTCTTCCCACCTACATCCGTGACTCTTCTGACGCCCTACGTCATTTTGACAATTTCCAGTTTCCTGGTCCTAACCGCCTCCTCTTCACTATGGACGTCCAATCGCTCTACACCTCCATCCCACACCAGGATGGTTTGAGGGCTCTCCGCTTCTTCCTGGAACAGAGGCCCAACCAGTCCCCATCCACCAACACCCTCCTCCGCCTGGCTGAACTTGTTCTCACATTGAACAACTTCTCCTTCAACTCCATGTTTTCCTTCAAGTAAAAGGTGTCGCTATGGGTACCCGCATGGGTCCTAGTTATGCCTGTCTTTTTGTGGGATATGTCGAGCATTCTTTGTTCCAGTCCTACTCAGGCCCCCTCCCCCAACTCTTTTTCCGGTACATTGATGACTGTATCGGTACCGTTTCCTGCTCCCGCCCCGAACTAGAAAACTTTATCAACGTTGCTTCCAATTTCCACCCTTCTCTCAACTTTACATGGTCCATCTCTGACACTTCCCTTCCCTTCCTCGACTTCTCTGTCTCCATCTCTGGGGATAGGTTGTCTACCAATATCCATTATAAGCCCACTGACTCCCACAGCTACCTCGACTACACTTCTTCACACCCTACCTCTTGTAAGGACTCCATTCCATTCTCCCAGTTTCTCCGTCTCCGACGCATCTGTTCTGATGATGCTACCTTCCATGACGGTGCTTCTGATATGACCTCCTTTTTCCTCAACCGAGGATTTCCCCTCACTGTGGTTGACAGGGCCCTCAACCATGTCCGACCCATTCCCCGCACCTCTACCCTCACCCCTTCCCCTCCCTCCCAGAACCGTGACAGGGTTCCCCTTGTCCTCACTTTTCATCCCACCAGCCTCCATATCCAAAGGATCATCCTCCGCCATTTTCGCCACCTCCAGCGTGATGCCACTACCAGTCGCATCTTCCCCTCCCTTCCCCTGTCAGCATTCCGAAGGGATCATTCCCTCCGCGACACCTTGGTCCACTCCTCCATTACCCCCACCACCTCGTCCGCGTCCCAGGGCACCTTCCCTTGCAATCGCAGGAGGTGTAATACCTGTCCATTTAACTCCTCTCTCCTCACTATCCCAGGCTCCAAACACTCCTTTCAGGTGAAGCAGCGATTTGCTTGTACTTCTTACAATGTAGTATACTGTATTCGCTGCTCACAGTGTGGTCTCCTCTACATTGGGGAGACCAAGCGCAGACTGGGTGACCGCTTTGCGGAACATCTCCGCTCAGTCCGCAAGCAGGACCCTGAGCTTCCGGTTGCTTGCCATTTCAACACTCCCCCCTGCTCTCATGCTCACATCTCTGTCCTGGGCATGCTGCAGTGTTCCAGTGAACATCAACGCAAGCTCGAGGAACAGCATCTCATCTACCGATTAGGCACACTACAGCCTGCCGGACTGAACATTGAGTTCAATAATTTCAGAGCATGACAGCCCCCCACTTTACTTTCATTTTTAGTCATTTTTAGTTATTTTTTCTTCCTTTTTTTTTTGCATTCCTTTTTACATTTTTTACAATCTTTTTTTGCATTTATTTAATTTCATCTTAGTTTGTTCAGTTTGCTTACCCACTGTTTTTTTCAGGTTGTTTTTCTTCAGGTTTGCACTTGCTGATGTTCAATATTCAGTATATTCACACCTAATCTGTACTGATGCTTTGTCTTTCAACACACCATTAACATATTGTTTGCCTTTGCTCCGTGACCTTTTGGTCAGCTATGTGGCCTGGTCCAATCTGCACCTTCTCCTTTGTTATCTCTTGCCCAACCCCCACCTCACTTTTTTATAATCTGTGACTTTGCTAATATTTGTCAGTTCCGAAGAAGGGTCACTGACCCGAAACGTTAACTCTGCTTCTCTTTCCACAGATGCTGCCAGACCTGCTGAGTGAATCCAGCATTTCTTGTTTTTGTGTAGTAAACTTCCGTACTTTGAATAGTCAGAACTCTCTCCCTTGTTTCTGTTTTTGTTGTTGAGGTAGACAGTCACTGCACCTGGAAGGTTCTGAAGCAATGTACTTTTCTTCCAGCATGCTGAAAGCCCATCTGTAAGCCTATCAAGGTTCACATATCTTCCCTGTTTATAAACCTTGGCTGGAATCCCATCTATTCCAGGGGCTTTAGTGATTTTAATTGTGCTGCAGCGATCTTGATCTTTTCATGTGTGGTGGTCCATCCAGCTCGCATTTCACTTCCCTCTTCGAGATCATTGCGATGGACGTCTCCTACACCATCTGAGCGTCATCAAATAGGCTCTCATAGTAATCTGACTACTTGTTGCCAAGATAACATCAGTGTCTTTGGGCATTGTTGTTCCATCCGAAGACTTTAATGGTGCCTGCACATGGTGGAAGGTCCATATACAGATCTCAAGGCTTCTGAGTGGAATTTCATATCTCCCGTAGCTGCATACATCTGTGCCTTCTCAATGACCACTGTTCGTGAATTTCTTTGGTTGGCATGGAGGTTGGTTTGCAGAGGGATGCAGGCTTCCCTATATGCAGCTTTTGTAGCCTGCTCATCAGTACATGCAAGTTATCAATTGAGACAGATGTGCTTCTTCTGAAGAAGCTCTTGGATTTCAATATAATTTTTCTCGAAAATAATCTTGGCTTCTTCTGGTTGAGAAGCCAACCAGCTCTGCAGTTTCTTTTCAACCTTAAAGGACGGAGTTCAACTGTCCCCACTGCTTTGCTGGATTAATATCACTATCCAGAGTCGCTTCACTGCAGAGGCTCTGTTCAAGCTTGCTCTGGGAACGGTTTTCCTCCTGTAATTAGAATTCATGGACTTGCGTTTTCCTTGTTTGTGGCTCTTTTTTTCTTTTGGGCAATGGTCTGATTGTGAAGGCAAGATTGAGTCGAAACAGTATGTGGCTGCTATCGCAGTCAGGACTTGGCATCACACGACTGTGTAGCACGTCCCATATTTTTCGTTGCTGCACCAGAATATAACCCAATAAGTGCTCGTGCTTTGCGCCTGGATGCCTTCAGCTGATTTGAAATCCGGCTTTCTGATGGAATCAGAATTAGTAAATCTGAGTCCGTACTCCATACATAATTCCAGCATAATTCGACCATATTTTCATTACATTTGCCAATACCATATCTTCCCCAGACAGTTTGTCAATGCTCTTGGTCAGGCCCAACTCATGCATTGAAATCTCGAAATCTGGTGAACTTATCATTCGAGTCAAACGTCAGTAGAAGATTATGCAGCTCACGGTAGAAGCTTTCTTTCATCACCATATCGGCTTGTAGGGTAGGTGAATATATGCTGATAATGGTAGCGAATTGATCGTCCTGGACTGATAATCGTGAGGATATGAGGCGTTTAGAAAAGCCCATGGGGAGGTTCTTACACATGCTAGCAATATATGTTTTAGTCACAAATTCCTTAAGAGGGATCACTCAACTTTAATTTTCTCTGCCCAGAAAAGCCTGCGCCATGTTCTGTTATTGATCCCTGCTCTGCAAAGTAAACTTCACAGAATGATGTGATGTCAATGTCCAGATGGGCATGCTCACTGGCTATTCGTGTGGAAGATATTTCATGGAGTCTGTAATCATCTTAATCTGACATTGTGTGAATAATCCAGCCCGCAAGCTTCAAGATTTTTATTTCTCATTTGCTTTTTTTTTTGCATTTATATGTGTTACTTCATTCTTTTGCACTGATATACGAGATGCCCGTTGGCGACGGTTCGCCAACAAGGAGAGTTGAGACAAGGATTGTCTGGGCCATCTTTTTCGGCCCATCCCCATTCGGAACAAGCAGTATTATTCCGAGAGAATACTGCTTCGTCACTCAGAGTGTTGCCAGATGATGTTGTTGTCTCAGCTCAACAGTCAAATAACTCATCATGCTGAACCACTTGCATGCAGAATTGAAGCTGCATCTGCCAGTGCCACCTTGCACCTGCCATTGTCGCCTCTCCCCATCGCTGTCTGGTACACTTCCTGACTGTGGTAACTGTTTAAAGTGGAAACCAGCTAGTGCAGCCGAATCCCATTCTTCAGGCTGTGTCATTCTATTCAGTGTCGCAGCAGGCTGAAACAGCTGAAGCAATTGAAAAGATGCATTTGCTGTGGCAGAGGTGCATTAGTGTTAAATATGATGGTGGTTTATTGCTGAAACTTGGGTTCAATAGAAATACTTTTGTGCTGATTTTTGGGGGGACGGGGCGGCGGCGGTGGGAGGAAGTGAACAAGTGCTGCAAGATGGCGATGGCAAAGAAGAAGCAAAGTCTGTGGATGTTGCTGTGAGCGGACGAACCACAACCCTACGCAAATCTCAATGGGGCCTGCACTTTACTCCATCAACTAACAGGTAGAGGTTAGCACTGAGATTGTTTCAGCAGAAGGTTATGCCTCAGGTTTGGTGACTGTTCGGATTAAGGTTGTGCTTTGTTTCATAGTTAGTGTTACATTTAGTGTTGCGGTTAGCAGAGAGCTCGATTTAGGGTTAGGTTCAGTTTAGCAATTTGTGTTAAGGTTCTGGTTTGCGACTGGTTCATTTTACAGTATGTGTTGGGTTAGTTATAGCGTTAGGTTTAGATTAGGAATACAATTTGAGTAAGGGCTAGATTTAGCATTCGGGTTAGTTTGGGGTTAGTCTTGCAGTTAGATTTATGGTCAGGTTGACAGTTTGGTTAAGCATTGATTTGAGGTTCAACATTATGGTTGCACTTAGGCTTCGGCATACCGTTAGCATAGAGTTGTTATCTCTGGGTTGTTGCCCGTGCCACGTGCTAGCGAAGCGAGGAATAGGGAGAGAGAGGAGGTGAACACGTGGCTGCAGGGATGGTGTAGGAGGGAGGGTTTTGGTTTCCTGGATAATTGGGGCTCTTTCTGGGGTAGGTGGGACCTCTACAAACGGGGTGGTCTTTACCTGAACCAGAGGGGTACCAATATCCTGAGGGGGAGATTTGCTAGTGCTCTTCGGGGGTTTAAACTAATTCAGCAGGGGGTTAGGAACCTAAATTGTAGTTCCAGTGTACAGGATGTTGAGAGTAGTGAGGTAGGGGATAAGGTTACAGGGACGCAAGAGGGCACTGGCAAGCAAGAACTTGGTTGAAAGTGTGTCTGCTTCAACGCCAGGAGCATCCAGAATAAGGTGGGTGAGGTTGCAGCATGGGTTGGCACCTGGGATCTCGATGTTGTGGCCATTTCGGAGACATGGGTAGAGCAGGGACAGGAATGGATGTTGCAGGTTCCGGGATTTAGATGTTTCAGTAAGAACAGAGAAGATGGTAAAAGAGGGGGGGGGGGGGGTGGGGTGAGGGTGTGGCATTGTTAATCAAGGAGAGTATTACGGTGGCAGAAAGGACGTTTGAGGACTCATCTGCTGAGGTTGTATGGGCCGAGGTTAGAAACAGGAGAGGAGAGGTCACCCTGTTGGGAGTTTTCTAGACCTCCGAATAGTTCCAGAGATGTAGAGGAAAGGATAGCGAAGATGATTCTCGACAGGAGCGAGAGTAACAGGATAGTTGTTATGGGGGACTTTAACTTTCCAAATATTGACTGGAAATACTATAGTTCGAGTACTTTAGATGGGTCAGTTTTTGTCCAGTGTGTGCAGGAGGGTTTTCTGACACAGTATGTATACAAGCCAACCAGGGGCGATGCCACATTGCATTTGGTACTGGGTAATGAACCCGGCCAGGTTTTATATTTAGACGTAGGTGAGCACTTTGGTGACAGTGATCACAATTCGGTTAGGTTTACCTTAGCGATGGGCAGGGACAGGTATATACCGCAGGGAAAGAATTATAGCTGGGGGAAAGGAAATTATGATGCGATTAGGCAAGATTTAGGATGCGTAGGATGGGGAAGGAAACTGCAGGGGATGCGCATAATCGAAATGTGGAGCTTATTCAAGGAGCTGCTACTGCGAGTCCTTGATAAGTATGTACCTGTGAGGCAGGGAGGATGTTGTCGAGCGAGGGAGCCGTGGTTTACTAAAGAAGTTGAAGCGCTTGTCAAGAGGAAGAAGAAGGCTTATATTAGGATGAGACGTGAAGGCTCAGTTAGGGCGCTTGAGAGTTACAAGCTAGCTAGGAATGATCGAAAGGGAGAGCTTAGAAGAGTGAGGAGAGGACACGAGAAGTCATTGGCGGATCGGATCAAGGAAAAACCTAAGGCTTTCTATAGGTATATCAGGAATAAAAGAATGACTAGAGTTAGAACAGGGCCAATCAAGGATAGTAGTGGGAAGTTGTGTGTGGAATCAGAGGAGATAGGGGAAGCGTTAAATGAATATTTTTCGTCAGTATTTACAAGAGAGAAAGAAAATGTTGTCGAGGAGAATACTGAGATACAGACTACTAGGCTAGATGGGATTGAGTTTCACAAGGAGGAGGTGTTATCAATTTTGGTAAGTGTGACAATAGATAAGTCCCCTGGGCCAGATGGGATTTATCCTAGGATTCTCTGGGAAGCCAGGGAGGAGATTGCAGAGCCTTTGTCCTTGATCTTTCTGTCGTCATTGTCGACAGGAATAGTGCCAGAAGACTGGATGATAGCAAATGTTGTCCCCTTGTTCAAGAAGGGGAGTAGAGACAGCCATGGTAATTATAGACCTGTGAGCCTTACTTCGGTTGTGGGTAAAATGTTGGAAAAGGTTGTAAGAGATAGGATTTATAATCATCTTGAAAAGAATAATTTCATTAGCGATAGTCAGCACGGTTTTGTGAAGGGTAGGTCGTGCCTCACAAACCTTATTGAGTTTTTTGACAAGGTGACCAAACAGGTGGATGAGGGTAAAGCCGTGGATGTGGTGTATATGGATTTCAGTAAGGCGTTTGATAAGGTTCCCCACGGTAGGCTATTGCAGAAAATACGGAAGTATGGGGTTGAAGGTGATTTAGAGCTTTGGATCAGAAATTGCTAGCTGAAAGAAGACAGAGGGTGGTGGTTGATGGCAAATGTTCATCCTGGAGTTTAGTTACTAGTGGTGTACCGCAAGGATCTGTTTTGGGGCCACTGCTGTTTGTCATTTTTATAAATGACCTGGATGAGGGTGTAGAAGGGTGGGTTAGTAAATTTGCGGATGACACGAAGGTCGGTGGAATAGTGGATAGTGTCGAAGGGTGTTGTAGGCAACAGAGGGACATAGATAGGCTGCAAAGCTGGGCTGAGAGATGGCAAATGGAGTTTAATGCGGGGAAGTGTGAGGTGATTCACTTTGGAAGGAGTAACAGCAATGCAGAGTACTGGGCTAATGGGAAGATTCTTGGTAGTGTAGATGAGCAGAGAGATCTTGGTGTCCAGGTACATAAATCCCTGAAAGTTGCTACCCAGGTTAGTAGGGCTGTTAAGAAGGCATATGGTGTGTTAGCTTTTATTAGTAGGGGGATCGAGTTTCGGAGCCACGAGGTCATGATGCAGCTGTACAAAACTCTGGTGAGACCGTACCTTGAGTATTGCGTGCAGTTCTGGTGACCGCATTATAGGAAGGATGTGGAAGCTTTGGAAAGGGTGCAGAGGAGATTTACTAGGATGTTGCCTGGTATGGAGGGAAGGTCTTACGAGGAAAGGCTGAGGGACTTGGGGTTGTTTTCGTTCGAGAGAAGGAGGAGGAGAGGTGACTTAATAGAGACATACAAGATAATCAGAGGGTTAGATAGGGTGGATAGTGAGAGTCTTTTTCCTCGGATGAGGATGGCAAACACGAGTGGACATAGCTTTAAGTTGAGGGGTGAAAGATTTAGCACAGATGTCAGAGGTAGTTTCTTTACGCAGAGAGTAGTAGGGGCGTGGAACGCCCTGCCTGCAACAGTAGTAGACTCGCCAACTTTAAGGGCATTTAAGTGGTCATTGGATAGATATATGGATGTAAATGGAATAGTGTAGGTCAGATGATCGGCGCAACATCGAGGGCCGAAGGGCCTGTACTGCGCTGTAATATTCTAAAAAATTCTAATTCTAAATTGCCCCTAGTGTAGGTAGGTGGTAGGAGAATGGTGGGGATGTGGTATGGAATATGGGATTAATGTCGGATTAGTATAAATGGGTGGTTTAATAGTCAGCACAGACTCGGTGGGCCGAAGGGCCTGTTTCAGTGCTGCATCTCCAAATAAATAAATTGAGCAGCTACATTTCCTGTGATAAATTGAGCAGCGCCATCTTTCATCCTGGCAGCTGCCTGGAACGTCTCAGACAGTGACGTTTCAGTGGAAGAAGCTGCATTTGCGCATGTGCTAGTACTGTGCCTCCTAGTGGTTGCGTTGTCAGCAAATGCAGCGGGAAGTTTAAAGTGTTGATGTTTTCTCTGTTCTTGTGATGCTTCCTTTGCTTCAGTCCCTTTGATTTACATCCTTCCTTTTCAACTGGCTCCATTTCACTCACAAAGCACCAAGTACTAATCTTTCTGCTTGTCTACTTTACAAAGCCGCTCCCTCGCAGCTAACCTGTTTCTCTGAAGCCTCCCGTCCACCCCTGGCAGCCCTTCCTCTGAGCAAAGATACTATCCCCATTTGTGTTGTTCCTTCACTGTTCTCTGTTTTACTTTGTCTGTGAAGGGAAAGAGCGGAGCTGCACGACTGGACACGGATGTTGCCCCGACCTGCACCTCTCCCGATCGCTCCCGCATCGCACGCTGACCCTGACGGCGAGAAGCGGGAGGGAGCTGCCTTCGCCACCCCCCGCGGAGAGACTGGGCCGAGCACCCCGGCGGAGCCAGCGGCTGGCCCCAGGGATACTTAGCGGGTGTCTCTGACGGTGAGGGGCGACAAGCCCAGCAGCGGCCCCCCTCTCCCTCGCAGGACGACCAGGCTGGAAAACCTGTCAGAGACATTTTGTTTTAAGGCTTTGATTGTGAATCGAGCAGCAAACAAAAAAAAAACAAAAGCTTGGTGGAGATGCCAGCGAGCTGCCGGGACTCTGCTGATAGTATTGCTGGAGGAGGCTGGTGCTCTGATCAAGGGGGGACGGAAATAAGGGACAGGGATGTTAAGCAGTCACATCCTAGTCAAACTGCCGCAGAATTGGCAACGCTACACCAATCCTGATAAGGGGCAATGAGATGACTTGGGCCTGTGGTTAAAAAGTGCCAGAACACCCCCCTGGTAGTTGTGGGTGGTAAGAGGGCAGCACCATAGAACTGGGAGAATGTGGGGGGAGGGGGGTTGGGGAGTTGGCGGTCTTGTGCAACAGATTTACTATTTCATCAAACAGTAGAAGGTTTCTTCCCCGTGTCCTGATCAATAGTTGTCCCTCGACCAGTAACCTGTAAACTCATGATCACATTATCACATTGCAGTTTCTGGGAACTTGATGTGCCCGAATTTGCCGTCAGGAAGAGAGATGAGGTTCCTCAAAGTGAAAATAGGGAGTTAGGCAGAAGGTTAAAAAGCAGGACCTCTAGGGTTGGAATCTCAGGATTTACTCCCTGTGCCACGTGCCAGTGAGGGTAGGAATAGCAGGATAAGGCAAATGAATGCGGGGCTGAAGAGCTGGTGTAGGCGGGAGGGCTTCAGCTGCTTTGATCATTGGGATCTCTTCTGGTGCAGAGGTGACCTGTACAAGAGGGACGGGTTGCATCTAAACTGGAAGGGGACCAATTTCCTTGTGGGGAGGTTTGCTAGTCCTACTCGGGAGGGTTTAAACTCGTCTTGCGGGGGGCGGGGTCGTGGGACCCAAAGTAGAAGTCTCTCAGATGAGATAGTTGAGGCAAATGGGTTTTTAAAAGGACAATTTGGTAGATTCACCATTACTGTGAGAAACTGTTAATTCCAGATTTATTTCATTAATTGTATTTGAATTCCCCAGCTTCTGTGGTGGGGTTGGCATCTGCGTCTCGGGATGAGTCTGGGCCTCTGGATTAATAGCGTCACACTGTTGCTCAAGGTGACCCTCCTCAGACACACTCAATCCCCCTTACTGTCACCAATACTAGCCATCTATTTGGACTGCGGTGGAAAGGGCAGGGTAGTGGGACTAGATAGATAGCTCTTGCAGGAGGGAGCTAGTATGGGTTGGACGGGCAGAATGGCCGCCTTCTGTGCTCTAGATGATTATATTGGACAGTTGCAATACTCAGGGACACTCTCCATTTCGGACTGTGATGCCTTTCTGGATGGTCACTCACTTCCCTCTTTCCACTAAGCCCCTGTCCCTGCACCTTCTTTCTGTGTAAGCTCCAGGTCCTTGACCGAGAGCTGGACATTGATCAGAGCAGAAATTAAATGTTGAAGTATTTTGTTAACGTCCCTGCGTCCATTCACTTTCTTATTCAAGATGTTGCATCTTCTGCCCTGTTTGAACCTTCAGTTGTGGTGGTGACAGGCATTCTCAGATTCTGATGCTCTGTAATAAATAGGAGGATTAGATGGAAATATTAATATGATAAGGAGAGCATTGCTTTGTAAGGCACGTGGTCAGTCCCATCTCCCTCAACAGTATAACAGTTGTTGGCTCGGAGATCAAGCAATTCCCAAGTGCTGCGATCAACCCTCCACATCAGGTTTAACACAGACAGCTTCCCAGGGCAATGCAACAAGTCCTGCTGATCTCGACAACCTAGTTCTGGACGCATTCCCATTGGCTGAGTCTCTACACGGACAGTGCCCATTGGCAAGAGTTATTCAAGCAGTGCAGGGCAAATCCAGACTTACTCCTGAAAGAGAGAATATGCAGTATGGCAACATGAAGCAGGGCAATCATTGGTGAATTAAATGATTCTTCACTCAGGTTTTATTCAGCATGAAAATTCGTTAAAAATATGAGCAGATCTTTCGCTAAATAATTTCGATTTGCTGAGTTTTAATATAAAATTCTGCTACTTTATCAATGAACACAATATCTAGAGAGGTATGATTTCTCTGTTCTCCATCTTCATGCAGATGTGCCCTGGTTAGTGCATCTATTTGAATATATTTATTATATTTCTCACTGTACCAGCACCTGACTAGTGAACACTGCAGGAGCGGAGGATATTTCCCACTGTTCCACTAATATTAACACTCGTGTAATGTTGTGATTATAATAAATTGCAAAAGAGGCACCAAAACCTGCGGAACGGGCATACAATTGCCAAATCAATTTCAACACGTATAAAAGTGAGTTATTACATTCACTAAGAAATATTAAGTCACTTATTACTTGTAAAATAAGAATCTAAATGGGGTACAAATACACAAAAAGGTAGAGATGCAAGTTAATAAGGCCAGATAAAAAAAGACAAATCATGCACCAGTGTTTATTTCTAGAGAGACATCATTGAAAAGTCGAGAAGTCATGTGAAGCTTGTATCAAACCTTGGTTTGCCCACACTTGGAGTACTGTGCACAGTTCTGGTCACCATATTACGAAAGTGATATAGAGGCACCAGGGAGAGTGCAAGAAAGATTTACAAAAGATAATACCAGAAATGAGAAGTTGTAGCGATCAGGAAAGGATTAATATGTCAGTTCTCTTATTTTGAAAAAAAGAGAAGGGTTGGGGTGACCAAATACTAATAACACAGGAAGAAAAAAGGAAAATCTGCAGGCAGATTTGAGAGAGCTCAGAAATAAATTAACAAGCTGGACTCCAGATGCATAAATTTCCAGAATACTCACAGTGCCAAGCGCTGGTGAATGGGAGGATAGAGCAGATGAATGTGTGGCTGGAGAGAGAGGAGGGAGGGCTTTAGATTCCTGGGACATTGGGACAGGTTCTTGGGGAGATGGGAGCTGTACAGGCCACATTAATGGCACCAGAACAGAGCTGGGACGAATGTCCTTGCCAGACAGTTTGCTAGTGCTATCGGGAGGGTTTAAACTAACAAGAGGGGGAGTGGTGGGAATCAGGAGGTAACATTAGAGAGGAAAAGCAAGGTGCACAAAGAATTGAGAGCGATAGCTAGCACTAGCATAAGAAATAATAAGGCATTAGGTGGGTTCAGAGTGTGAGAGAATGCAGTAAGATCTAAATTAGGTTTACAGTGCATGGATGTGAATGCACAGAGTGTGGTAAATATGATTAGTGAGCTGCAGGTGTCGACAGTCACTTGGGAATATGGCGTTGAGATGATAACGGAGACCTGGTTCAAAATAGGGCAAGACTGGGCACTAACTATTCCTAGATACAAGGTATTGAGGAAAGATTGGGAAGGAAAGAAAGGACAAAGGGTGACATGTGAAAAATGAGGGAAATATTGACAAATATTGTGAACTGGTGTCCCACGTCACCACAGTCCTGTTGTTCATTTGTACATTGCTGTTTCCTCCCTCTGCCCCAGGACAAAGCCCGTCCTGTGCTCATTGTCTCCCCACAGCAGCACCTCAGTTCCCAGCAAACCCCATTGTGTTCTCTAAATCACCAGTTAGTTTACAGCAAAGTCCAGTGCAGGAACTGCCAGCTGTTTATTAGATGGAGCTGAATTCACAGCGACACCACCCAGTCATCCCAGTGATATATTTCCTGTTTATCTTAACACACTGTCCTGTTGAACAAGCAGTTTATGGCACACCATGGTTCTCTGCAGTTGGCAGCAGGAAATCTATTGTTGCACAGAATCACTGAATGGTGACAGCACAGAATGAGGCCATTCAGCCAGTCCATTATGTGCCAGTTCTCTGCAAGAGCAATTTAGCTCCTCCCACTCCCCTGCATGTTCCCTGTACCCCTGCAATTCCTCCTTCACTCCCCCCCCCCCCTCCCCAAACCCCATTTCAGGTACTTATCCAATTCTCTTTTGAAAGCTATGATTGAATCTATCTCCACATTTTTAGACAGTGCATTCCAGATTATAACCACTCGCTGTGTAAAAGTTTTTCATGTGGCCATGTGTCCTCTAGTTCTCGGATCTTCCACCAATGGGAACAGTTTCTCTCTATCTACATTGTCCAGACACCTCATGATTTTGAACACCTCGATCAAATCTCCTCTCAAACTTTCTCTTCACCAAAGAGAACAATTTCAGCTCCTCCAATCTATCCACGCAGCTGAAGTCTGCCATCCCTGGAATCATTCATTTAAATCTTTTGCAACACCTTCTGTAAATCCTTCACATCCTTGCGGGAGTGTGATGCCCTGAATTGGGGCTGAAGGGAGTGGTGTGAGAAAGAGGGGTTCCATTTCATGGGGCATTGGCATCAGTTTTGGAACCGGGGGGATCTGTACCGATGGGACGGTCTCCACCTGAACAGATCTGGAACCAGTGTTCTAGCGAAACGGATAAATAGGGTGGTCTCTAGGACTTTAAACTAGCGACTCGGGGGGAAGGGAAAGGGAAAGGGAAAACGACAGGGTGTATGATGATAAATAAAAAGGTAAGCAGCAGGCTAACGTGTGCAGGAGGGTTTAAGTTCAAGGCAGACTATGATAGAAGCAGAAAGGAAGGATAACTCAGGAGTTATTATTAGAGATGTTGGGAATCATGAGGGTAAGAAAGCTAGCATAAAGGCACTTTTCCTGAATGTTCGTAGCATTCATAACAAGGTTGATGAGTTAACGGCACAAATCATCGCGAATGAATATGATTTGGTAGCCATTACGGAGACATGGTTACAGGTTGGTCACGACTGGGAGTTAAATATCCAGGGATACCAGACTATTCGGAAGGACAGACAGGAAGGTAAGGGAGGTGGTGTAGTTCTGATACTCAAGGACGACATCAGGGCGGTGCTGAGAGATGATATAGGTTCTATGGAGAATGAGGTTGAATCCATTCGGGTGGAAAATAGAAACTCTAAAGAAAAAGTTATTGATAGGCGTAGTCTATAGGCCACCAAATAATATCACATCGGGGCGGGCAACAAACAAAGAAATAACCAATGCCTGTAAAAATGGTATGGCAATTATCATGAGGGATTTTAATCTACATGGAGATTGGTCGAACCAGCTCAGTCAGGGTAGCCTTGAGAAGGAATTCTTTGAGTGTATCCCTGATAGATTTCTTGAACAGTATGCAATGGGAGCAAGCTATCCTAGATCTAGTCCTGTGTAATGAGACATGAATAATTAATGACCTCATAGTTAGGGATCCTCTTGGAAGGAGTGATCACAGTATGGTTGAATTTAGAATACAGATGGAGAGTGTGAAGGTAAAATCCAATACCAGGGTCCTGCACTTGAACAAGGGGGACTACAATAGAATGAGGGAGGACTTGGCTAAAGTAGACTGGAAACAAAGATTTTATGGTGGGACAGTTGACGAGCAGTGGAGGATTTTCAAAGCAATTTTTCAAAGTGCTCAGCAAAAGTATATTCCAGTGAAAAGGAAGGACTGGAAGAAAAGGGGTAATCTGCCATGGGTGTCTAAGGAAATAAGGGAGGCTATCAAATTGAAAAAGAAGGCATACAAAGTGGCCAAAAGCAGCATGAAACTAGAAGATTGGGAAAACTTTAAAGGTCAACAGAAAGCTACAAAAAGAGCTATAAAGAAACGTAAGATGGAACATGAGAAAAATCTAGCACAGAATATAAAGACAGATAGCAAAAGTTTCTATAAATATATAAAACGAAAAAGAGTGGCTAAAGTAAACGTTGGTCCTTTAGAGGATGAGAAGAGGAATTTAGTTATGGGATATGATGAAATGGCCGAGGCATTGAACAGGTATTTTGTATCAGTCTTCACAGTGGAGGACATTAATAACATGCCAGTAATTGACAAAGAGACGAACGTAGGTGAGGACCTGGGAACAATCATTATTATGGAAGAAGTAGTGTTGGGCAAGCTAATGGAGCTAAGGATTGATAAGTCTCCTGGCCCTGATGGAATGCATCCCAGGGTACTAAAAGAGATGGTGGGAGAAATAGCAGGTGCTCTGGCGGAAATTTTCCAAAATTTGCTGGACTCTGGGGTAGTCCCAGCTGATTGGAAAACAGCAGATGTGACACCACTGTTTAAAAAGGGAGGTAGACAAAAGATGGGGAATTATAGACCGGTTAGCTTAACTTCTGTAGTGGGGAAGATGCTTGAGTCTATTATCAAGGAAGAAATAGCAGGGCATCTCGATAGAAATTGTCCCGTTTGGCAGACGCAGCACGGGTTCATGAAGGGCAGGTCATGCTTGACAAATCTTTTGGAATTCTATGATGACATTACGAGCAAAGTGGACAATGGGGACCCAGTGGATGTGGTGTACACTAGATTTCCAAAAGGCCTTCGACAAGGTGCTGCACAAGAGGCTGCTGCATAAGATAAGGATGCATGGCGTCAGGTGTAAAGTTATTAGCATGGATAGAGGATTGGCTGACTAACAGGAAGCAGAGAGTGGGGATAAATGAGTGCTATTCTGGTTGGCAATCAGTCACTAGTGGTATGCCTCAGGGATCAGTGTTGGGACCGCAATTATTTACAATTTATATAGATGATTTGGAGTTGGGGGCCACGTGTAGGGTGTCAAAGTTTTCAGATGACACTAAGATGAGTATGCAGATAACTGTGAAACTTTGCAGAGGAACATAGATACATTGAGTGAGTGGGCAAATGTCTGGCAGATGGAATGCAAAGTTAATAAATGTGAAGTCATTCATTTCGGTAGGAGTAAGAGGAAAAAGGATTATTACTGGAATGGTAAAAAGTTGCAGCATGCTGCTATGCAGAGGGACCTCGGTGTCCTTGTGCATGAATCGCAGAAGGTTGGTCTGCAGTGCAGCAAGTAATTAGGAAGGCAAATGGAATTTTGTCCTTCATTGCTAAAGGGATTGAGTTTCAAAGCAGAGAGGTTATGTTGCAGCTGTATAAGGTACTGGTGAGGCCGCACCTGGAGTACTGTGTGCAGTTTTGGTCTCCTTACTTGAGAAAGGATGTACTGGCACTGGAGGGGGTGCAGAGGAGGTTCACTAGGTTGATTCCGGAGTTGAGGGGGTTGGCTTATGAGGAGAGACTGAGTAGATTGGGATTATATTCATTGGAATTCAGAAGAATGAGGGGGGATCTTATAGAAACATATAAAATCATGAAGGGAATAGATAAGACACAAGTAGAGAGGATGTTTCCACTGGAAGGTGAAGCTAGGACAAGAGGGCATAGCCTCCAGATTAGAGGGAGCAGATTTAGGACTGAATTAAGAAGGAACTTCTTCACCCAGAGGGTTGTTAATCTATGGAATTCCTTGCCCAGTGAAGTAGTTGACGCTACTTCAGTAAACGTCTTTAAAGCTAAGGTAGATATATTTTTGAACAATAAAGGAAGTAAGGGATGTGGTGGGAGCGCGGCTAAGTGGATCTGAGTCCACGAAAAGATCAGCCATGATCTTATTGAATGGCGGAGCAGGCTCGAGTGGCCGGACAGCCTACTCCTGCTCCTAGTTCTTATGAACCAATGTTTTAGAGAAGGTTCATCATAACTTCTTTGCTTTGTACTCTGTGACTCTCTTTATAAAGCCTAGAACCCCACATATTTATTCAATGACTTTCTCAACCTGCCCAGTCACCTTCAACAATTTGTTCACATACACTCCCAGGTCTTTCTGCTCATGCCGACCCCTGGGGAACACCACTGTATACCTTCATCCAGTCTGAAAAATAATCGTTCACCATTACTCATTGTTTGTCATTCAGCCAACTTGGTATCCATGCTGCCAACGTCCTTTTCATTCCATGGGCTTCAAATCTGCTGATAAAGTCTATTACGTGGCACAGTCTCAGTCTTGAATAAACTCATCTACTGAGTGTCCACAGCAATCTGGGCTAGAGAGTTCCAAAGATTTACAACACTCGGATCGAAGAGGTTTCTGCTCATCTCAGTCCTGATGGACTACCCCTTACCTTGCTACTATGACTACTCGTTCTGAACTCTCCAGCTGGGGGAAACAGTCTCAACTTCTACCCTGTCAAGCCCTCGGAGAATGTTATAAATTTCTACGAGATCACCTTTCATTCTTCTAAACACCAAAGAGCATAGGCCTATTCTACTCAATCACTCCCCATAGGACAGTGCACCCATCACAGGAATCAACCCAGTGAACCTTCAATCCACCCCCTAAGGCGAGTATATCTCGATCCCCCAATCCCTTAGACTACAATGTTTACCAGTCTTTCACCTCTAAAAAAAAGACTGCTTTTCAATTCTTCTGCCCATAGTGAACAATTGCTTGCCCAAACACTTAAGGGGTCTACATTCCTTTGTAGCATCTTTGCGTCCTCTTCAGTTTACATTCCCACCTGGCTTTCTATCGGCAGAACTTGGTCCTCTTGTCCAAGTCATTGATATAGATTGTAAGTAGCTGAGGCCCAAAGACTGATCCTTGCAGTGCTCCCAGAGTTACAGCCAACCCTGAAGTGTTTCACTTACTCTTACTTGGTCTTCAGCCTGTTATGCAATATTCAATCCGTGCTAATATATTCTCCCTAATCCCAGAAGCCCTAATATTGTACAACAATCTCCTGTGTGGTATCGTGTCAAATGCCTTCTGAAAATCCAATTAGACTACATCCACTGATCTCCCTTATCCACCCTACCAGTGACACCCTCAAAAAAAAACTTAGTCAAGCATAACGTACGTTCCAAATATCCATGTTTACTTTGCCTCATCATATGATTCTCTCTTTCCCCCCTCCGCACAGCTACAATTGCTACCTTCTAATCTGAGGAAACCATTTTAACTTTTACCCAACTTCTGTCTCAGATTTGCCGCACTTTTGCAACATTTAAAGTAACTTTGCGCAGTCTACTGCCCTCCGCCCACCACTGCTGTGATTGAGACCTCAGTCCCCAGCCTGCTGCAGTTTTCCAGTGGACATCAACGCAAGCTCGAGGAACAGCATTTAATTTACCGATTGGGCACTCTACAGCCTTCCGGACTCAATATTGAGTTCAATAATTTGAGACCATGAGCCCCATTATTTTTTGAGATATACATATATAAACAAAATAATGCAAACTATAAATATATTTAACCATGTGCTCGCCAAACTTATTTTTCATGTTTTTGCTTTTGTACAGAGCTGTTCATTATTCTGCCATTAACACTCTCTCTGAACTCGCGCTGTCTTTTTGTCCAACTATGTCGCACTCAATTTGCATTCTGTTCCATAACATCTGTCATTTAACCTCTCTCTCCCCCTCCATCCTTTCACAGTCCTTCCTTCTTGTCCGTCTTGTCTCCTGCTGACTCTGTGGCTGGTCGCTGGCTATACTGGTTTATCAGCTTCAGTCGGATTGTTGGCTGGAATATCACTCACCTGGGTTTTAATGGAGTCCTCCAACTTTGCCATCACCTTTTCATCCTGCAACTGACTCTGTACACCTCCAGAGGATCTCCATTCCTAGGAAATACCTGTATCTATGCATCCTGATACTCTATCTTCAAACTTGCTTTATCTGTCTCCAAACTCACAGAACAGCTCATTGATGCTCCATGCTGATTCCAACCATTCCAAGTCATCATTATTCCACCACAGGTTCTCAGACTAACTCTGAACTCCTTCCTAATATCCCCATCTAATTCCCCTTTACTATCATGTTTTCATGCAACTAGACTGATTTAACTTGAGCTCTCCCGGTGTCCATTTTAGCTGCCATCCAAATTCAAGCCGATCAATCTATTTCCACTTTGGCTCTTTCCCTTAAACTTCTTTTCTCTTTACCCCTCCAAAAGCTCTTGTATTGCCATCCCTCTTTTCACTTCCCCACTCTCACACACACTGCACTCCCGACCCCAACCCTTCAGGACTCAACGTTCCTGTCGTCCCAGGCTCGAGTCCCATTCCGATAAGCCGGCAGCTCAGCACAGTGCTTCTCTTGGCATCCTCTGATGACCTCACTGAGGCATCGGGTGCTTCCTCATTAGAAGCAGCAACCCAAGTGTCCATCCCACTCTCCTCTCCCTTCCCATCCAGTGTGACCACTAGGGACTGATCATACCAATCTTCACCATGTTCAACTCACTGCTGACCCTGTGGACTGACCGTTCTCACCACTCCATCTACACATTTTCCTCCAGAATGTCCGTTCACGTGTCATCCGTGACCTTACTGTGCGTCGACATCATGGCCTTAAAGGAAAGCTGGCTGAGGGGTGATGACACCACGCCACTTAATGAAGCCTCCCCGCCTGGTTACATCGTCCATCACCTGCCCCGCTAAGACCATCGCTGTGGCTGTGTCGCTCTCATCGCCAGATCACACCTTGGAAGGACACTCCCCGCCCCCCCCCCCAACCACCACCACCACCCCACTTCTCTGGCCCTTTCTCCTCCTTTGAGCATCTCACCTTGTTCCACCCCATCACCTCTCGATCAAAACCATTGTTCTGTACTGCCTTCAATTCCAATAAAGAGTTTTATCATGGAGATACCTTCACTGCTTTTCTCCCTCAGCCTCTGCGCTGAAAGAATTCTCATCCTCAGTGATTTCAATCTCCATCTCAGCTCATCATTTTCTCACTCTCTCCTGAGTTCATGGCCCTCTTATCCTCTCTCAATCTCGCTCTTCACGGAAATAGCCAAACCCGGCCATTTTCACGGCCACCCCCTCGACCTTGCCGACTCACGTGACCTTGCTACTCCCACTGCACAAGTTACAGAAAAGGCCATCTCATGATCACTTCCTTGTCTCACTCTGCACCCACATCCCTTTCCCACACTCCAACTCCACCTCCTTCCGTATCCATCCCTGGATAAATACAATCCCCCTATTTACTTACAACAACACTTTCAAATTCTCAACGATCTACCCTTTGGCCCTCAGACATTTTCGGTAGCTACTGATTTGCACAACTCACCTCCACCTTTGTCCCCAGTAAACAGATCAATCTCTCACCCTGGCCCTGCCCCCTGGTACAGCCCTAATCTCCACTGCCTTATGTCTAAGGGATGCAGACGTGAATGGACATGGCAAACAACTGGTTTAGCCATCCAGCTGGACAACCTAAAACACCATCAGGTCCTGCTCTCATCGACAAAAACTGTTCATCCTGGATTGCAAGGATAACCCCTGGCTTCCTTTCTCTATTACAAACTGTCTTCTTAAACCCCTCTAACCTCACCTCTGACAATAAATGTGAGCAACTCACAGACTTCTTTGTCACTAAGATCAAGACCTGCCTATCAGCTGCCCCTGCCATTTCCTTCTTCTCATTAGCCCAATGGCCAAACTTCCTATAACGCTGCCTCCTTCCCTCGCCCTGAACTCACACCCATCTCCCCTCATGCCCTGTCTGAACTCATCTTGTCTACAAGACCCACCTCCTGTCCCCTCGATCCTATTCCCTACAATCAGGTTTCCACAACCGCCATAGTACTGAAACACTTCCTATCAAGTCACAATGACATCCACTGTGACTGTGGTACACGTACGTTCCCTCCTCCTCCATCTCGATCTGACTGCACCCATCCTCCTCTAACACCTCTCCACTGTCGTCCAGCTGGGTGGGACTGCTCTCACTCTTATTTATCTCATTGCAACCAGAGAATCACTTATAATGGCTCTCTTCCTGCTCCTGCACTGTTACCTCTGGTGTCTATCCGATCTATCCTTGGCCCCCCTCCTAATGCTAATCTGCATGCTGCCCCTCGGCGACATCGAAAAGCATAGCTTTAGTTTTCATAACGTATGCTGATGACACCGAGCTCTACCTCGCCAGTTCCCTCCAGTCCGCCACTGTTGCGAAATTATCAAACTCATTCTCAGACATCCAGAATGAGAGAAATGTCCTCCAATCAAATATCAGGAACACTGAAACCGTTGTTGCAAACTCTGTTCATTAGCTACTGACCCTCCCCCTGGTCACAGTCCAAGATTATGCCAGTCTATTCACACCGTTGGTGTCCCATCACGCCACCACTAAGACCACCTATTTCCATTTCGAGAGCATCACCCAACTTTGCCCCCGTCTCAGCACATCTGCTGCTGAAACCCTCATTCTTGCCTTCGTTCCCTCTCGACTTGATTATTCCAACACACTCCTGGCTGGTTTCCCACATTCCACTCTGTAAACCTGAGATTACTACCTTTGAGGTCCGACTTCTTAAATTTATGTCCGAACTCCCTATATTCAGCTCGTAGGACCTCATTCCCTTTTTAAAAAAACCTATGTCGTTGATACCAATATGTACCAAGACAACTGGCTGCTTGCGCTCCCCCCTCAGCATTCCCTGCAGTCGAGACATCCTTGACCCTAGCACCAGGGAGACAACATACCATCCTGGAGTCTCTTTTGTGATCACAGAAACGCCTGACTGTTCCCCTTACGATTGATTCCCCAATCACTAAATCCCTGCCACTCTTCTTCCTTCCCTCTTGTGCGACAGAGCCACACATGGTGCCATGAACTTGTCCGTTGCTGCTATCCCCTGAGCCATCTCCCCCAACAGTATTCAAAGCGGTATATCTGTTAGAGAGAAAAGGTTGGCCACAGGGGACTCCTCCACTAACTGCCTTCCTCTACTCCGCCTGCTGGTCACCCACTTCCTTTCTGCTTTTGCAGCATTTTCCTGCAGTGACCACCTCGCTAAACGTGCTATCCATGACGTTTTAAGCATCGCGGATGCTCCACAGTAAAACCACCCAGAGCTCCAGCTCCGTAATGCTGGTAGCCAGTAGCTGCAGATGGATACACATCCTGCACACACGGACATCAGGGACACTGGAAGCGTCCCTGATTTCCCACATAGCGGAGGAGGAGCAGATCACGGGGCTGAGCTCTCCTGTCATGACTTACCCTCAGATTGATTAGTTAATCCCTGAATTAAAAAAATACTAATCACGCTAGGGGCCTTGTTCTACTCCAAACACTACCCACTACAATCTAAAGTCCTTACCTTTACTTTTGAAGTTGCTGATAAATCCGACTAAAAATTAATATAGTTCACTAGTTAACATAAATCTCACTCAAAAAACGTTACTCACTTGTTCCTTATTATTAAACTTTTTACTGCACTAACCCGGCTATTTAGGAGTTATTCCCACAGCATTTACTCAGCAATCACCCTGCATCATTCCTGTTACATCACTGCTCACTTTGTTTTCCAACTCTGGCGTGCTTGGACTCCTCTCCCGGAAGGCAAGTGCTCCAGAAACCTCCAACATATCTGTGCTGCCCAAATTCTGGCCTCTTATGCATCCCTGATTTTAATCGCTCCACCATTGCTGGCTATGTTTTCAGTTGCCTCAGACCCAAGCTCTGGAAGCCCCTCCCTGCATCTCTTCAACTCTCTGTTTTGCTCTTTTAAGACACTTTTAAAAAAACCTACCTCCTTGACCAATCTTTTTGTCATTTAACCCTCCTTTTGTGGCTTGGTGTTATCCTTTGTTTTATAATGCTCCGGTGAAACACCTTGGGATGTTTTATGAAATTAAAGGCGCTGGAAAATACAAGTTGTTGTTGGAAGTCTGGAAGATCAAAACCTGTGTGTCCAAGATCACTGCAGCAAGCTCCTTGAATCCAGCAGGGGACAGGCCCTCTGGTCCAGGGCATGTGTCAGCTTCCATTAGTACCCCAGACTGTATTCTTACCCGGTTTGGTCCGTTCCCTGGGGTTTCTATCCTGGTGCAGCCCCTGTATTCTGACCCAGTTCAGTCCATTCCCTGGGGTTACTATCCTGGACCCGCCCCTGTATTATGACCCGGTTCAGTCCATTCACTGGGGTTTCTATCCCGGACCAGCCCCTGTATTCTGACCCGGTTCGGTCCATTCCCTGGGGTTTCTATCCCGGACCAGCCCCTGTATTATGACCCGGTTCGGTCCGTTCCCTGGGGTTTCTATCCTGGTGCAGCCCCTGTATTCTGACCCGGTTCGGACCATTCCCTGGGGTTTCTATCCCGGACCAGCCCCTGTATTATGACCCGGTTCAGTCCATTCACTGGGGTTTCTATCCCGGACCAGCCCCTGTATTCTGACCCGGTTCGGTCCATTCCCTGGGGTTTCTATCCTGGTGCAGCCCCTGTATTCTGACCCAGTTCAGTCCATTGGCTGGAGTTTCTATCCCGGACCATCCACTGTATTCTTACCCGGTTCGGTCCGTTCCCTGGGGTTTCTATCCTGGTGCAGCCCCTGTATTCTGACCTGGTTCGGACCATACCCTGGGGTTTCTATCCCGGACCAGCCCCTGTATTCTTACCCGGTTCAGTCCATTCCCTGGGGTTTCTATCCCGGACCATCCCCCGTATTCTGATCCGGTTCAATCCATTCCCTGGGGTTTCTATCCCGTACCAGCCCCTGTATTCTGATCCGGTTCAGTCCATTCCCTGAGGTTTCTATCCCGGACCATCCCCTGTATTCTGATCCGGTTCACTCCATTCCCTGGGGTTTCTATCCCGTACCAGCCCCTGTATTCTGACCCGGTTCAGTCTATTCCCTGGGGTTTCTATCCCGGACCATCCCCTGTATTCTGATCCAGTTCAGTCCATTCCCTGGGGTTTCTATCCCGGACCATCCCATGTATTCTGATCTGGTTCAGTCCATTCCCTGGGGTTTCTATCCCGGAGCAGTTCCTGTATTCTGACCCCGTTTGGTCCATTCCCTGGGGTTTCTATCCCGGACCATCCCCTGTATTCTAACCCAGTTTGGTCCATTCCCTGTGGTTTCTATCCCGGAGCAGTTCCTGTATTCTGACCCAGTTCAGTCCATTCCCTGGGGTTTCTATACTGGACCGGACCCTGTAATCTGACCCGGTTCGGTCCATTGCCTGGGGTTGCTATTCTGGAACAGCCCCAGTATTCTGACCCGGTTCGGTCCATTGCAAAGGATTGCTATTCTGGACCAGCCCCTGTATTTTGACCCAGTTCTGTCCATTTCCTTGGGTTACTATCCTGGACCAGCCCCTGTCTTCTGACCCAGTTCAGTCCATTCCCTGGGGTTACTATCTTGGACCAGCCCGTGTATTCTGACCCAGTTCAGTTCAGTCCATTCCCTGGGCTTACTATCCTGGACCAGCCCCTGTATTCTGATCAAGTTCAGTCCATTCCATGTGGTTACTATCCTGGACCAGCCCCTGTATTCTGACCCAGTTCAGTCCATTCCCTGGGGTTACTATCCTGGACCATCCCCTGTATTCTGACACAGTTCAGTTCAGTTCATTCCCTGGGGTTACTATCCTGGACCATCCCCTGTATTCTGACCCAGTTCAGTTCAGTCCATTCCCTGGGGTTAGTATCCTGGACCAGCCTCTGTATTCTGACGCAGTTCAGTACAGTCCATTCCCTGGGGTTACTATCCTGGACCAGTCCCCGTATTCTGAACCAGTTCAGTCCATTCCCTGGGGTTACTATCCTGGACCAGCCCCAGTATTCTGACCCAGTTCAGTCCATTCCCTGGGGTTACTATCCTGGACCAGCCCCGGTATTCTGACCCAGTTCGGTCCATTCCCTGGGGTTACTATCCCGGACCAGTCCCTGTATTCTGACCCAGTTCAGTCCATTCCCTGGGATTACTATCCCGGACCAGCCCCTGTATTCTGATCCAGTTCGGTCCATTCCCTGGGGTTACTATCCCGGAGCAGCCCCTGTATTCTGACCCAGTTCGGTCCATTCCCTGGGGTTACTATCCAGGACCAGCCCCTGTATTCTGACCCAGTTCGGTCCATTCCCTGGGGTTACTATCCTGGAGCAGCCCCTGTATTCTGACCCAGTTCGGTCCATTCCCTGGGGTTACTATCCTGGACCAGCCCCTGTATTCTGACCCAGTTCGGTCCATTCCCTGGGTTTACTATCCTGGACCAGCCCCTGTATTCTGACCCAGTACAGTCCATTCCCTGGGGTTACTATCCTGGACCCGCCCCTGTATTCTGACCCAGTTCAGTCCATTCCCTGGGGTTACTATCCTGGACCATCCCCTGTATTCTGACCCAGTTCAGTTCAGTCCATTCCCTGGGGTTACTATCCTGGACCAGCCTCTGTATTCTGACGCAGTTCAGTTCAGTCCATTCCCTGGGGTTACTATCCTGGACCAGTCCCCGTATTCTGAACCAGTTCAGTCCATTCCCTGGGGTTACTATCCTGGATCAGCCCAAGTATTCTGACCAAGTTCAGTCCATTCCCTGGGGTTATTATCCTGGACCAGCCCCTGTATTCTGACCCAGTTCGGTCCATTCCCTGGGGTTACTATCCTGGACCAGTCCCTATATTCTGACCCAGTTCGGTCCATTCCCTGGGATTACTATCCCGGACCAGCCCCTGTATTCTGATCCAGTTCGGTCCATTCCCTGGGGTTACTCTCCCGGAGCAGCCCCTGTATTCTGACCCAGTTCGGTCCATTCCCTGGGGTTACTATCCAGGACCAGCCCATGTATTCTGACCCAGTTCGGTCCATTCCCTGGGGTTACTATCCTGGAGCAGCCCCTGTATTCTGACCCAGTTCGGTCCATTCCCTGGGGTTACTATCCAGGACCAGCCCATGTATTCTGACCCAGTTCGGTCCATTCCCTGGGGTTACTATCCTGGACCAACCCCTGTATTCTGACCCAGTTCGGTCCATTCCCTGGGGTTACTATCCTGGACCAGCCCCTGTATTCTGACCCAGTTCGGTCCAATCCCTGGGGTTACTATCCTGGACCAGCCCCTGTATTCTGACCCAGTACAGTCCATTCCCTGGGGTTACTGTTCTGGACCCGCCCCTGTATTCTGACCCAGTTCAGTCCATTCCCTGGGGTTACTATCCTGGACCATCCCCTGTATTCTGACCCAGTTCAGTTCAGTCCATTCCCTGGGGTTACTATCCTGGACCAGCCTCTGCATTCTGACGCAGTTCAGTTCAGTCCATTCCCTGGGGTTACTATCCTGGACCAGTCCCCGTATTCTGAACCAGTTCAGTCCATTCCCTGGGGTTACTATCCTGGACCAGCCCCAGTATTCTGACCCAGTTCAGTCCATTCCCTGGGGTTATTATCCTGGACCAGCCCCTGTATTCTGACCCAGTTCGGTCCATTCCCTGGGGTTACTATCCTGGACCAGTCCCTGTACTCTGACCCAGTTCGGTCCATTCCCTGGGATTACTATCCCGGACCAGCCCCTGTATTCTGATCCAGTTCGGTCCATTCCCTGGGGTTACTCTCCCGGAGCAGCCCCTGTATTCTGACCCAGTTCGGTCCATTCCCTGGTGTTACTATCCAGGACCAGCCCCTGTATTCTGACCCAGTTCGGTCCATTCCCTGGGGTTACTATCCTGGAGCAGCCCCTGTATTCTGACCCAGTTCGGTCCATTCGCTGGGGTTGCTCTCCAGGACCAGCCCCTGTATTCTGACCCATTTCGGTCCATTCCCTGGGGTTACTATCCAGGACCAGCCCCTGTATTCTGACCCAGTTCGGTCCATTCCCTGGGGTTACTATCCTGGAGCAGCCCCTGTATTCTGACCCATTTCGGTCCATTCCCTGGGGTTACTATCCTGGACCAGCCCCTGTATTCTGACCCAGTTCGGTCCATTCCCTGGGGTTACTATCCTGGGCCAGCCCCTGTATTCTGACCCAGTACAGTCCATTCCCTGGGGTTACTATCCTGGACCCGCCCCTGCATTCTGACCCAGTTCAGTCCATTCCCTGGGGTTACTATCCTGGTCCCGCCCCTGTATTCTGATCCAGTTCAGTCCATTCCCTGGGGTTACTATCCTGGACCAGCCCCAGTATTCTGAACCAGTTCAGTCCATTCCCTGGGGTTACTATCCTGGACCAGCCCCTGTGTTCTGATCCAGGTCAGTCCATTCCCTGGGGTTACTATCCTGACCAGCCCCTGTATTCTGACCCATTTCAGTCCATTCCCTGGTGTTACTATCCTGGACCAGCCCCTGTGTTCTGATCCAGTTCAGTCCATTCCCTGGGGTTACTATCCTGGACCAGCCCCTGTTTTCTGATCCAGTTCAGTCCATTCCCTGGGGTTACTATCCTGGACCAGCCCCTGTATTCTGACCCAGTTCAGTCCATTCCCTGGGGTTACTATCCAGGACCAGCCCCTGTATTCTGACCCAGTTCGGTCCATTCCCTGGGGTTACTATCCTGGACCAGCCCCTGTATTCTGACCCAGTTCGGTCCATTCCCTGGGGTTACTATCCTGGAGCAGCCCCTGTATTCTGACCCAGTTCGGTCCATTCCCTGGGGTTACTATCCTGGAGCAGCCCCTGTATTCTGACCCGTTTTGGTCCATTCCCTGGGGTTTCTATCCCGGACCATCCCCTGTATTCTGACCCGGTTTGGTCCATTCCCTGGGGTTTCTATCCCGGACAATCCCCTGTATTCTGACCCAGTTCAGTCCATTCCCTGGGGTTTCTATCCCGGAACAGTTCCTGTATTCTGACCCAGTTCAGTCAACTCCCCTTTTCAGGCAGTGACTTTCAGACCATCACCATCCTCTGGGTGAAAAGGTTTTTCCTCATCTCACCTCTAATCCTTCTACCGATTACTTTAAATCTATGCCCCCCCCACCCCCATCACTGACCTCTCTGCTAAGGTGAATAGACCCTTCACCTCCACTCTATCCAGGTCCCTCACAATTTTGTACATTTCAATCTGATCTCTCCTCAGCCTTCTCTGTTCCAAGAAGAACAACCCCAGCCTATCCAATCTTTCCTCATAGCTGCATTTTCCAGTCCAGACAACATCCTGGTAAATATCCTCTGCACCCTCTCTGGTGCAATTCCATCATTTCTGTAATGAGGTGACCAGAACTACACACAGTACTCAAGTTGTGGCCCAACCAATGAGTTATACAGTTCCAACAGAACCTCCCTGCTCTTGTATTTGAGACCTCAGTTAATAAAGGAAAGGATTCTATATGCCTTCTTAACCACCTTATCGACCTGTCCTGCTACCTTCAGGGATCTGTGGACATTCACTCCAAGGTCCCTCACCTCCTCTACACTTCAGTATTTTCCCATTAATCGTGTATTCCGTTGCCTTGTTTGACCTCCCCAAATGCATCACCTCACACTTCTCCAGGTTGAATTCCATTTCCCACTTTTCTGCACATCTGACCACACCATCAGTATCTTCCTGTAGCCTGCAGCTATCCTCCTCGCTATCTACCACACAGCCAATCTTTGCGTCATCTGCAAACTTCTTAATCATGCCCCCTACATTTACGTCCAAATCGATAATATATACCACAAAAAGCAGTGGACCCAGTACTGAGCCCTGTGGAACGTCACTGGAAACAGCCGTCCAGTTACAAACAAACCCATCAACAATTACTTTTTGTTTCCTGCCATTGAGCCAATTTTGTATCCACCTTGCTGCATTTCCCTAGATCCCATGGGATTTTATTTTTTTAACCAGTCTGCCATGTGGGACCTTGTCAAAAGCCTTGCTAAAATCCGTGTATACCACATCAACTGCATAACCCCCATCTATCTTCCTTGTTACTTCTTCAAAACATTTGATCAAGTTGGTCAAACAAAATGTTCCCTTAACAAATCCATGCTGACTATCCATGATTCATCTGTGCCTTTCTAAGTGACAGTTTACCCTGTCTCTCAGAATAGATTCCAATAATTTGCCCACTACTGAGGTTAGACTGACTGGCCTGTAATTATTCGGTCTATCCTTCGATCCCTTTTTAAACAGAGGTACAACGTTAGCAATTCTCCGACACCACACCTGTATCCAGTGAGGACTGGAACATGATGGTCAGACCCTCTGCTATTTCCTCTCTTGCTGCTTTTAACAGTCTCGGATACATTTCATCTGGCTCTGGTGGTTTATCAACTTTCAAGGATGCTACTCCTATTAATACCTCCCCTCTCCCTATGTTTATCTCATCCAATGCTTCACACTCTTCCTCCTTAACTATAATATCTGCAACGCCCCCCTGTTTTGTGAAGACAGACGCAAAGTATTCATTATGAACCATACCAATATCGTCCACTCCTACACATAGGTTACCTTTTTGGTCTTTTATGGGCCCTACTCTCTCCTTAGTTACTCTTAATGTATTGATAAAACATCTTTGGGTTCATCTTGATTTTGCTTGCCAATATTCTTTCATGCTCTCTGTTTGCTTTTCTAATTTCCTTTTTGATTTCACCCCTCCACTTTCTATCCTCCTGCCGGCTTTCTGTAGTATTGAGTTCTCGGTGTTGGACATAAGCTTTCCTTTTCTGCCTTATCTTACCCTGTAGGCTCCTTGCCATCCATAGGGCTCTAGATTTGGCCGCCTCACCCTTTTTCTTTGTAGGAACATGTTTACCCTGAACCCCTTGAATCTCCCCTTTGAATGCCTCCCACTGTTCTGACACTGATTTACCTTCAAGTATCTGATTCGGTCCACTTTCACTAAATCACTCCTCAGTTTAGTCAAATTGGATTTGCCCAATTGAGAACTCTAACTCCTGTTCTATCTATGTCCTTTTCCACAATTATGTTAAAACTGACTGAATTATGATCACTATCACCAAAATGCTCTCTCTCCCACTGCCAATCCTTCCATCTGCCCATCTTCATTTCCTAAAACTAAGTCTCAAACTGCGCCCTCTCTTGTTGGACTTACTACATACTGGGTAAAAAAGTTCTCCTGAAAGAATTCTGCTCCCTCAATTCCTTTCACATTAAAACTATCCCGGTTAATATTGGGGGAGTTAAAATCTCCTACTATTACTGCCCTATTGATCTTGAACTTCTCAGAGATTTGCCTACATATCTGCTCTTCTATCTCCCTCTGACTGGGGGTCTATAGTACACTCCTAGCAGTGTCATTGCCCCTTTTTTGTTCTTTTGCTCAATCCATATGGTCTCATTTGATGAACCTTCCAACATATTATCCCTCCTCACAATAGTTTATTTGACCTAAAATGCCACTCCTCCTCCTTTCTTATCCCCCTCCCTATCGCATCTGAAAAGCCTGTAACGATCAGCTGCCATTCCTGTCCCTCCTTAAGCCATGTTTCTGTAATAGCTATGATATCATACTGCCACTTGTCTATTTCTGCCCTCAGCTCATCTGCTTTATTTGCTATACTTCTTGCATTGAAGTAGATACCCTGAGCACTGCCAAATTTATTTATTTTCTAACCCTCATTTCCTCTGTCTTCCAGACCCATCCATTAATTTTCCACCTTCCATTTTCATTTCTGATTTTGTCCCAACTGAGTCCACCCTCAGGTCCCCATCCCCCTGCCAAACTAGTTTAAGCCCTCCCCAACAGCACTGGCAAAACGTCCCGTCAGGAACTCAGTCCCGGCTCTGTTCAGGTGCAACCCGTCCAGCCTGTACAGGTCTCATCTCCCCCCACAGCCGGTCCTATTGTCCCAGGAATCTGAAGCCCTCCCTTATGCACCATCTTTCCAGTTACGCATTCATCTGTCTTATCCTTCTATTTCTATACTCACGAGCACGTGGCACTGGGAGTAATCTGGGGTTTACTACTTTTGAGGACCTGCTTGCTAATTTCTTACCAAGCTCCCTAAGTTCTGACTGCAGGACCACATCCCTCTTTCTACCTGTGTCGTTGGTTCCGATGTGGGCCATGACTGCTGGCTGTTCACCCTCCCCCTTCAGAATTCTCAGTGACCCTAGCACCAGGGAAGCAACACACCATCCTGGATTCATGTTTGCGGCCACAGAGACGCTGGTCTGTTCCCCTGACTATTGCATCACCTATCACTATGGCTCTTCTAGTCTTCCCTGTACCCCCCTGTGCAGCTGAGCCACCCATGGTGCCATGGACTTGATTCTGGCTGCACTCCCCAGGTGAAGCATCACTTTCCTCAGTTTTCAGAACTGAATACCTGTTGGAGAGCGAGATGAACTCAGGGGTTTCCTGCACTACCTGCCTGATTCTTTTTGACTGTCTGGTGGTCACCCATTCCCTCGCTCCCTGCAAACTCTTAGCTGTGGGGTGACCACATCTATAAAAGTGCGATCCACGTAGATCTCATCCTCATGAATACACTGCGGTGTCGCTAGCTGCTGCTCAAATTCCAAAACCCGGAGCTCAAGCTGCTTCAATTGACGACACTTCCTGCACAAATGTTTCTCCAGGATATGGGAAACGTCCTGGAGCTCCCACATAGCACAGGAGGTGCACTCTTGAGGTTGTAGCAACCCTGCCATACCTTTTATTTATAAGTTGACCCTTTACTATTTCTTAAAAAAAAAACCTTACTAATACTATAACAGCTTAGAATTATTAATAAACCTTACGAGAACTGATAAATCCTACTAAAAATCAATGCAATTCACCAGTTAAAATAAACCTAACTCAAAAAAAGAAGCAGCTACTCACATGTTCCTTATTATTAAGTTATTTACACACACACACACCTGAACAGTAGTGTCCTAACCCAACTTCTTTTGGGCCTCCTTATCTCGAGAGACAATGGATACGCGCCTGGAGGTGGTCAGTGGTTTGTGAAGCAGCGCCTGGAGTGGCTATAAAGGCCAATTCTGGAGTGACAGGCTCTTCCACAGGTGCTGCAGAGAAATGTGTTTGTTGGGGCTGTTGCACAGTTGGCTCTCCCATCGCGCCTCTGTCTTTTTTCCTGCCAACTACTAAGTCTCTTCGACTCGCCACAATTTAGCCCTGTCTTTATGGCTGCCCGCCAGCTCTGGCGAATGCTGGCAACTGACTCCCACGACTTGTGATCAATGTCACACGATTTCATGTCGCGTTTGCAGACGTCTTTATAACGGAGACATGGACGGCCGGTGGGTCTGATACCAGTGGCGAGCTCGCTGTACAATGTGTCTTTGGGGATCCTGCCATCTTCCATGCGGCTCACATGGCCAAGCCATCTCAAGCGCCGCTGACTCAGTAGTGTGTATAAGCTGGGGATGTTGGCCGCTTCAAGGACTTCTGTGTTGGAGATATAGTCCTGCCACCTGATGCCAAGTATTCTCCGAAGGCAGCGAAGATGGAATGAATTGAGACGTCGCTCTTGGCTGGCATACGTTGTCCAGGCCTCGCTGCCGTAGAGCAAGGTACTGAGGACACAGGCCTGATACACTCGGACTTTTGTGTTCCGTGTCAGTGCGCCATTTTCCCATACTCTCTTGGCCAGTCTGAACATAGCAGTGGAAGCCTTACCCATGCGCTTGTTGATTTCTGCATCTAGAGACAGGTTACTGGTGATAGTTGAGCCTAGGTAGGTGAAATCTTGAACCACTTCCAGAGCGTGGTCGCCAATATTGATGGATGGAGCATTTCTGACATCCTGCCCCATGATGTTCGTTTTCTTGAGGCTGATGGTTAGGCCAAATTCATTGCAGGCAGACGCAAACCTGTCGATGAGACTCTGCAGGCATTCTTCAGTGTGAGATGTTAAAGCAGCATCGTCAGCAAAGAGGAGTTCTCTGATGAGGACTTTCCGTACTTTGGACTTCGCTCTTAGACGGGCAAGGTTGAACAACCTGCCCCCTGATCTTGTGTGGAGGAAAATTCCTTCTTCAGAGGATTTGAACGCATGTGAAAGCAGCAGGGAGAAGAAAATCCCAAAAAGTGTTGGTGCGAGAACACAGCCCTGTTTCACACCACTCAGGATAGGAAAGGGCTCTGATGAGGAGCCACCATGTTGAATTGTGCCTTTCATATTGTCATGGAATGAGGTGATGATACTTAGTAGCTTTGGTGGACATCCGATCTTTTCTAGTAGTCTGAAGAGACCACGTCTGCTGACGAGGTCAAAGGCTTTGGTGAGATCAATGAAAGCAATGTAGAGGGGCATCTGTTGTTCACGGCATTTCTCCTGTATCTGACGAAGGGAGAACAGCATGTCAATAGTCGATCTCTCTGCACGAAAGCCACACTGTGCCTCAGGGTAGACGCGCTCGGCCAGCTTCTGGAGCCTGTTCAGAGCGACTCGAGCAAAGACTTTCCCCACTATGCTGAGCAGGGAGATTCCACGGTAGTTGTTGCAGTCACCGCGGTCACCTTTGTTTTTATAGAGGGTGATGATGTTGGCATCGCGCATGTCCTGGGGTACTGCTCCCTCGTCCCAGCACAGGCATAGCAGTTCATGTAGTGCTGAGAGTATAGCAGGCTTGGCACTCTTGATTATTTCAGGGGTAATGCTGTCCTTCCCAGGGGCTTTTCCGCTGGCTAGGGAATCAATGGCATCACTGAGTTCCGATTTGGTTGGCTGTATGTCCAGCTCATCCATGACTGGTAGAGGCTGGGCTGCATTGAGGGCAGTCTCAGTGACAGCATTCTCCCTGGAGTACAGTTCTAGGTAGTGCTCAACCCAGCGGTCCATCTGTTTGCGTTGGTCAGTGATTATGTCCCCCGATTTAGATTTGAGGGGGGTGATCTTCTTGATGGTTGGCCCAAGAGCTCTCTTCATGCCATCATACATTCCTCTGATGTTTCCGGTGTCTGAGGCCAGCTGAATATGACTGCATAGGTGTTGCCAGTAGTCGTTTGCGCAACGCCTAGCTGTTCTTTGTGCAGTACTTCTGGCTGCTTTAAGTGCTGGGATGTTAAATCGCTGGGGGCTTTCTTGTAGTTCAAAAGTGCAATGCGCTTAGCGGCTATGACAGGTTCCAGCTCTTCATTATGAGATTGAAACCAGTCTGCATTTCTCTTCGCACTTTTGCCGTAGGTGGTCAAAGCTGACTCATAGATGGCGTCTCTGATGTGGGCCCACTTGGTCTCAGCATCCCCTGTGGGAGTGTTTTGAAGGGCTGTTACACGTGAATTTAGAAATTTTTGTAACAGCTGTGGGTGAGAAATTCTGCTCGTGTTGATGCGCGGGTGGCCCTTCTGCTTGGAATGATGCAACTTCTTTGGTCTGAGTCTAACCTTGCTGCACACCAGGGAGTGGTCGGTGTCGCAGTCCGCACTGTGGAAGCTGCGTGTGATTTGAACACTGTTTAAGGCGGCTCGCCTTGTGACAATGAGGTCTAGCTGGTGCCAACGACGTGATCTTGGGTGCCTCCATGAAACCTGGTGACAGGGTTTAGTGTGAAAGAACGAGTTGGTGATGCAGAGGTTATGATAGGTACACAACTCAAGCAGTCTCTGCCCGTTCTCATTCATCCTTCCAACGCCATAGCGCCCAAGGCAGGAGGGCCATGAGTCATGGTCGGCCCCAACCCTGGCATTAAAGTCCCCCAGCAGGAATAGGTGTTCGGTGTTGGGGATGCTGCTAATGATGTGATGGAGTTGTTCATAGAACTGGTCTTTAGCTTCAGGTGCGGAACAGAGTGTTGGAGCATAGATGCTGAGTAGGTGTACTGGACCAGAGGTGGTGAGCAGTCGGATGGACAGTATGCGTTCCGAGCCATTTGAGGGAGGCTCTATCATGCTGAGCAAGGAGTTTCTGATGGCGAAGCCCACTCCATGCTGTCTTGGTTCTTCAGGATCCCTGCCCTGCCAGAAGAAGGTGTAGTCTTGCTCTGCTAGAGAGCCACTCGCGGGGAGGCGAGTCTCCTGAAGTGCTGCAATGTCCACATTGAGTCTACTGAGCTCGTTGTTAATGATGGCGGTCTTCCGAGAATCGTTGATTTGTGTAAGGTCTTCCGACAGGCCAGGACACATAGTTCTGACGTTCCAGCTTGCAAAGCGAAGGGCTGGTACCTTCTTTCCTTTTTTCATGTTGTTTGGTGCGGTGTATCAGTCCACCTTTCGAGTTATTCCCACAGCAGTTGCTCACCTTGCAGCTTTCCTGCAACGTCACTGCTCACTTTGTTTTCAAACTCTGATGTGCCTGGACTCCTCTCCACTGCTCTCCCGGAAGGTAAGTTCTCTCGGCCGCAATCCTCAGACTCTATTTATTGGCTCCCTCCTCGTGCTCTCCTGGAAGGTATGTGCTTTCTATTATTAGGGGATGCTTTTAGTGTGTTCCACTGTGAAGACAGTTACAAAGTATTTGTTCAAAGTCTCTGCCATTTCCTTCTTCCCATTACTTATTCCCCAGTCTCAACCTTTATCATGACCAGGTCCATATTTCCCTGCAGAATATTCTCTACCTCAGGCTGCATTGTGTTAATAAATCTCATCAATGAATGCTCCCAGTGCGGAGTCTCGGCCAATGGGATCCTGTCTGCAAATGGGTTCCAGAGATCAGCAGGTTCACTAGATTTCACTGAGCAGCCTCTGATGTGGAGAGTTGATCATAACACCTGGGAAAGGCTTGGCCTCAGAACTAACAGCTGCTGTACTGATGGAGGGCGAAGGACTGATACCATATTTAACAAGGCAACGGTCTCCTTCTAATATTGCCGTTCCACCCTCTTATTAATATTGTATTTATTACAGAACGTCAGGATCTGGGAACGTCTGTCACCACCATGGCCGAAGTTCCAAGCGGAGGAGCAGATCTAACACCTTCAAGAATGAGATTGAGCACAGGTAAGTTCACAAATCTCTTCAAATACAAACTCTGCCCTGACAAATGGTCCTACGCTCCTTGAAGAATCTTCAGCTCATACAAGCAGAGCACACAGTACAGGGGTTTAATAGGAAGAGGGGCATCACACAGCTGGAGGGAACCCCTGAGCACCAGAACAGAGCAATAGATATCTGGTATTGGGGACTGTAAACTGGGTAGAGACAGTCATTCAGTGAAGAATATGTTTCTGAGCAAAAGTGTGACCGCAAAGAGCAGGAAGCCACCCAACGCTGGACAGGATGAGAAACAGGTGAGGCACAGGAATAGGTGAGAGATCATGGTGAGATATTGTGTATTCGGTGGAACAGAAAATATCCTCTGTTGCCCTGAGCAGGCCCTGAATGGGATGTTGAGTTGCTGGTGCCAGAGGGAAGAGGCTGTTGATGAAAGTAACAGTCAGTAAGATCAATGTTCAGATCCACTCTGAAACCCCATACACTCCTGGCAGGATCCTGATACACTGTGAAAGCCCATACACACCTGGCAGGATCCTGATCCACTGTGAAACCCCATACACACCTGGCAGGATCCTGATACACTGTGAAACCCCCATACACACCTGGAAGGATCCTGATCCACTGTGAAACCCCATACACACCTGGCAGATCCTGATACACTGTGAAACCCCCAAATACACCTGGCAGATCCTGATACACTGTTAAACCCCCATACACACCTGGCAGGATCATGACCCACTGTGAAACCCCATACACACCTGGCAGATCCTGATACACTGTTAAACCCCCAGACACACCTGGCAGGTTCATAATCCACTGCGAAACCCCATAAACATCTGGCAGGATCCTGATACACTGTTAAACCCCCAAACACATCTGGCAGGATCCTGATCCACTGTGAAACCCCATACACACCTGGCTGATCCAGATACACTGTGAAACCCCCATACAACCTGGCAGGATCCTGATACAATGTGAAACCCCATACACACCTGGCAGGATCCTGATACACTGTGAAAACCCCAGACACACCTGGCAGGATACTGATTCACTGTGAAAACCCCATTCACACCTGGCAGGATCCTGATCCACTGTGAAAAACCCATACACACCTGGCAGGATCCTGATACATTGTGAAAACCCCATACACAGTGTGCTCCGTTTTCCTCCCACATGCCAAAGACTTGCAGGTTGATATGTTAATTGGCCATCATAAATTGCCCCTAGTATAGGTAGGTGGTACGGAAATATATAGGGATATGTGGGGATGTGATAGGAATACGGGATTAGTGTAGGATTAGTATAAATGGTTGGTTGATTGTCGGCACAGACTCGGTGGGCCGAAGGGCCTGTTTCAGTGCTGTATCTCTGAACTAAACTAAATACTGACACCTAGTGTCACTGACACCCAGTGACACAAACAAACACACACTGACACCCAGTCGCACAGAGAAACATTGATACACTGACACCAAGTAACACAGACACACACTGACACCCAGGAACAAAGACAAACACTGATACCAAGTCACAAAGACATACACTGATACCCAGCAACACAAACAAACAGACACTGACAACCAGTAGCACAGAGAAACACTGATACACAGTAACAATGACATACACTGACACCAAGTAACACAGACACACACTGACACCCAGTAAAAAAGACATACACTGGCACCAAGTCACAAAGACATACACTGATAACAAGTCACAAAGACATCCACTGACACCAAGGAAAAAGACAGACAATTACACCAAGTAACAAAGCCATACACTTACACGAAGTATTTTGACATACACTGACACCAAGTAACAAAGACATACACTGATACCCAGTAACGCAGACACACACTGACACCCAGTAACAGAGACATACACTGATACCAAGTCACAAAGACATACACTGACACCAAGTAACAAAGAGATACACTGATACCCAGGAACACAGACACACACTTACACCAAGTAACAAAGACATACACTGACACCAAGTAACAAAGACATACAATTACACCAAGTAACACAGATATACACTGACACCAAGTAACAAAGACATGCGCTGACACCCAGTAATACAGAGACAGACGAATACCAAGTAACAAAGGCACACACTTACACCAAGTAACACAGACACACACTGACACCAAGTAACACAGACACACACTAACACCAAGTAACAAAGACACACACTAACACCAAGTAACAAAGACACACACATACACCAAGTAACAAAGACAGACACTGATACCCAGCAACACAGACACACACTTACACCAAGTAACAAAGACATACACTGACACCCAGTCACACCAACAAACTCACACTGACACCCAGTAACACAGAGAAACACTAATAAACAGTAACAAAGACATACACTGACACCAAGTCACAAAGACACACACTGACCCCCAGTAACAAAGATATACACTGACACCAAGTCACAAAGACATACACTGATACCCAGTAACACAGACACACACTGATACCCAGTAACAAAGATATACACTGATACCAAGTCACAAAGACATACACTGATACCCAGTAACACAGACACACACTGACACCCAGTAACAAAGACAGACACTGATATCAAGTCACAAAGACATACACTGATACCCAGTAACACAGACACACACTGACACCAAGTAACAAAGACATACACTGACACCAAGTTACAAAGACATACACTTACACCAAGTAACAAAGACACACACTTACACCAAGTAACACAGACATACACTGACACCATGTAACAAAGACATACACTGACACCAAGTCACAAAGACATACACTTACACCAAGTAACAAAGACAGACAATTACACCAAGTAACAAAGACATACACTTACACCAAGTATTTTGACATACACTGACACCAAGTAGCAAAGACATGCAATGATACCCAGTAACACAGAAACACATTTACACCAAGTAACAAAGACATACACTGACACCAAGTCACAAAGACACACTCTGACACCCAGTAACAAAGACATACACTGATACCAATTCACAAAGACATACACTGATACCCAGTAACACAGGCACACACTTACACCAAGTAACACGGACATACACTGTCACCAAGTAACAAAGAGATACACTGATACTCAGTAACACATAAACACACTTACACAAAGTAACAAAGACAGACACTGATACCCAGTAACACAGACACACACTGACACCAAGTAACAAAGACATACACTTACACAAAGTAACAAAGACATACACTTACACCAAGTAACACAGACACACAGTGACACCAAGTAACAAAGACACACACTTACACCAAGTAACACAGACACACACTGACACCAAGTAACACAGACACACACTGACACCCAGTAACACAGACATACACTGACACCAAGTAACAAAGACAGACACTGATACCCAGTAACACAGACACACACTTACAACAAGTAACACAGACATACACTGACACCAAGTAACAAAGACATACACTGTTACCCAGGAACACAGACACACACTTACACCAAGTATCACAGACACACACTTGCACCAAGTAACAAAGACATACACTAACACCAAGTAACACAGACATACACTGACACCAAGTATCAAAGACATACAATTACACCAAGTAACAAAGACACACACTTGCACCAAGTAACAAAGACATACACTTACACCTAGTAACACAGACATACACTGACACCAAGTAACAAAGACATACAATTACACCAAGTAACAAAGACACACACTGACACCAAGTAACAAAGACATGCACTGACACCCATTAACACAGACACACAGTGACACCAAGTAACAAAGACATGCACTTACACCTAGTAACACAGACATACACTGACACCAAGTAACAAAGACATACAATTACACCAAGTAACAAAGACACACACTGACACCAAGTAACAAAGACATGCACTGACACCCATTAACACAGACACACAGTGACACCAAGTAACAAAGACATGCACTTACACCTAGTAACACAGACATACACTGACACCAAGTAACAAAGACATACAATTGCACCAAGTAACAAAGACACACACTGACACCAAGTAACAAAGACATGCACTGACACCCAGTAACACAGACACACAGTGACACCAAGTAACAAAGACACACACTTACACCAAGTAACACAGACACACACTGACACCCAGTAACACAGACACACACTTACACCAAGTAACACAGACATACACTGACACCAAGTAACAAAGACAGACACGGATACCCACTAACACAGACACACACTTACACCAAGTAACACAGACATATACTGACACCAAGTAACAAAGACATACACTGATACCCAGTAACACAAACACACACTTACACCAAGTAACACAGACATACACTGACACCCAGTAACACAGACACACACTTGCACCAAGTAACAAAGCCATACACTGACACCCAGTAACACAGACACACACGGACACCAAGTAACAAAGACACAGACTTACACCAAGTAACACAGGCACACACTTACACCCAGTAACACAGACACACACTGACACCAAGTGACACAGACATACACTGACACCAAGTAACAAAGACAATCACTGATACCCAGTAACACAGGCACACACTTACACCAAGTAACAATGACATAAACTGACACCAAGTCACAAAGACACACACTGACACTCAGTAACAAAGACATACACTAACACCAAGTAACACAGACATACACTGACACCAAGTAACAAAGACATACAATTACACCAAGTAACAAAGACACAAACTTACACCAAGTAACAAAGACAGACACTGATACCCAGTAACACAGACACGCACTTACAGCAAGTAACCAGGACATACACTGACACCCAGTAACACAAAAAAGCACACACGGACACCCAGTAACAAAGACATACACTGACACCAAGTCACAAAGACATACACTGATACCCAGTAACACAGACACACACGTACACCAAGTAGATTAGATTAGAGATACAGCACTGAAACAGGCCCTTCGGCCCACCGAGTCTGTGCCGACCATCAACCACCCATTTATACTAATCCTACACTAATCCCATATTCCTACCAAACATCCCCACCTGTCCCTATATTTCCCTACCACCTACCTATACTAGTGACAATTTATAATGTCCAATTTACCTTCCAACCTGCAAGTCTTTTGGCTTGTGGGAGGAAACCGGAGCACCCGGAGAAAACCCACGCAGACACAGGGAGAACTTGCAAACTCCACACAGGCAGTACCCAGAATCGAACCCGGGTCCCTGGAGCTGTGAGGCTGCGGTGCTAACCACTGCGCCATTGTGCCGCAGTAACACAGACAGACACTGACACCCAGTAACACAGACACACACTTACACCAATAAACAAAGCAATACACTTATACCAAGTAACACAGACATACACTGACACCAAGTAACAAAGACATTCAATTACACCAAGTAACAAAGACACACACTTACAACAAGTAACACAGATATACACTGACACCAAGTAACAAAGACATGCACTGACACCCAGTAACACAGACGCACACGGACAGCAAGTAACAAAGACACACACTTACACCAAGTAACACAGACACACACTGACACCCAGTAACAAAGACACACACTTACACCAAGTAACAAAGTCATACACTGACACCAAGTAACACAGACACACACTGACACCAAGTTACAAAGGCACGCACTGCGGGGGCGGGGGGGGCACATTGGCGCATTGGTTAGCACCGCAGCCTCACAGCTCCAGGGACCCGGGTTCGATTCTGGGTACTGCCTGTGCGGAGTTTGCAAGTTCTCCCTGTGTCTGCGTGGGTTTCCTCCGGGTGCTCCGGTTTCCTCCCACATGCCAAAGACTTGCAGGTTGATATGTTAATTGGCCATCATAAATTGCCCCTAGTATCTGTAGGTGGTAGGGAAATATATAGGGATAGGTGGGGATGTGATAGGAATACGGGATTAGTGCAGGATTCGTATAAATGGGTGGTTGATGGTCGGCACAGACTCGGTGGGCCGAAGGGCCTGTTAAGTGCTGCATCTGTAAACTAAACTAAATACTGACACCTAGTGTCACTGACACACAGTAACACAAACAAACACACACTGACACCCAGTCACACAGAGAAACACTGATACACTGACACCAAGTAACACAGACACACACTGACACCCTGTAACAAAGACATGCACTGATACCAAGTCACAAAGACATACACTGATACCCAGTAAAACAGACACACACTGACACCAAGTAACAAAGACATACACTGACACCAAGTAACAAAGACATACACTGACACCAAGTAAAAAGATAGACAATGACACCAAGTAACAAAGACATACACTTACACCAAGTATTTTGACATACACTGACACCAAGTAACAAAGACATACACTGATACCCAGTAACGCAGACACACACTTACACCAAGTAACAAAGACATACACAGACAACAAGTCACAAAGACATACACTGACACCCAGCAACACAGAGAAACACTAATAAACAGTAACAAAGACATACACTGACACCAACTAACACATTCACACACTGACACCCAGTAACAAAGACATACACTGACACCAAGTCACAAAGACATACACAGATACCAAGTCACAAAGACATACACTGACACCAAGTAACAAAGACATGCACTGATACCCTGTAACACAGACACACACTTACTCCAAGTAACAAAGACAGACACTGATACCCAGTAACACAGACACACACTTACACCAAGTAACAAAGACATACACTGACACCAGGTAACAAAGACATACACTGACACCAAGTAACACAAACAAACACACACTGACACCCAGTAACACAGAGACACACTGACACCCAGTAAAAAAGTCATACATTGACACCAAGTCACAAAGACATACACTTACACCCAGTAACACAGACACACACTGACACCCAGTAACAAAGACATACACTGATACCAAGTCACAAAGACATACACTGATACCCAGTAACACAAACAAACACACACTGACACCCAGTAACACAGAGACACACTGACACCCAGTAAAAAAGTCATACATTGACACCAAGTCACAAAGACATACACTGATGCCCAGTAACACAGACACACACTGACAACAAGTTACAAAGACATACACTTACACCAAGTAAGACAGACACACACTAACACCAGGTAACACAGACATACACTTACACCAAGTAACAAAGACACACACTTACACCAAGTAACACAGACATACACAGACACCAAGTAACAAAGACACACACTGACACCCAGTCACACAGAGAAACACTGATACACTGACACCAAGTAACACAGACACACACTGAAACCCTGTAACAAAGAAATGCACTGATACCCAGTCACAAAGACATACACTGATACCCAGTAACACAAACAAACACACACTGACACCCAGTAGCACAGAGAAACACTGATACACAGTAACAATGACATGCACTGACACCAAGTAACACAGACTCACACTGACACCCAGAAAAAAAGACATACACTGACACCAAGTCACAAAGACATACACTGGCACAAAGTAAAAAGACAGACAATGACACCAAGTAACAAAGACATACACTTACACCAAGTATTTTGACATACACTGACACCAAGTAACAAAGACATACACTGATACCCAGTAACGCAGACACACACTTACACCAAGTAACAAAGGCAAACACAGACACCAAGTCACAAAGACATACACTGACACCCAGTAACACAGAGAAACACTAATAAACAGTAACAAAGACAGACACTGACACCAACTAACACATTCACACACTGACACCCAGTAACAAAGACATACACTGACACCAAGTCACAAAGACATACACAGATACCAAGTCACAAAGACATACACTGACACCAAGTAACAAAGACATACACTGACACCAAGTAACAAAGACATACACGTACACCAAGTAACAAAGACATACATGATACCCATTAACACAGACACACACTTACACCAAGTAACACAGACATACACTGACACCAAGTAACAAAGACATGCTCTGATACCCTGTAACGCAGACACACACTTACACCAAGTAACAAAGACAGACACTTATACCCAGTAACACAGACACACACTTACACCAAGTAACAAAGACATACACTGACACCAAGTAACAAAGACATGCACTGACACCCAGTAACACAGACACACACGGACACCAATTAACAAAGACAAACACTTACACCAAGTAACAGAGACAAATACTGACACCCAGTAACACAGACACACACGGACACCAAGTGACAAAGACACACACATACACCAAGTTACACAGACACACACTGACACCCAGTGACACAGACACACACGGACACCAAGTAACAAAGACACAAACTTACACCAAGTAACACAGACACACAGTGACACCAAGTAACAAAGACACACACTTACACCAAGTAACACAGACACACACTGACACCAAGTAACACAGACACACACTGACACCCAGTAACACAGACATACACTGACACCAAGTAACAAAGACAGACACTGATACCCAGTAACACAGACACACACTTACAACAAGTAACACAGACATACACTGACACCAAGTAACAAAGACATACACTGTTACCCAGGAACACAGACACACACTTACACCAAGTATCACAGACACACACTTGCACCAAGTAACAAAGACATACACTAACACCAAGTAACACAGACATACACTGACACCAAGTATCAAAGACATACAATTACACCAAGTAACAAAGACACACACTTGCACCAAGTAACAAAGACATACACTTACACCTAGTAACACAGACATACAATGACACCAAGTAACAAAGACATACAATTACACCAAGTAACAAAGACACACACTGACACCAAGTAACAAAGACATGCACTGACACCCATTAACACAGACACACAGTGACACCAAGTAACAAAGACATGCACTTACACCTAGTAACACAGACATACACTGACACCAAGTAACAAAGACATACAATTGCACCAAGTAACAAAGACACACACTGACACCAAGTAACAAAGACATGCACTGACACCCAGTAACACAGACACACAGTGACACCAAGTAACAAAGACACACACTTACACCAAGTAACACAGACACACACTGACACCCAGTAACACAGACACACACTTACACCAAGTAACAAAGACATACACTGACACCAAGTAACAAAGACAGACACGGATACCCAGTAACACAGACACACACTTACACCAAGTAACACAGACATATACTGACACCAAGTAACAAAGACATACACTGATACCCAGTAACACAAACACACACTTACACCAAGTAACACAGACATACACTGACACCCAGTAACACAGACACACACTTGCACCAAGTAACAAAGCCATACACTGACACCCAGTAACACAGACACACACGGACACCAAGTAACAAAGACACAGACTTACACCAAGTAACACAGGCACACACTTACACCCAGTAACACAGACACACACTGACACCAAGTGACACAGACATACACTGACACCAAGTAACAAAGACAATCACTGATACCCAGTAACACAGGCACACACTTACACCAAGTAACAATGACATAAACTGACACCAAGTCACAAAGACACACACTGACACTCAGTAACAAAGACATACACTAACACCAAGTAACACAGACATACACTGACACCAAGTAACAAAGACATACAATTACACCAAGTAACAAAGACACAAACTTACACCAAGTAACAAAGACAGACACTGATACCCAGTAACACAGACACGCACTTACAGCAAGTAACCAGGACATACACTGACACCCAGTAACACAAAAAAGCACACACGGACACCCAGTAACACAGAGACACACTGACACCCAGTATAAAAGTCATACATTGACACCAAGTCACAAAGACATACACTTACACCCAGTAACACAGACACACACTGACACCCAGTAACAAAGACATACACTGATACCAAGTCACAAAGACATACACTGATACCCAGTAACACAAACAAACACACACTGACACCCAGTAACACAGAGACACACTGACACCCAGTAAAAAAGTCATACATTGACACCAAGTCACAAAGACATACACTGATGCCCAGTAACACAGACACACACTGACAACAAGTTACAAAGACATACACTTACACCAAGTAAGACAGACACACACTAACACCAGGTAACACAGACATACACTTACACCAAGTAACAAAGACACACACTTACACCAAGTAACACAGACATACACAGACACCAAGTAACAAAGACAGACAATTACACCAAGTAACAAAGACATACCCATACACCAAGTAACACAGACACACACTGACACCCAGTAACAAAGACCTACACTGATACCAAGTCACAAAGACATACACTGATACGCAGTAACACAAACAAACACACACTGACACCCAGTAACACAGAGACACACTGACACTCAGTAAAAAAGACATACACTGACACCAAGTCACAAAGACATACACTGATGCCCAGTAACACAGACACACACTGACACCAAGTTACAAAGGCACGCACTGCGGGGGGGGCACATTGGCGCATTGCTTCGCACCGCAGCCTCACAGCTCCAGGGACCCGGGTTCGATTCTGGGTACTGCCTGTCCGGAGTTTGCAAGTTCTCCCTGTGTCTGCGTGGGTTTCCTCCGGGTGCTCCGGTTTCCTCCCACATGCCAAAGACTTGCAGGTTGATATGTTAATTGGCCATCATAAATTGCCCCTAGTATTTGTAGGTGGTAGGGAAATATATAGGGATAGGTGGGGATGTGATAGGAATACGGGATTAGTGCAGGATTAGTATAAATGGGTGGTTGATGGTCGGCACAGACTCGGTGGGCCGAAGGGCCTGTTTCAGTGCTGTATCTCTAAACTAAACTAAATACTGACACCTAGTGTCACTGACACACAGTAACACAAACAAACACACACTGACACCCAGTCACACAGAGAAACACTGATACACTGACACCAAGTAACACAGACACACACTGAAACCCTGTAACAAAGAAATGCACTGATACCCAGTCACAAAGACATACACTGATACCCAGTAACACAAACAAACACACACTGACACCCAGTAGCACAGAGAAACACTGATACACAGTAACAATGACATGCACTGACACCAAGTAACACAGACTCACACTGACACCCAGAAAAAAAGACATACACTGACACCAAGTCACAAAGACATACACTGGCACAAAGTAAAAAGACAGACAATGACACCAAGTAACAAAGACATACACTTACACCAAGTATTTTGACATACACTGACACCAAGTAACAAAGACATACACTGATACCCAGTAACGCAGACACACACTTACACCAAGTAACAAAGGCAAACACAGACACCAAGTCACAAAGACATACACTGACACCCAGTAACACAGAGAAACACTAATAAACAGTAACAAAGACAGACACTGACACCAACTAACACATTCACACACTGACACCCAGTAACAAAGACATACACTGACACCAAGTCACAAAGACATACACAGATACCAAGTCACAAAGACATACACTGACACCAAGTAACAAAGACATACACTGACACCAAGTAACAAAGACATACACGTACACCAAGTAACAAAGACATACATGATACCCATTAACACAGACACACACTTACACCAAGTAACACAGACATACACTGACACCAAGTAACAAAGACATGCTCTGATACCCTGTAACGCAGACACACACTTACACCAAGTAACAAAGACAGACACTTATACCCAGTAACACAGACACACACTTACACCAAGTAACAAAGACATACACTGACACCAAGTAACAAAGACATGCACTGACACCCAGTAACACAGACACACACGGACACCAAGTAACAAAGACAAACACTTACACCAAGTAACAGAGACAAATACTGACACCCACTAACACAGACACACACGGACACCAAGTGACAAAGACACACACATACACCAAGTTACACAGACACACACTGACACCCAGTGACACAGACACACACGGACACCAAGTAACAAAGACACAAACTTACACCAAGTAACAAAGACATACACTTACACCAAGTAACAAAGACATACACTGATACCCAGTAACACAGACACACACCTACACCAAGTAACACAGAAATGCACTGACACCAAGTAACAAAGACATACACTGATACCCAGTAACACAGACACACACTTACACCAAGTAACAAAGACATACACTGACACCAAGTAACAAAGACATAAACTGACACCCAGTAACACAGACACACACTGACACCAAGTAACAAAGACACACACTGACACCAAGTAACACAGACACACACTGACACCCAGTAACACAGACACACACGGACACCAAGTAACAAAGACACACACATACACCAAGCAACACAGTCACACACTGACACCAAGTAACAAAGACATACACTTACACCAAGTAACAAAGACATACACTGACACCAAGTAACAAAGACATACACAGATACCCAGTAACACAGACACACACTTACACCAAGTAACAAAGACATACACTGATACCCAGTAACACAGACAGACACTTACACCAAGTAACACAGACACACACTTGCACCAAGTAACAAAGACATACACTGACACCAAGTAACAAAGACATACAGTTACACCAAGTAACAAAGACATACACTTACACCAAGTAACAAAGACATACACTTACACAAAGTATTTTGACATACACTGACACCAAGTAACAAAGACATACACAGATACCCTATAACACAGACACACACTTACACCCAGTAACACAGACTCACACTTGCACCAAGTAACAAAGACATACACTGACACCAAGTAACAAAGACATACACTTACACCATGTAGCAAAGACATACACTGACACCAAGTCACAAAGACATACATAGATACCCAGTAACACAGACACGCACTTACACCATGTAACAAAGACATACACTGACACCAGGTAACAAAGACATACACTGACACCCAGTAACACAGACACACACGGACACCAAGTAACACAGACACACACTGACACCCAGTAACACAGACACACACTTACACCAAGTAACGAAGACATACACTGACACCAAGTAACAAAGACATACACTTACACCAAGTAACAAAGACATACACTGACACCAAGTAACAAAGACATGCACTGATACCCAGTAACACAGACACACACTTACACCAAGTAACACAGACATACACTGACACCAAGTAACAAAGACAGACAATTACACCAATTAACAAAGACATACACTTACGCCAAGTATTTTGACAGACACTGACACCAAGTAACAAAGACATGCACTGATACCCAGTAACACAGACACACACTTACAAGAAGTAACACATACATACACTGACACCAAGTAACAAAGACAGACAATTACACCAATTAACATAGACATACACTTACACCAAGTATTTTGACATACACTGACACCAAGTAACAAAGACATACACTGACACCAAGTAACAAAGATATACAATTACAACCAGTAACAAAGACACACACTTACACCTAGTAACACAGACATACACTGACACCAAGTAACAAAGACATGCACTGTTACCCAGTAACACAGACACACACTCACACCAAGTAACAATGACATACACTGATACCAATTAACACAGACAAACACTGAAACCAGGTAACACAGACACACACTTACACCAAGTAACAAAGACATACACTGACACCAAGTAACACAGACACACACTTACACCAAGTAACAAAGACATACGCTGACACCAAGTAACACAGACATACACTGACACCAAGTAACAAAGACATACAATTACAGCAAGGAACAAAGACTCACACTTACACCAAGTAACACAGACATACACTGATACCCCGTAACACAGACACACACTGACACCAAGAAACAAAGCCATACACTGACACCAAGTAACAAAGACATACACTGACACCAAGTAACAAAGACATACACTGACACCAAGTCACAAAGTCAGACACTGACACCCAGTAACAAAGACAAACACTGACACCAAGTAACGAAGACGGACACTGACAGCCAGTAACAAAGACAGACAATGACTGCACGTCACAAAGACAAACACTGACACCAAGTAACAAAGACATACACTTACACCAAGTAACGCAGACATACACTGACACCAAGGAACAAAGTCATACAATTACACCAAGTAACAAAGACACACACTTACACCAAGTAACACAGACACACACTGACACCCAGTAACACAAACAAATACACTGACACCAAGTAACACAGACATACACTGACACCAAGTAACAAAGACATACACTGATACCCAGTAACACAGACACACACTTACACCAAGTAACAAAGATATGCACTGATACCCGGTGATACAGACACACACTTACACCAAGTAACAAAGACATACACTGACACCAAGTCACAAAGACAGACACTGACACCCAGTAACAAAGACAACCACTGACACCAAGTAACGAAGACAGACACTGACACCCAGTAACAAAGACAGACAATGTCACCACGACACAAAGACAGACACTGACACCAAGAAACAAAGACAATGACTTGCACCAAGTAACAAAGACATACACTGTTACCCAGTAACACAGACATACACTTACACCAAGTAACAAAGACATACACTGATACCCAGTAACACAGACTCACACCGGGCAGCACATTGGCACAGTGGTTGTAAGCCTTACAGCTCCAGGGACTCGGGCTCGATTCTGGGTACTGCCTGTGCGGAGTTTGCAAGTTCTCTCTGTGTCTGCGTGCGTTTCCTCCCGGTGCTCCGGTTTCCTCCCACATGCCAAAGACTTGCAGGTTGATAGATTAATTGGCCATCATAAATTGCCCCTAGTATAGGTCGGTGGTAGGGAAATATATAGGGATAGGTGGGGATGTGATAGGAATACGGGATTAGTGTAGGATTAGTATAAATGGGTGGTTGATGGTCGGCACAGACTCGGTGGGCCGAAGGGCCTGTTTAAGTGCTGTATCTCTAAACTAAACTAAATACTGACACCTAGTAACACAAACAAACACACACTGACACCCAGTAGCACAGAGAAACACTGATACACAGTAACAAAGACATGCACTGACACCAAGTAACACAGACACACATTGACACCAAGTAAAAAAGACAGACACTGACACCAAGTCACAAAGACAGACACTGATGCCCAGTAACAAAGACACACACTTACACCAATTAACACAGACGTACACTGACACCAAGTAACAAAGACAGACACTTACACCAAGTATTTTGACATACACTGACACCAAGTAACAAAGTCATACACTGAAACCCAGTAACGCAGACACACACTTACAACCAGTAAAAAAGACAGACACTGAGACCAAGTAACAAAGACATAAACTGATACCAAGTCACAAAGACATACACTGATGCCCAGTAACACAGTCACACACTGACACCAAGTAACAAAGACATACACTGACACCAAGTAACAAAGACATAGACTTACACCAAGTAACAAAGACACACACTTACACCAAGTAACACAGACATACACTGACACCAAGTAACAAAGACAGTCAATTACACCAATTAACAAAGACATACACTTACACCAAGTATTTTGACATCCACTGACACCAAGTAACAAAGACAGACACTGATACCCAGTAACACAGGCACACACTTACACCAAGTAACAAAGACATACACTGACACCAAGTAACAAAGACATACACTTACACCAAGTATTTTGACATACACTGACACCAAGTAACAAAGACATAGACTGATACCCAGTAACACAGACACACACTGACACCAAGTAACGCAGACATACACTGACACCAAGTAACAAAGACAGATAATTACACCAAGTAACAAAGACATGCACTTACACCAAGTATTATGACATACAATGACACCAAGTAACAAAGACAAGCACTGATACCCAGTAACACAGACACACACTTACACCAAGTAACACAAACAAACACACTGACACCAAGTAACACAGACACACACTGACACCAAGTAACACAGACACACACTGACACCAAGTAACAATGACTTACACTTACACCAAGTAACAAAGACACACACTTACACCAAGTAACACAGACATACACTGACACCAAGTAACAAAGACAGACAATTATACCAAGTAACAAAGACATACACTTACACCAAGTATTTTGACATACACTGACACCAAGTAACAAAGACATGCACTGACACCAAGTAACACAGACACAAACTTACACCCAGTAAAAAAGACATACACTGATACCAAGTCACAAAGACATAAACTGATGCCCAGTAACACAGACACACACTGACACCAAGTAACAAAGACATACACTGACACCAAGTCACAAAGACATACACTTACACCAAGTAGCACAGACATACACTGACACCAAGTTACAAAGTCAGACAATTACACCAAGTAACAAAGACATACACTTACACCAAGTAACAGAGACATACACTGATACCCAGTAACACAGGCACACACTGGTGGGTGGGCACATTGGCGCAGTGGTTAGCACCGCAGCCTCACAGCTCCAGGGACCCGGGTTCGATTCTGGGTTCTGCCTGTGCGGAGTTTGCAAGTTCTCCCTGTGTCTGCGTGGGTTTCCTCCCGGTGCTCCGGTTTCCTCCCACATGCCAAAGACTTGCAGGTTGATAGGTTAATTGGCCATCATAAATTGCACCAAGTATAGGTAGGTGGTAGGGAAATATATAGGGATAGGTGGGGATGTGATAGGAATACGGGATTAGTGTCGGATTAGTGTGAATTGGTGGTTGATGGTCGGCACAGACTCGGAGGGCCGAAGGGCCTGTTTAAGTGCTGTATCTCGAAGCTAAACTAAATACTGACAACTAGTGTCACAGACACACACTGACACCCAGTACCACAAACAAACACACACTGACACCCAGTGACAGAGAAAAACACTGATACACAGTAACAAAGACATACGCTGACACCAAGTAACACAGACACACACTGACACCTAGTAACACAGACACACACTGACACCAAGTAACAAAGACATACACTTACACCAAGTATTTTGACATACACTGACACCAAGTAACACAGACACGCACTGACACCCAGTAAAAAAGACTTACACTGACACCAAGTCACAATAAAATACACTGATACCAAGTCACAAAGACATACACCGATGCCCAGTAAGAAAGACACACACTTACACCAAGTAACAAAGACAGCCAATTGCACCAAGTAACAAAGACATACACTTACACGAAGTATTTTGACATCCACTGACACCAAGTAAGTTCAGACATACACTGATACCCAGTAACGCAGACACACACTTACACCCAGTAAAAAAGACCAAGTCACAAAGACATGCACTGATACAAAGTCGCAAAGACATGCACTGATGCCCAGTAACACAGACACACACTGACACCAAGTAACAAAGACATACACTGACACCAAGTAACAAAGACATACACTTACACCAGGTAACAAATACATACACTTACACCAAGTATTTTGACTTCCACTGACACCAAGTAACAAAGACATACACTGATACCAGGTAACACAGACACACACGGACACCAAGTAACAAAGACACAGACTTACACCAAGTAACACAGACACACACTGACACACAGTAACACAGACACACACTTACACCAAGTAACACAGGCACACACTGGGGGGTGGGCTTTTGGCGCAGTGGTTAGCACCGCAGCCTCACAGCTCCAGGGACCCGGGTTCGATTCTGGGTACTGCCTGTGCGGAGTTTGCAAGTTCTCCCTTTGTCTGCGTGGGTTTCCTCCCGGTGCTCCGGTTTCCTCCCACATGCCAAAGACTTGCAGGTTGATAGGTTAATTGGCCATCATAAATTGCCCCTAGTATAGGTAGGTGGTAGGGAAATATATAGGGATAGGTGGGGATGTGATAGGAATACGGGATTAGTGTAGGATTAGTATAAATGGGTTGTTGATGGTCGGCACAGACTCGGTGGGCCGAAGGGCCTGTTTAAGTGCTGTATCTCTAAACTAAACTAAATACTGACAACTAGTGTCACAGACACACACTGACACCCAGTGACACAGAGAAACACTGATACAGAGTAACAAAGACATACGCTGACACCAAGTAACACAGACACACATTGACACCCAGTAACACAGACACACACTGACACCAAGTAACAAAGACATACACTGACACCAAGTAACAATGACATACACTTACACCAAGGAACGCAGACATACACTGACACCAAGTAACAAAGACAGACAATTACACCAAGTAACAAAGACATGCACTTACACCAAGTATTTTGACATACAATGACACCAAGTAACAAAGACCAGCACTGATACCCAGTAACACAGACACACACTTACACCAAGTAAAGAAGACAGACACTGATACCCAGTAACAGACACACACTGACACCCAGTAGCACAAACAAACACACTGACACCAAGTAACACAGACATAAACTGACACCAAGTAACAAAGACATACACTGACAACAAGTAACACAGACACACACTGACACCCAGTAACACAGACACACACTGACACCCAGTAACACAGACACACACTTACAGCAAGTAACACAGACACACACTGACACCAAGCAACAAATACATACACTGATACCCAGTAACACAGGCACACACTGGGGGGTGGGGTGGGGGGGTGTTGGGGGCACTTCGGCGCAGTGGTTCGCACCGCAGCCTCACAGCTCCTGGGACCCGGGTTCGATCCTGGGTACTGCCTGTGTGGAGTTTGTAAGTTCTCCCTTTGTCTGCGTGGGTTTCCTCCCGGTGCTCCGGTTTCCTCCCACATGCCAAAGACTTGCAGGTTGATAGGTTAATTGGACATCATAAATTGCCCCTAGTATAGGTAGGTGGTAGGGACATATATAGGGATAGGTGGGGATGTGATAGGAATACGGGATTAGTGTAGGATTAGTATAAATGGGTTGTTGATGGTCGGCACAGACTCGGTGGGCCGAAGGGCCTGTTTAAGTGCTGTATCTCTAAACTGAACTACATACTGACACCTAGTGTCACAGACACACACTGACACCCAGTAACACAAACCAACACACACTGACACCCAGTAACACACAGAAACACTGATACACATTAACAAAGACATACACTGACACCAAGTAACACAGACACACACTGATACCCAGTAAAAAAGACATACACTGACACCAAGTCACAAAGACATACACTGATACCAAGTCACAAAGTCATACACTGATGCCCAGTATAACAGACACACACTGACACCAAGTAACAAAGACATACACTGACACCAAGTAACAAAGACTTACATTTACACCAAGTAACAAAGACACACACTTGCACCAAGTAACACAGACATACACTGACACCAAGTAACAAAGACAGACAATAACAACAAGTAACAAAGACATACACTTACACCAAGTAACACAGACATACACTGAAACCAAGTAACAAAGACATGCACTGACACCAAGTAACACAGACACACACTGACACCCAGTAAAAAAGACTTACACTGACACCAAGTCACAAAAAATACACTGATACCAAGTCGCATAGACATACACTGATGCCCAGTAACACAGACACACACTGACACCAAGTAACAAAGACATACACTGACACCAAGTAACAAAGACATACACTGACACCAAGTAACAAAGACACACACTTACACCAAGTAACACAGACATACACTGACACCAAGTAACAAAGGCAGACAATTACACCAAGTAACAGAGACATACACTAACACCAAGTATTTTGACATCCACTGACACCAAGTAACAAAGACATACACTGATACCAGGTAACACAGACACACAGGGACACCAAGTAACAAAGACACAGACTTACACCAAGTAACACAGACACACACTGATACCCAGTAACACAGACACACACTTACACCAAGTAACAAAGACATACACTGACACCCAGTAACAAAGACATACTCAGACACCCAGTAACACAGACACACACCGACACCAAGTAATGAAGACACACACTTACATCAAGTAACACAGACACACACTGACACCCAAGAACACAAACAAACACACTGACACCAAGTAACACAGACATAAACTGACACCAAGTAACAAAGACATACACTGACACCCAGTAACACAGACACACACGGACAACAAGTAACAAAGACATACACTGATGCCCAGTAACAAAGGCACACACTGAGGGGGGGGGGGGGGCACATTGGCGCAATGGCTAGCACCGCTGCCTCACAGCTCCAGGGACCCGGGTTCGAATCTGGGTACTGCCTGTGCGGAGTTTGCAAGTTCTCCCTGTGTCTGCGTGGGTTTCAAAGGCAGACAATGACACCAAGTAACAAAGACATACACTGATACCCAGTAACACAGACACACACTTACTCCAAGTAACAGAGACTTACACTGACACCAAGTAATAAAGACATACACTTACACCAAGTAACAAAGACATACACTTACACCAAGTTACAAAGACATACACTTACACCAAGTTACAAAGACATACACTTACATCAAGTAACAAAGACATCCACTGACACCAAGTAACACAGACAAACATTTACAGCAAGTAACAAAGGCTTACACTGACACCAAGTAACAAAGACATACACTTACAGCAAATAACACAGACATACACTGACACCAAGTAACAAAGGCAGACAATTACACCAAGTAACTGAGACATACACTAACACCAAGTATTTTGACATCCACTGACACCAAGTAACAAAGACATACACTGATACCAGGTAACACAGACACACTCTTACACCAAGTAACAAAGACAGACACTGATACCCAGTAACACAGACACACACTTACACCAAGAATCAAAGACAAACACTGACACCAAGTAACAAAGACATACACTTCCACCAAGTAAGACAGACATACACTTACACCAAGTAACAAAGACATACACTGATACCAAGTAACAAAGACATACACTGATACCAAGTAACACAGACACACACTTACACCAAGTAACAAAGACAGACACTGATACCCAGTAATACAGACACACACATACACCAAGTCACAAAGACACACACTGACACCCAGTAACAAAGACATACACTGACACCCAGTAACAAAGACACACTGACACCAAGTAACAAAGACATGCACTGATACCAGTAACAGAGACACACAATTGCACGAAGTAACAAAGACATACACTGACACCAAGTAACAAAGACATACACTGACATCAATTAACAGAGAGATACACTGATACCCAGTATCACAGACACACACTTACACCAAGTAACAAAGACTTACACTGACACCCAGTCATAAAGACATACACTTACACCAAGTAACAAAGACATATACTGACATCAATTAACAAAGACATACACTGATACTCAGTTACACAGACACACACTTACACCAAGTAACACAGACATACTCTGACACACAGTAAGAAAGACATGCACTGACACCCAGTAACACAGACACACACGGATACCAAGGAACAAAGACATACACTGACACCCATTAACAAAAACGTACACTGACACCCAGTAACAAAGACATACACTGACAGCAAGTAACAAAGACATACACTGATACCCAGTAACACAGACACACACTTACACCAAGTAACAAAGACATACACTGACAGCAAGTAACTAAGACATATAATGATACCCAGTAACACAGACACACACTTGCACCAAGGAACAAAGACATACATTGATACTCAGTAACACAGACACACACTTACACCAAGTAATAAAGACATACACTGACACCAAGAAACAAAGACATACACTTACACCAAGTAACAAAGACATACACTGACTCCAAGTAACAAAGACATACACTGACTCCAAGTAACAAAGACATACACTGACACCAAGTAACACAGACACACACGTACACAAAGTAACAAAGACAGACAAAGACACCAAGTAACAAAGACATCCACTTACATCAAGTAACACAGACATACACTGAAGCAAGTAACAAAGACACACACTTACACCAAGAACACAGACATACACTGACACCAAGTAACAAACACACACACTGATACTCAGTTACACAGACACACACTTACACCAAGTAACACAGACATACTCTGAAACCAAGTAACAAAGACATACACTGATACCCAGTAACACAGACACACACTTACACCAAGTAACAATGACTGACACTGATACCCAGTAACACATACAAACACTTACACCAAGTCACAAAGGCATACACTGACACCCAGTAACAAAGACATACACTGATACCCAGTAACAAAGACACACGATGACACCAAGTAACAAAGGCACACTCTGACACCAAGTAACAAAGACATACACAGACAGCAAGTAACAAAGACATACACTGACACCCAGTAACACAGACACACACTTACACCAAGTAACAAAGACTTACACTGATACTCAGTTACACAGACACACACTTACACCAAGTAACAAAGACATACACTGACACCAAGTCACAAAGACATCCACTGACACCCATTAACAAATACATACACGGACACCCAGTAACACAGACACACGCTTACACCAAGTAACAAAGACATACACTGACACCAAGTAACAAAGACATACAATGATACCCAGTAACACAGACACACACGTACACCAAGTAACAAAGACATACACTGACACCAAGTAACAAAGACATACACTGATACCCAGTAACACAGACATACACTTACACCAAGTAACAAAGACATACACTGACACCAAGTAACAAGGACATACACTTACACCAAGTAACAAAGGCATACACTGACACCAACTAACAAAGTAATTCACTGATTCCCAGTAACACAGATACACACTTACACCAAGTAACAAAGACATACACTGACAGCAAGTAACAAAGACATACACTGATACCCAGTAACACAGACACACACTTACACCAAGCAACAAAGACGTACACTGATACTCAGTTACACAGACACACACGGACACCAAGTAACAAAGGCAGACAATGACACCAAGTAACATAGACACACACGGATCCCAAGTAACAAAGACATACACTGACACCCATTAACAAAAACGTACACTGACACCCAGTAACAAAGACATACACTGACACCAAGTAACAAAGACATACACTGATACCTAGTAACACAGACACACACTTACACCAAGTAACAAAGACATACACTGACACCAAGTAACAAAGACATACACTGACAGCAAGTAACAAAGACATACACTGATACCCAGTAACACAGACACACACTTACACCAAGGAACAAAGACATGCACTGATACTCAGTAACACAGACACACACTTACACCAAGTAACAAAGACATACACTGACACCAAGTAACAAAGACATACACTTACACCAAGTAACAGAGACACACACTGACTCCAAGTAACAAAGACATACACTGACACCAAGTAACAAAGACATACACTGACACCCAGTAACACAGACACACACTTACACCAAGTAACAAAGGCAGACAAAGACACCAAGTAACAAAGACATACACTTACACCAAGTAACACAGACATACACTGAACCAAGTGACAAAGACACACACTTACTCCAAGAACACAGACATACACTGACACCAAGTAACAAAGACATACACTGATAATCAGTTACACAGACACACACTTCCACCAAGTAACACAGGCATACTCTGACACCAAGTAACAGAGACATACACTGATACCCAGTAACACAGACACACACTTACACCAAGTAACAATGACGGACACTGATACTCAGTTACACAGACACACACTTACACCAAGTAACAAAGACATACACTGACACCAAGTAACAAAGACATACAATGATACCCAGTAACACAGACACACACGTACACCAAGTAACAAAGACATACACTGACACCAAGTAACAAAGACATACACTGATACCCAGTAACACAGACATACACTTACACCAAGTAACAAAGACATACACTGACACCAAGTAACAAGGACATACACTTACACCAAGTAACAAAGGCATACACTGACACCAACTAACAAAGTAATTCAGTGATTCCCAGTAACACAGATACACACTTACACCAAGTAACAAAGACATACACTGACAGCAAGTAACAAAGACATACACTGATACCCAGTAACACAGACACACACTTACACCAAGCAACAAAGACGTACACTGATACTCAGTTACACAGACACACACGGACACCAAGTAACAAAGGCAGACAATGACACCAAGTAACATAGACACACACGGATCCCAAGTAACAAAGACATACACTGACACCCATTAACAAAAACGTACACTGACACCCAGTAACAAAGACATACACTGACACCAAGTAACAAAGACATACACTGATACCTAGTAACACAGACACACACTTACACCAAGTAACAAAGACATACACTGACACCAAGTAACAAAGACATACACTGACAGCAAGTAACAAAGAGATACACTGATACCCAGTAACACAGACACACACTTACACCAAGGAACAAAGACATGCACTGATACTCAGTAACACAGACACACACTTACACCAAGTAACAAAGACATACACTGACACCAAGTAACAAAGACATACACTTACACCAAGTAACAGAGACACACACTGACTCCAAGTAACAAAGACATACACTGACACCAAGTAACAAAGACATACACTGACACCCAGTAACACAGACACACACTTACACCAAGTAACAAAGGCAGACAAAGACACCAAGTAACAAAGACATACACTTACACCAAGTAACACAGACATACACTGAACCAAGTGACAAAGACACACACTTACTCCAAGAACACAGACATACACTGACACCAAGTAACAAAGACATACACTGATACTCAGTTACACAGACACACACTTCCACCAAGTAACACAGGCATACTCTGACACCAAGTAACAGAGACATACACTGATACCCAGTAACACAGACACACACTTACACCAAGTAACAATGACGGACACTGATACTCAGTTACACAGACACACACTTACACCAAGTAACAAAGACATACACTGACACCAAGTAACAAAGACATACACTGACACCCAGTAACACAGGCACACGCAGACACCAAGTAACAAAGACATACACTGACACCCATTAACAAAAACATACACTGACACCCAGTAACACAGACACA